>NC_073723.1:25997301-26327658 GCF_023634155.1 Falco peregrinus | reverse complement strand
AATGTTCTCATTATTCTAAATAAGGAAATGTTTAATTTTGAAAATCCCAATTCAGTAACATTTTCTAAGGATGTATGCAGCAAATAGACACATTGTATTGCTTTCTGGAGGGATTTTTTAATAGTGTTTTAAGATTTGCACCTATTTTTGTCTAGCATTGACTAAATTGGCAGTTTGGGTCAATAGACACTCTGGTAGTTCAGTTCTCCTTTCTCCTTACTCCAGACTGCAACTCTTGGACATGTTAGTACTCCACCTTAACTGGGGGTAGTTGCTTCAGTGCAAATTGCAGTTGATGTAGCTCTAGCAGCAGAACATCTGCTCTTAGATATTTTAGAAAATAGCTGTTAAAAATAACTTTAATTGTTCGGAAGCATAAAAAAGCTCTGAAAAATATTTGGAAAAGAGTGGTTTTAAAGAATGACTTCATTTGTGTCATAAATACTGGATTTTGGAGTCTAATTGTAAGAAGTCAGCTTATCTCATGGAGTAGCTTAGTCCAGGACTGGCCATTGCCCAGAAATTTGGCTAACCTCCATAACTGTTAGAAATCTTGTGATGTATTTAGAGGAAGTTTCAAGAAAACAGATATTGCCCGCTTTTAGTTACATGGCTTCAGTCTTATCCATACAACTTAAAGCCCACATACAAACATTTTGATTTCAGAAGACTTTAGGATAGAAAAATACATTACAAAAACTAGTCATTAATATTAAAGTTAAGCATTTTACAGGCCATAATAGATTCACTGGATTCAGGAACAAATCTCCTGTGCAATGTGGATCTTAATATAGAAATTACAATCAACATATATGCAGTGCTCAAAATAATAAGAATTAAAAAAAATCATGGATATTTTACTATCTGGTACAACATCAAACAATAATGAAAATTGTTGTAATTCAGTATGTGACTTAGAATTCTCTTCAAAAGATAATAAAATTATTCCAGATAAATTTTAGTAACCTCAGAGTCAATATGTAATTTTAGAGTTAAGAATACAGAAAATCAAGTACAAGGTAAATATATTTTGCATTGCAATTTTACTGCAACATGCAGATACATACCTTGTTTAGCCCAATAGGTACAAAGTCACAAAGAGCTATTCCATTTCTGGAAGAACAAAGTAATCTTAGGCAGTGTGGCTTTAGGTTAAAAATACTGTTGTTTGTTCTTGAAATGAAAATGATAAAAAAAGGTAGTAGGTCTGCTGTTGAAATGCTTGTAGGGTTTGGAGCCCAAAACATTCCGCTAGATCCATCACCACATCTCTGTAGCCACACCTAGGATATATTTGATACTGATGAAATCTGCATAGCAGTTGCAGGTTGCTTTGCATGACCCTCCTGTAGTTTGGTGTTTGGAGTATTAAAAATATGGACATTTGGATATATAGACAACTCTGAGTACATTTTCTGCATTTTACTGGATTAGAAGTCAGGAAGGATCAAGAAATACTATAAACCCGATATAACAGGTAATGCATAGCTGATGTAGAGATAAAGGGATGGTTTATAGTCTGGCACTGCATGTTGTGCTAGTGGTTATAATTATTTGCATGTTCCAAGTCTTGAATGTTTCTCAGACTGACACCTTGACTTTTACAAGTCTAGAACTGGCACCAATATTGGACAAACATTTCAAAAATATTTATGTATCAATGTCAGTGCTTAAGAAATGGACAATCATTTATCATCTTATTGTAAGACATTCTGTATTTGTGTGAGAGCACCTGGATTTCTTTCTGTAGAAAAGAGCAAACAAGGATCTCCTTTGTAGCAGTGGGCAAAGGGTAACTTGAGACAGTGTTCACATAGGGCAGTGATGACATGCAGAAAATCAACATCTCATGGAACACAGTGGACATGAGAGATTTTGGGCTATATAAAAGGCAATGGATATTCCATTGTATATAAGATTTTATTCTTTTCTTTCCTTACTGTAGTATTTATTTACTATCTGATTATTGCCTTAAGGTCACCTAGTATATTATGTGCAAGCAAGCGTATGTGGCATTTTTGAAGAAACAGATATAAAAAGTGCTCAAGACTGCAAAACTGGATACTTTGCTTGTCTCAGAAAGGAGACCTCCATGAAACCTGAAAAACAAAGCCTTACTTTCCTGGCATTCACAGTCCTTTCCCCCAGATAAAGACACTTCTTTCTAGTATGCAAGTCTTCAGTACAAAACTGGCTTCAGATCTGCTAAATTCCTACTATCAACTAACATAATACTTTTCTTTTTCTAGTAGCTACTGCCAGATCAACAACTTTTTCTTTTTTTCTCTTGCAGATGTGCTGTTCTGGCTAGTTTCTGCAATGATTTTTATTTTTTTGGCACCTGCATGCTCATGACTGTCAGTCCAGCCTTTTCTTAAGACATATGTTTTACAGTTGAATAATGCACTGGTGTAGATCTAATTGATAATTACATTATTGCTTCCTTTGTAATTTTAAGGTCAACATTATCTGCCTCAGGATTTTTATTCAAAAGATTCAAAACATGTGATTGCAGTTTTTAACAATGAAGTCTTTTGTACATAGTTCAAAAGTTCAGGTTATCATCAACCTTTAGGATGATTTTGTACAGATAAAACACAGATGAATATAGCTGATCATGTGATCTAACGTACATTATCTGCACATTGCCGTTACTGCTTCTGCAGCTATTTAATTTTAATCCTGTTTCCTAATTCTCACTTCACCTGTTTGTTGGGGTTTTTTTGTAATTATTGTTTGATGTTTTACATGCATGAACACTTAACAAAAGATTTTCCTAGAAGGAAAATAAAGTACTCTCAACAAGTGTAGGTGTGTTTACACAACTATTGCTACATCTATGTAAAACACAGCCGAGTACAAGAGAGACCTTTTCATGCCCACATTCCCTTTTGCAAAGAAACATGGTCATGCCATCTAACCACCAATGTCTATTGCCAACTAGTTGCAACCTAAATGATATATCAGACACAAATTAGATGACCAAAAGGAATTAAAATTGATGGTTTCCTGTCCTCGGTGTTTAGGTGCTGATGAAGCTGACAGTTGATGGCCACTAGCAGCACTATTTTTTTGATGAAGTAAATTGATTTGGGGCATTTGTGCTTTCTCTGAGATTAACATTCATGCATTTGAGCATGCATCTCCATGCCACTGAGAGAGCTCACACAGCCTGTGTCATGCCCTGCTCCTGAGGGGCAGGAGGGCAGCTTGAACCCTGCCCTCCTCTGTCATGTGTGTCTTGTACCCTCTCTGCCATTACTCAAACCACCACATGAACAGGGGCTGAGCACTCAACTGCAGATGGCAAGAAGGTGACAGGCCATGTGATGGGTGTTTTTGTTGGTTATACAACAGCAAAGCCCTTCCCTGCTATCTCCCTCCCACTCCTGTGCTTAGTAGGTCTTTCCACACCCCTCTTAAGTACCAGTCTCAGAATGGAGTCCTTTTACAGGTGGTTTAAAGCCACTAAAATGACAGAAGATATAAATTATGTACCTTGAAACATGATGAAATGTGAGTTCCAGACTCACATTTTGAGATAGCACTTCATGGCAAGATTTCAGTCTTCAATATCACGTCCCCATTTCTAGCACTGCAATGTTGAAGTCTGCATTGACCTTCATGGTTATGAAACCAGCCACTACAGCAGGACAGGTGTCTCCTAACCCAACATCTTACACTAAGCCAATTTGAAGAGCAGTTTTCACACCTGAAAGGAAGGGAAAGGCCTCTGGCAAACAGGGGTTAGTCAACATATTTTAAAAGGGAGGGTTGTGGCATGACATACAAAGCCCTGCATAGGTCTGTTGTAGGAACTATCATTCACTGTTAGTTAGTTATTTTCAGGGTTATACAAGTGTTGATCATGAAAATACATTTTGAGAGGTAAAAGTGTCAACAGCTTCTTGTATTTGGTCCTAGATATCACATGGACTTGTGCTTCTTCACTCCTTCAAGTACTAATGTTTGCTTATATCTAGCTCAGCAAGACATGAAGAGAAGTCAGATGCCAAAAGGGAAAGGAGCGTGACTGTCAGCTTCAGAAATATTCCTGCAGTGAACTCAGCTCACCTTCCTTCTTACCAAAGCATGCTGCATTTCTGTGTCACAGTTCAGCTGCTCACAGATGCTAAGCAGTCAGACTGTCTATATAATCCAAAATACAATGACGTTATTCAATTGTTCTTGAGATTGCTCTTACTTTAACTAGCATAACTTTTCACATCCTTATAGTTTTTTTATCAGGACTTTTTTTTTTCTCCATGGCTTTCCTTATTTTTCTAATTACCTGGAATGATCCTAATGTCCAAAGGCTCAGTCAGCATCAAGATTGTAATGCAGTGAGTACAGAACAGGCGCAGAATAATCTGTGTATCTGACTATTTATGTGGTCTTAATGCCTCTTCCTGAAGACTAAATTCCTTACCTGGAGCTTCCTTTCTAAAAGTAAATATAAAATCCTAAGTAAATGTAAAATCCTGGCTCTTCTAATATCAAACATCTTGAAAGTTAATGTGAAGATCCTGAAATTGTAAAATTGTATTGTGTGTCTTCTTTAAAATACTGAGTCCATTTTACATGCACAAAGTGTGTGTTTATCTACTTTGTTTCCAGAAAAAAAAATAAATCACTTTTTTCTTTTGTTTCTTGAACAGAATATGTAAATTATTTTTTAATGTTCTTAACACAGCAACTCTTGTAAAAAGATTAAAGGCCTATTTATAGAATGTATGGTATGTCCTCCTTTTCTACTCAGCCAAGGTGCAGTATTCAAAGTAACGGCAGTATGCAGGTGTGGGCTGTGATGGTGGCGTACTTGTGGCAGAGTGATCTATAGGTCTCAAATCCTCTTAGGTGTTTGGTCAAGGTGGATGATAAAAGCATCTTAAAGTGATCTTTACAGTGGCTGTCACCTTAAATTAAAATGGAGGGGTGTTTTTTTGAAACTCTGAAGTATTGGAAAAAGACCATGCTGCCACCAAAGTATTGTGGTGTAGGACAGGAGCTAATAGAGAATGTTGCAATCCAAGGGTTTGGCATCATGACTTGAAAAAGAAGCAGGACATTTCCTACATGGGCAAACTTAAGTTTGAAATTCTACTTCGTGTAAAGAGAGGGGACAGAATAATGCTACAGGCTCTGATTTTGCAATTATCAGTGCAGATCTCCATGCATGTGGAGGTACAGGCAGTTGTTGCTGGAACTCCAGAGAGGTGGAGGCAGCTTTTTATATAGATTAGCTGAGATTCACAATATTACTTGACAAGCAGAATTGTCTCTTTCAGCGAGATGCTCAAGAGTGACTCAGCTGTAAATGCAGTATCAAATATTAATATTTCTCTAGAGGCACTTTATGTTCTAAACTACTTCAAGAGCTCCTATTTACACCATTCCACAAAGTTATTGAAAAAGGCAACCTAAATTACTTTGAAGCTTTTTATTTGCATTTTTTTCCAAAACCAAATCAGTGTTATTTATAATTTCATTGAATTTTTTCCTCTTTGCTTGTCTTACATCTGTGGCCTTGATTTATTGCCTTTCCTCTTAAAATAAAGAAGTATTTGATAAATGGACAATTAAATATGACAAAGGAAATAAGTGTTCTTGACATTTTTATTTTATTTTTAGTGGGATATAGTTTATAGCTTTTAATTTATTCTTCTTGATCTTTTTCATCCTTTTTAATCAACATGGTTTCATAGTGAATTTGGGTGTCTTTGTGTCACATAACAAATGTGAAAAATCAAACATATTAGAAGCTGTTTAACTTATTTTTTTCTTCCCAAATATTTTATAGGCAGTACACCAATGCTGATACTGTATTTGTGTTGGCTTAGAAGTTCCTTGTAATTTAAAATCCCACTGGTAGATCTCTGGGAGGAGACTGGCTTGGGCTTTCACATCCAAGAAATATAATCCATACTGCCTTTCTACAGGTTTACTATCTTAATGATGGATGGCATTTGTCAGAACTTCCATGAAGTCTGAGAAATTTCTTGGATTTGGATAAATGATGTAATTCTAGTTTTGGTTCACATGTTTCTCAGTATTTCTTTTTACATTCTGCCTCCAGTAGCTCAGACATCTTACCTGAAGCTGTCACCCATTGCTTGATTCTGAATCATGCCATATATAAGCGCAGAGTCACTTGAACGCTGGCCCAGGCTCAGCCTGGGTTTTTCAAAACTGCAAGGGCACAAAGTGCACAAAGTGCACTGTTTAGAGAAACTGACTGAAACTGTGGATCTTTTACGTTCCCAGAATCCAGAAGTCTTGTAAAGTCTAGGACTGTCTAGCTGCTTCTTCTTTTGCTTGATACATTATAATTTAACAACAAAAAGGAAGTTGTTAATCATCATGATGCTCCTGGCCTACCCTGAGCCATTTTCCATTGAGTGGCCCGATATGCAAACACAACCTTTTTTATCAAGCACTTGCAAATGCAAATTTCTTGTATGTTCAGTATTGCATCCAGTACATCATAGTGCATCTGCTAATGCATGCATATGGGTGAAATACATGAAACCTACTGTTAGTCCCAAACTTTTGATTTTAAAATATTCTGGGTGCCTGATCTTCAGAAGCCTATGAGAAGAGCAATGACTCACTACCTCTGAAAACCAGCCATTTAACTTCAGATTTGAATCACTGACCTTTAGCAGACATTAAATCCTTGATTTCAGTAAAAGAAATGATACAAATGTAATGCTGAATAGTTAATTCCTATGGATATTTACTTCTGTCTTCTCTGTTGACTCTGGATCTATTTTCTTACTTTTCTTTCATAACAATAGAGTTAAATTGCTGAGACCACAAAAAGCTCCACAAATAACCCGAGCTATCAGATTAGCAAGTGCATTTCTAGTTTAGGCTTTGTTAAAATAAGAGGAATTATCTCTGTACTCTCATCTTTTTCTTCCTGAACTTTCCCTTTAGCTGAAATTAAAGTAATTCTCTCTAAATATTTTTCACAGAAATACCTGCTTGGTATACAAACTGTGCAGAGGGTGTCTCTTCCCCCAGCTTTGAAGGTGTTTTAAATGATGTTGCAGCCCAGAAGTAGTTCTTGGGACTACATCTGTATTAGTGTATAAAATGTTGCCAGATACTGCTCCAGTTCTGAAACTCCATCACCCATACCACCAAATTGATGGAGTATTCCCCAGCACAGTCACAGCCATGACCAACCAGTCCCAGGTATAGTTTAGGGCTCAGCACAGGCCAGGAACATTTCCCAGTGAGCAGTTTGGATATAGCCAACCATGTTTTGAAGGGAAACAGAATTCAATATGGACAGAAGTTATCCCATGCTAGGTGGTCCAGTGTATGCTTACTCTGCAGAGAGAGCAAAGGTAGGAAAGTACCAAGACATGCTACAGGTTGTTTCTAATGAAAATATGGGGTTTTCTCAAGTTTTACTTTTTATTAATATTTTAGAGTTATTAAAATTTTGCAAATGCTCCTTTCTATTTTGTGAAATCTGATCTATGACCTATGTTATTACAGTGCAATTGCCTGCAAGTGAGCAAAGAAAGAGCACATATTCCTACATGCATGCCAGTTAACTGCAGCTGAGGTGTTGCACCACTCACAGGACCTGAAATCCACCCCATATTTTCAGGAATAAAACAAATGATGCGGAGAAACATTGGAGGTATCCACCTTTCTGTAGATATAAAGGAGCCCAATAAAGCTCTGGTAATAATAGCTGCACTGCCACCTGTTGCAGCTTCATTTGTGACACAGAGTTGCTTTATTCTTTGTGAAGCAGGGAGCATTTATAACCATGTAATACTACATAATGCTATTTCATTATATATTTTTTACCATGACCTTTTAAGTGGGAGATCTAAATCTGTATGCATTGCCATCTTCATTACTTTCAGAGAAACAAGCATTATCTGGATGATACTTCGGTCGGGTGGCTGATTCACTAGCCAAATCCTACTGATATTGCTGTATGTCAGTATTTCAAGGTAAACACTGAGCTTTAATGAATCTTTTGAACAATGTTAATATTTTACACTTACTATTTAATATCTATTAAAAATAAATATAGATTTAACAGCTTGCTATAAAATATCTAATCTTATATTTAGAAGATTTACACTGAGGACTGAAAATCAACAGAATCCTAAAGTTGTGTGCCTTTGCAGTTACAAAAGCATCTGCACTATGAAAACTTATATTCAAAGGTCAACTCCCACATAGTAATACACAACACTTACTCTGAAGTAGTTTTAACTGCAGAACTATTTACAGCAACTTCATGAATCAACAGGCTTTTCCTTGATTACTGCTGGAAAATTGGTTTACGATTCTGAAAACTCCAATTCTAAAAAGTCAAGAACCAATCTTCTGTGGCAGGGTGACCCACTTAGTGGATGAGGGAAAAAGCTATGGATGTTTATCACAGCACTCTCAAAACTAGCCAGCTGCAGCAAGGCTTTTACCCTCACATACCAGGTTAACTTCAATAAGTAGTTCCCATGCCTCATCCCAGCACAGCCACCAATCCCCCACAAGGTTTCAACAGTTCACCTACTGTTCATGCTGTTTCTTTATACTCTTCAGGCCAGTCCACCCTGCTTCTTGCCTCTGCTGCATACGCCTTGTCTTGTCTCTATCTAGGGCACTCACTCACTCACTCACTCACTCACTCACTCACTCACTCACTCACTCACTCACTCACTCACTCACTCACTCACTCACTCACTCACTCACTCACTCACTCACTCACTCACTCTGCTTCTTCCAGGTCTCTCTTCATTGGACACTCTTCATGCAGTCCTTAGAGCTACTTAACTGCTTAGTAGGAACCAGCCACAGCTGCACATTATCCAAGTCAGCCAACCCACCGCCCCTGAAGCCAGCCCACAGCTGTTTATTATCAATGTTAATTAACCCAGCTTCATTCCTCTACAGATATGGTCTACCTGGACATTAGTAAATCCTTTGACACCACCTCCCATAGCATTCTCCTGGAGAAACTGGCTGCTCATGGCTCAGACAGGTGTACTTTACGCTGGGTTAAAAGCTGGCTGAGTGGCCAAGCCCAATGAATGGTAGTAAATGGCGTTACATCCAGGCTGCATCCTCACAAGTGCCGTTCCCCAGGGCTCAGTGCTGGGGCCTGTCCTGTTTGATATCTTTATTGATGATCTGGACAAGGGGATCGGGTGCACCCTCAGTAAGTTTGCAGACAACACCAAGCTGGGGGATAGGGGGGCGGGGGGAGTGTTGATCTGCTTGAGGGCAGGAAGGCTCTATTGAGGGATCTGGAGAGGCTGGATTGATGGGCCGAGGCCAACTGTATGAGGTTCAACAAGGAGAAGTGCCGGGTCGTGCAACTGGGTCACAACAACCCTATGCAGTGCTGCAGGCTGGGGGAAGAGCGGCTGGGAAGCTGCCTGGTGGAGCCAGCATTGTGCCCAGGTGGCCAAGAAGGCCAACAGCATCCTAGCTTATGTCAGAAAGTGTGGCCAGCAGGACAAGGGAAGTGAATATCCCCCTATTCTCAGCACTGGTGAGGCTGCACCTTGAATCCTGTGTTCCCTTCCCTTTTGGGTCCCTCACATCAAGAGGGGTGTTGAGGTGCTGGAGCGTGTCCAGAGAAGGGCAATGAAGCTGGTGAAGAGTCTGGAGCACAAGTCTTATGAGGGGCATCTGAGGGAACTGAGGTTGTTTAGTCTGGAGAGGAGGAGGCTCGGAGGGGATGTTACTGCTCTTTATAGCTACCTGAAAGGCGGTTGTAGGCAGGCGGGGGTCGGTCTCTTCTCCCAGATAACAGGCAACAGGGCAGGAAGAAACAGCGTGAAGTTACATCAGGGGAGGTTTAGATTAGATATTAGGAAATTTTTTTTCACTAAGAGCATGGTCAGTCATTGGAACAGGCTGCCCAGGGAGGTGGTGGAATCACCATGTCTGGAAGTGTTTAAAAAACACGTAGGTATGGTGCTTAGGGACATCGTTTAGTGATGGACTTGATATCCTGGTTTAATGGTTGGACCTGATGATCTTAAAGGCCTTTTCCAACCTAAATGATTCTATGATTCTATGTTTCTTGATTCTATAACATTGTCTGGCACTACCCATGGTTGTCACTGTTCCTGTCTCAGTTTATATATTTGGAATAGCATCAATGTAAATAATCCATGAAGATAAAACAGGAGATGATCACATTTGCTTCAGAAACAGTTATAAAAATTGGGAGAAGCATGTTTTGCAGAAAAAGAAGCATTTGTGCTGTATGATCCACACATTACAGATTTTCACCTGTGGCCTGAGACTCAACCTGCATGCTCACCCCACACCTGTAACGGCTCTCAGTAAAGCAGAGAACCTGAGCCAGAGCAAATGGTGTAGTCCTTCACAGTCTGCGACATTACTGTTATGCTACTTGAACACTAAAAATGTGATCTCTGCTTATTTGTCTTAATTTTTTTTATCTTAATTTGATACCCAAATAGGGGATGAATAATGGTTAAATAGTTAAAAGTTAATAACTTATTATTTCATGGCAATTAAAGGCAAAATTGAGACACTGCTTATGATATGACATCAAGGAATGCTAGAACAAAGTGTTAGGTTTACAGGCTAGGATTCATGCCAAAGTTAAAAATTTTCTAAATGATATTTTCTACTTATAGTATTATAACAGTGATTTATTCACTGCTATTGCCACCCCTCTCTTTTCTCTTATTCTCATCAGAAGAGCTACAGCTGATGCTGTCAGTGATGTCAGATCAAGCACCAGGGTCACCGCTGTTGCCTGTCACTCTGTGAGACTACCGTGGTCAGTAATGAGGAAAAACATTTATTCCAAAGGTCATTTCTGCTGCAGTAATGTTCCTGCCAACTGTTACCATCTGAGAAAGAAACCAAAAAGAAATATTATTTGACAACAGGTCATATTTCACCTTGTTAGAAAAGGAAATCTGTGAGGGTGGTGAGGCACTGGAAGAGGTTGCCCAGAGAAGTTGTGGATGCCACATCCCTGGCAGTGCTCAAGGCCAGGCTGGATGGGGCTTTGAGCAACCTGGTCTAGTGGAAGGTGTCCCTGCCCACGGCAGGGGGTTGGATGTAGGTGATCTTTAAGGTCCCTTCCAACTCAAACCATTCCATGGTTCTATGATATGATATGATAAAAAGCAACAACTGACATGGCAGATTGCCAGGGAGTTATCCTTAAGGTAATGGGAAAATTGAATTCTTCTACAGACATTTAAAATATCAGTTATAAATGGGTAAACTGGGAGATGAACAGTCATAACCTTACTGCACACTTCCTCCAAGCCTGCAGAACTAAGTACCATAGACCACTTCCAAAGCTGATTGTTTAACTACTGAACAGGAAAGAGAAATCAATAACTAAATGTAAATGGTATTTACATGCCTACACTGCCAAGATGACAGGTGCTAACATAAGGGAATGGAAAATGAACACTCAAAGAGGAAAATGAAAATAAATGTTAAGCAGAAAATAAAAGCACCTATTGTTCTAACATGTTACATGTGGCTCATTAGGAGAACCTGAAAACCTGGGATTCTGCAGAAAGGGAAATTAATGTTGGAGTTAAGTTTCAAGATAGCTGGTGAAAAGCTGCTGTACAGGCTGATTAAGTAATGATCTGGTTTTACGTTCACCAAAAGTGGAATGGAATAATTTTGGGGTGCTCACAGCAATGAAAAGATTCACCTCATCATTTTGACTACAAGTACCTGCTGAATGGATTAGCAATCGTTACATTTATATATAATACTGGATATTTACACAAAACTTTGTGATCCTAACTGCAGTTGCCTGTCCTCTTGTTACAAACTAGATGTTTCCTGATATCAAAACACAAGAGTTTTGCATTACGCTTAACACAAATGAGTCCTGCCTCTGCATGTATGAGGCACCGTAATGAGTATTCTTGCCCTCTATTGTTACTACCTTTTGCTACCCTGCCTTTTGTCCTTGCAGGATGAACTTGAGCTTTAATTTATTCTTTCTTTGTTAACTGTATATCACCATACTTTCTCAGCTGTTCTGGCTTCATGTTGCTACTGGACATGGAGGAGAGGAAGGGAGTATCTTTCCTCTCCTATCCCCCAGCAAACATTTGTCTTTGTTCCTACTGTTGTGGGCAGTGATACCAAAACGGCACAGAGTACCTGATCAGAGACAAATTTTGTCTTTAAGCAGCAAAGGTATTTATTTTGTGCAACATTGGGGAGCTAGCTGATTCACACCAGACAAACTAGCTCCAAAGTTTTCAGTGAAAACTCAGGTAATTTATACAGTTTTCATGAGAGGTTACAACATCTTTACATACATATTCATTTGATTTCAACACCTAATCGTTCTATTCATAATAGGTGAGATCTAGGTAGAGTAAGCCTTTTAACTTTCTTTGTTCAACAGTTTCCTGACTCATGGTCTCCTTATCTCCTTCAGGTGCCCACCTTATCTTTTCTAATTATTCAGAGTACATTCCTTTAACATAGTCAGTGGAACCTTTTATTATTCAGAGTACTTTTCTTATTATTCAGAGTACATTCCTTTAACTTTGTCAGTGGAACCTTTTCTAATTATTCAGAGTACATTCCTTTCTCAACACAAACAGAGCATCACCCAGAGCATTGTACCAAACTCATCTTGACCAATATTTTTAAGACCTTGCTCTGTTTCAGGGGTACATGAAGGGAAGTAGTCTGTGGCATTTTCTGTCTGTGCAATGCAAACACTAACTCAAAGTCAATGAAAGATCATTATTGCATTGCTCCTTCAGAGCTTTCTTTAGGCATAACTTTGTAATAAGCTCCCATATGTTCACCTGGAACTAAAATTAGGTTTACATACTAGTTATTTCTATTCTATTTCTATATTTCATTATTTCTAACACTCAGAATAACAAGAGACCAATTTTAGGCAAATGAGCTAATTATCACCTTAAATATTTTTCTAATGGAATGAAACAGCAGAGTTTTTTGTGCACAGCTATATTACAAAAGAATCAGCAAGTTTTAAATAGTAACTTTATTGAACACCCTTAAGAAAGAGAAATCTATTCGGTTTTGACTGTTGAAAGTGAAATGATGTAGTAATTTTACTGTAACACCAGACTGTATTTGGAATTCAGAGTTAATTTCACTCTTTCAGGGTTGGAAAGCAGCTAAGAAATAAATAAAATGTTTCTGTAGAACAGGTCAGGTTACTGTTAATTAGACTGTATTTGGAATTCAGAGTTAATTTCACTCTTTCAGGGTTGGAAAGCAGCTAAGAAACAAATAAAATGTTTCTGTAGAACAGGTCAGGTTACTGTTAATTTCACCCTGTGATAACACAAAATTTTGAAGTAATTATCTAGCAATTACAAACTAAAGCATTTTTCAGCTATGCTTGTGTATTATGTAATATTCTCTAAGTCTTAATTTCTTATAATTAAATCATTTGACACTTGTCTGAATCCAACATAAAAAAGAATACTTAATTCAAAGGGTGGCAGCATAATATGTATCACTAATTTTATTGCCATACAAACAAAAACAATTATAAAAATGAGTCTTCCTAGATTTCAGATTTCCTGTTTTGCCATTTTATTTAATCCTCAGTGAGAATGGTAGGGTGTTTGTTAATGTATCATACAGCCCCATTTCTTTTGTTTCTTTCTCTAGTAATTTTTTTCATTCTAGCCTAGTCCTTTTGTCTTTTATAATAAAGCAATGCATAATCTAGGATTTAAAAAAAAAACACATTCAAATGTCCTAGCTCTGTTTGTTCTTAACTTCAAGAGTCTGTACTCTAAATGCAATAATGACCCAGCATGAATCCTAGGTTAATTCTGAGTTCTCCAGTGGTCTGAATGTTTCTCATGACAGAAATGCTATTTTATAATTCTGATTGATGAGGGATTCTTTTATATCCTGATAAATAGTAACTGGTATTCAAGTATATATATATATATATATATATATATATATACACTATATATATACTTTGTTATTTCCACTCTGGACCAACCAAAACATCTAGGACCCCAGTAATTCTGCTACTTCAAAAAACTTGGTGCATAAAAATATGCACTGGGGAGTAAGAGTTGCTCTCTTAGATACCATAGAAGGGATTTAGGTGTAAGTGATAACTGTGAGAACTTTTAAATAGGAAAGAGGTGGTTTGTGAAAGAGCCAAATACAATAAATGTTGAGGTACAAATGTCAAGGTACAAAATTTATGTAATGGAAAAAGGTGTTTGCAAGATATTATGGTTGAAGACCTTGTGGGAAAGACATACGTAGATAGTTTTGTCCTCCAAACTTCTCAGAGGAAATCCTGACAAATACTTCAGATGGAAGTTTTAAGATAGTCTGCAGCTATTCCCCAAAGTCTTATATAACCCTTACTAGGTAAAAGAATTAAGACTTATTCAACTGTTGCCAGTTATCATCTTGGTATAATTGATTCAGTGTGCGAACCATGTTCATATCTCATCAATAGCTGAAGTAACTCCAACTGTTTGGCCTTTCAAGTGTCTCAAACACACAATCATTTAATAGCTCCTACAATAGCTATCTTTTTCTGCATAACCCTTTTCTCCTTAATAACAGAGATTACTGAAAAAGATGCCATTGAACAGAAAGTGCATTTTTAAAACATGTAAACTTTCAATTTTTGGGGGGAAAAAACCAACCAAATTTACATAGCAGCTGAATTTTTTTGCAAAACTAGATCCAGTGCTCTGTTGAAAAATATAAGAAAAATATGTTGCTACATTTTGTTATTTATAAATAATGTAATATTCTGTTATTCATTTAATATCATAATAATCTTAAGAGGAAATGAATAGCTTCAGTTGCCAGAGGTGCTTATCATGGACAGTAGTTCAGAACACCAGAAGTTTAAAATTATAAATATATATAAAAAAAAAAAAAGTCTGGTTTCAAATATATTCATTTTTATTAGACATGTAACAACTGTAAAATGTCACCTTTATGTATGGGATGAAACTGACAGTAATAGAATTTTTATATATTTTTTCCTACTCTCATGATGTGTGATCTAGCTAATGATTGCTATTTTGAAAGGAATTTGCATGTATCTTTTGAGATGACTCTGGAACAAGCTGCTATTTAATTTTTTTAAAATCAAATATGGACTATACTTATTTTTTTTGTACTGTGAGACAGTCCATAAACATTTGTTTTCAGTATTTTATCCCATCTAATTTCAGGGCTTTATGTAAGAGAACATGAATAATAGTTCCTCTATCACTAAATTTTCTGCTATGTATTTTCCTTAATTTTAATTTCTTTGGTTAGTTTAATTAATATTTTTCTTTTATAACCCCCTTCTCTGTTTAAATCTGTGTTCTGTCCTCTCATGGTGTTCACACCTGCAAATAGTTATGCATAGCAATAAGTATCTATTCTGGTTAGCCTGCTTTTCAGATGACCACAATATGATGAACATCTGATATTCCATAAAATGGTGCTAAAACTCCTGCAGACTTCAAAAGTACTAAACGTTAGGCAATATGTAGTATTTCTACATGAAACTGTTTTCAGTAAATTGAGGATCCATGTCATGGATACCTGTCCTTAAAGGCTGAAGGTGCTCAAGAAGAATGTGTTCAATGGTCAGGGACCTTGATTGCTCCTATTTAAATCAAGCAGTTCCTTGATAACAGAACCCTTGTAAGCACAACTTAATTTTATATAACACAGATTGGTAAGAAGACGTTATGACTTTGTATTTTAATCTAGAGTTGTTTCTAGAAACCAGACTTCTTCATTTCCAGCTAGGATCCAAGCGATCAGGGCTTGGCCCCAGGACGTGTCATGAAATATCTCTGTGATATTAAGTAGTTCAATCTTTCCGTGACTCAGTTCTCCACCTATAAATGTCATCAATAAAGATATTTTCATGGATTTTCTGTGCGGCCTGTTAACTCTGGAAGGGGTTTTTTTTGAAAAATCTATCCCTCATTTTACTTAGGTATGTTGTCAAGAATAACATAGCATAGTTGTAGACTGAGGCCTCTGTATACCGCTGTACTCCATAGCACTAACAATAATGTGAATATTTTTTTAGATTTCTTTTGGCATGCTGTTCTTGCTAAGTTTTAAAAGTCAGTTTATCACTCAGGCCAGCTGTGGTTCAAAGGTCCTCACCCTAAAGTCCCACTGGCTAGCAGGAAGATAACTGTGGCCAGGAAGGATACTTAGCCTGTATCTTTAAAAAAACCCAGGAAAATATACTTTTTTCCCCCAAAATGGTCACAATTAATTTTTATTCTTCAGTTGAAAAAACAGACATGTAAAAATATGCATTCCCATTTCACAAAACCCCCACAAAGTGATTTTCACATAACAGCAAAGGAATTCTGCACAGCAGTCTACGCACTAGTCTCCCATGTTGTATGCACATAAAATTTCTGGAATGAAGCATACAGTAAAGCACACTGGTTGAAGTTTTCCATTTCATGTAGCTGAATTGACTCCTGTACAAGCATTCAGGAAGTCTGCAAGTCAACAGTCTGCAACACTGGATATCTTTGAAAATTTTGGACATAATTCATAGAAGATAAGCAGTAAGGAATGAAAGATGAGAAGGAAAGAAATGAACAGCTTTATGATAGAAACTTTGGATGCTTAGTAAAGTGTCTCCTAATCACCATCTTCAGATGTAGACAAGTCAGCCCAGAGGATCAATGATTTTCATACAGAATTTTCTGTCTGCCAATGCATATAATTCCCCAGGTGTGCTTAAATTTGGAAACAGGGATCTGGTAATTGTTCATGTTTTGAATAAAGACATTACTGAGTAATAAAATCTTTATAGACATCACTTAATCACCTGTAAAAATAGACCAATGACATAACGTTATCATTTATATTTCAAATTTTAAAAAATTGACTAGAGTGTAGTTTTTCATTTAACATATGTCTAGCTTGGGTGGGCAGGAGGAGTCCAGTCTTGTTAAACCAAAAATACTATACCTTTGGGTTTATTCAATATCAAGAAAAGTAGAGCAGAGTATTAAAGGACTGATTGATGGAAGTTGTTGACATGAGCTCATGTAGTGTGCCCCTCTGCAAGGAGCAGTATAAAGGTATTACATGAATGAGGCTATAAATTGAGAGTGAGAGTGATGCATTGAATTTGCATTCATTGGCTACCTGAAATGGGTGAACGCTTAATCGATACAGATGGGCTAGGACCATTTAATTACAGAAAAACTGGAACTGAATTTTTCAAAAATATCTTGCTGGAGCTTCACAAACTCTCCATCTGCAGTATTCCAACAGAATAAGGCAGTTTGGGGAATCTTCATAACTTCAGCCTGCAAAGTTGTGGTAAAAGCAAAGATGTGACCTTGGAAAATTTGAGAACTCATCTATCTTCAAAAGATTTTCAAACCTTCCTTCGTAGTCTAGTGGAACTGATACATTTTTATGCCACTACACATTTTCTGAAGGAATGTCTTGAACTGGAAAAGTAAATAGAATTTAGAGGAAGTCAAGTACACGTCAGTCATCTCCTTCACAGCCAGAGAGACATCATCACAGATTTTAATATTCTTAAAACAGATACAGTTTTACAAATAAATTTTCTTACTTGATGTCTTTGTCTTCCTTTCTTGTTTGTGTCTTATGTCACACAACATAAAGTGCATGATGTAAATTGATTTCCTGTTTATTTTAAAAGAAAATTATCCGTTATCGATTTAGTGTTAGTAGGAAAACATGATCTTTTATGACCTATCACTCTCTGGCAGTTACAATGGCTGCATTTCTATGTTAGAATTCATAGCCTTAAACAGCAGAAGTTTATTGTGAAATACTGGCACTGTGTTGACACTTTTTAAAAATACTTAATGCTAAATTCACTTAAGCCTTTGCATGACAGTAGCATCTGGAGAGTTTTTCTATTTGTTAAGTAGCTAGGATGACTAGTTTTCCATTTCTGGAAAATGTTATTTCCAGGAAGGTAAAGGATTTACAATTAGGGAGGGGAAAAAGCCAAGAATTACAGTATTATGAGCGTGACATCTCTGTCTGAGAGTTTTAATTGCCAGACACAGAAATGCTGGCTCAGGAACCACATCAAAACAAATGAGAAAATATCATTAAATGTAAGTTTGGAACACTCATTTTCCTTTATAATGTTGTATATTTCTACCAATCTGACAATGTGAGGGCGTCACGGAGTGTAAGCAGTACTTGTCAGAGTAGGAACAGGTGGCCTTAAACTCAACAGAAAAACAAGAAATGAGCTGTCTAACTAAATCTGTATGAATTTAATAAATGCTAAGGGAAAGAAGAAATAATTAAAAGGAAAATGCAATAAAAAATCTTTCTGCCAAATGTTTAGTGTCTGGCCCTGGACCCAGGCCCGCTAGGACATGCTCTCTGCAGGCTGGGGCACTCAGCAGTAAGGTCCTTATCTGCTCTCTGGAATGCTTCTGGATTTTATCCAACAATTTTTTAATACCAAATTTGTAAAAAATCCAGGAAATCTTCAGCCAGCCATTTCTGAGCAATATATTTTTTCATTAAAACATAAAGTGGCTAGCCCTAGGCAAATGGGAAGATAAATGTCTGAACATAAACCAATGTTTTGTGCTGCAGCAACATGGGATACTGCAAACCAGGCAATTTCAGAGCTGTGGTACAAAAACCCACAGTGACTATTTAGGAATAGGAAAGCAAACCAAACAAACAGAAGCAAATGTAGAAGTTGCTTTCGAGGCACAGGATTTAAATAATAATAATAAATTAATAAGAGGAATGCAATAGTGGAAATCTCTCTACAGTCCTGCAAAAAAAATAGGTCCACCTGCTGCTGCAGACATCTTCTGCCAAAGCAATGTAGAAGTCTTTATAGAAATAAAACTCTAAAATAAATCCTCTCTCCTCTCCCTCCAAAGTGGGAAGGATTTTTTTGCTCTCTTAGGCCTTAATTCAGTTACTCAGGTTGTTATCCATATGAAACTGACACATAAGACACAGGGGCTAAGAAAACTCTCACCTTCCCAAAGGAGAGGATGGAAGCCACCTCAGATACCAAGGACACCTCAGGAATTCTGTACCTCTGCTTAAGCAACTAAACTGTGCCTTTACAGAGGGAAGCAAATCCAGATGTAGAACTTGGGTGCCTATAGTAGGTAGCTGTGTATCTGCTGTGTAACTCAGAATTATGGTCAATGGACATCTAGTCAAGAGTCAGCAGTGCCTGGAGAAGTTCTCAGCCATCATCCAGGGACTTAATGCTTCCAACAGCCTTGCCTTCCTTAGTATCTAAGGACTCTGCTTGCTCAATCCCCACTGATCTCCAGCAGTCATCCATCTCTTGTGGAAATTCTTGTGCAAACGTCTGAAGATGACATCCCTCGATCTTGTAACAGAGCATCTACCCTTATTTTTCAGACTGTTGGATTCATTGATTCTTGTCTTTCATACAGACTTCAAAGACCTGAGTGTAGCCTTCTAGCTAGTGAGATCCTTGGCCATGGACTGCTGCACGACTGTACACTTACCAATAGAGCATAAGGACAGTGGGGCCAATTTTGAAGGCAAAGGGATTTGACTGCGCAGCAGTGTAACTCTACTGTTGTACATACAGTTAAAGGGCCCTACTGCTGTTATGTTTTAGACAGTGGATTAGCTGGTGAGGCTGCCTGTGAGAGCAAAGGGCTGGCCCTCAACACCCTGCTAGTTTTATGGCCTACATGCAATAAATGTTCACACTAGTTCCACCATGCTTTCCCAGAATATAGCCAGGCACAATTTACAAATGTAGTCTTGAATTTTATTATTCATTAACAAAATCTGGTTAAACAGTACACTCCTCTTCCTGGATGATGAATTTCAGAAGCTGAAAGTGCCCTGAAAGATTCACATTGAAAGGTTGAACATTAATTATAAACATGAGATCAGGACTGAACTAGGTAATTTGAATCACTTGCTTACAGACCAGTCAATAATTTTCACACACTTTTCATTGAAAACAACCATCTTGTGGCTGCACAGGCGGGTTTGGTAATTCTGCTGTCATGAGTACAATTATAAAATAAACACAAGAGAATAAACGAGAAAGTGAGAGAATGAATTTGCCAGCTGGAAGTCTTAGCAAAATGATATTCCATGACCTCAGGAACCATTCAGTACAATTGAACCTTGTCTATCCTTGGCAATATATTCACAATAAATGTAATTGACTGTTCCTCTGTGAACTTTGAGACTATATAGAACTGATCTTGTCTATGCAGATTATATATTCAGTAATATCTTTGCTTATGTGAGGTCTTTATGACCCTCTGGCTAGTACATAGCCTGCAGTACGGTTTAGAAATATTTTACCTATTTTGTTATCAAGATTTAGCTGGTATGGCTATTGTGGTGACATTTTCTCTTGACATTCTCTCTCTCTCTATCCCTCACTCTTTTTTTCTCCTTGTTCTCCCATCTGATTTTTTTATGCACATACATTTCAGTGTGCATGGTTCTTTCATGATTTTTAGAATCTTTGCGTTTTTTAAAATTTGTATATTCTCGTGTTAGTTGGATGCTCTTTGCTATCAGTAACTTTACAAAGTAAGTCCACCTCCCCTGGGAAAAGGCTATTTTTAAAGTTTTCTTTGGATTAAGGCATTTGCAAAGCAAAAACTAGGTGACAGACAAAAGCAATAAGAAAATAAAAGCTTTCAGCATATAATCCCATTCCAACTACTGCAAAATAAATGGAAAATAGCCCCTAAAACAATCCTGAAGATCAAGCCAACAGACTGTCAGTTTTCCTTCAGGTGTTGGCGATATCTCTGTTAGCAAGCAAGGCAAACTGGTACAATGGTTATGCACAAATAGGAAAATACTGCAGAGATGCACACTGCCTGCATTTGGGGAGGAGGAAGGGTAGGTCAGCGTGAAACAGCACATAGTCCAGGGCCAACCCATCTGTGGCTGGAGCAGTTCTGGCTCTGTTTGAAAGGAGTCCAGTTCCAGTGCTCCAAGATCACTCTGTGATGTGAACCAAAAGATATTACTAAAACTTTACAATCAGGAGATTATCTTCAAGAGTGCAATCATAAGGCTTGGTGTGTCCATGTACCTCTACTCATTGTTTTTCCCATGTTTCAAGGTGCCACAATCCATGCACTGTAATGGATCTGGCTGTAGTTTGCAACACAACATAGCACTGAAAACCAAGAGGGTGTGCTTTTAAAATTGAGAAAATACAAGCTGTATGGAAGCATCCATATGGCTAAGGGAGCAAGTAGGCAGAAATAGCTACCATAGCAGACATATCCTAGAAAGTTTCTTTTCATAGGGGCCCTTCAGCAAAATGTAGTTGATGTAAACACACTGGAAAGAATATTAATGTGTACTACCAAAATCCTCAGGCTTGGAAGTGTTTAAAAAGTCCAATTTTTCAGCACTGCTGTTCAATCCCAGATAAATTAATAATATTTGCAATTCCATATGTTTCATAATTTTTCCCTTTTGCATACAAATCTAAAAATGACAGCTGTTCTTAATACAAATTTATCATATTGAGATATATATATATATGTATGTAACCCTGGATTTTAGATAGAGACAGTCTACAAGTAGCCTCCAACCTTTGCATTATAAATATATGTAAAACTCCATTTATACATTACTGAGGGGGTTCAATTAAAGTCCTATCAAACTGTACATTTAGATGCAATTTTCATTTGCAGTGTAAGTCAAAGACTTAGCATGAAAATTAACAATAACATGTTACAATAATTTTTGCATGATATGTTAAAGATGGCCATTTAGATAAGCCAACAAATTCAGCATCTGTATTTGCCTCCATACCCAGGAACTTCCTCCATGCCATAAGCAGTGAAACAAATCTTACTATATTTTACTTTGATACAAAGCCCAATTCTTTTAGTTTTGCTTCCCAAATAACAAAACTGATTTTAATATAGTAATTTGCTACCCAAAGAAGAAAGTACAGGAAGGGACTAAAGCGTGCCTCCCATGAAGCAAAATGGTGTAGAAACCACAGTCTCATTTAGGCCTGAGTTCATCCCATCAACTGTATGGCCTGAACTGAGTGTCCCAAGCAGGCATCACACAGACCCATGGAATTTTATTTAATTGGTGAGAAGACAAGCGTCCACCTCTAGAGACCAATTTAGATGGTGTGTGGGCTGCAAGCGCAAAGCAGAGGGTTTTGTGACTGGTGGGTCTGAGGAAGTGAACTGCTCCTGCATCTGCACCAGCTGCAACTTTCCCAGGGCCGAGTCTTTCCAGCTTAAGCGAATAGCATTGCTGTAACCAAAATGGGACATGCTGAAGGAATGAGTTATCATTGCTGGCGTTGAATCAGAGAAGGCAGGATGAAGTCCTGAAGACAGTGGGAGATAGTAGCAAGCATTTCTTGCAAACCCTGAAATGTAAGAACATTATTACTGTCATAAATCATCTACAATATTTCTCAACACTTTGTCAGCTTAAAATCTACAAAGTAGATCACACAAAACCAAAGAAAACTTAGAATCATCAATTATATAGCTAGTATACTATTGATTTGTTTCTGAAACTTGTTCCCAAGAGTTTATCGAATTTGAGATGTTTATATCCATCTTTTTTTATTATTTATTAAAATAATTTCCCAGAACTTTCAACTTCTATCTCTGTCATGTTAAAATTACTCTATTTCCCCACAGTTATTTTCTTATACTTAATGTAAGTAAACTTAAACCAAATATAAAGTACTAATGCTGGGATAAATTATGGCCTTTATTTCAGAGCTAGAGATACCCACTGAATATGTTCATTATGTCGAGCTTCTCTATTCTGACACCCTATGGTTAATAGAAAGGTTAGTATTCTGTCTCCTTTCTGCTTCCTGAATGGAGGCAGTAAGTCACATGGACCACCTAGCCTCCAACTGCTGCTCCAGAGCAATACAGGTCTCCTGTGGGGCCCACTTCCTGTTCACCAGTGACACCTCTTTCAAGGTACCCTAGAACATCTCAAATTGCACCAGGACACTTCTCTTAGGCAACTGAATTGAATCTTTTCTGATACAGTCATAGTCAGTCAGGGAGAAAAAATAAGAAATGTTAATTATTCTATGGATCTTTCTCTATTGATCTTAAAATCTCTCCTAAGAATTCATCTTTTTTACTGAGGATTAGGTTTTTGATCATGATGTGTCCTCTTGTAAGGCCAAGCAGCCTTTGACAATTGCAGCCTTTGTGAGGGTTTTCTGCACTGTGTAACAGCAGGAGGAAACTTGCTTCATATTTATCAGAGGAGTTAGAATGACCTGATTCGCAAGGCACTGAGGACTAGGAAAGATTTTGTGTGACATTTTTTAGAAATGGTCTTAAACTTACCCATGTATGACTTCTTTAGAAATGGTAAACCGTGAGATGCACACAGCCCCAGGTAATCTGCATGCAGTTTTACATACCACTGCTATTGAGGCATACTGGTAGTGGGACTGACTCCAGTTGTTTTCGCATCACTTAGAAGAATGTAAAGTCTTTAAGCAAATGTATCTTTCATGTTAGGCCAGATCCCAGATGTAAGTTGTCTTTTTACATTAGTATTACTCCAGTCATGTCAATGGAGCTGCCCCAGCTCCCGCATCATGCTGACCCCATTCCCCCAGATGAGGTTCTTGGTGATTGTCTCTATGTTCCAGGTTCTTTCCAGCTGCTGCATTGCATTGATTCTCAATAATTCATTTTTATTTGAGGGCTTTTAAAATTCATGAATTTTTATAAATCTTACAAAACCATTCAAAATTGGAAAGTTTTCCAGAAAGCTTGGACTTGCTGCTTAGCCACTGACAGTCCTTTACTTGTGTTGAATTTAACATGGCAGGTGACATGCTGGTGTACTATTTACTCCATTACATATTTTATGTGGGAATGAAATCAGTGCATGAAAAATCTGGAGATGATACTATACTATAATATAATAACCATGATGATTATATAATTTAATTAAAAAATACATGTGAACTTTTCTAGTGACACTTTAAATTACTCTTGTTATAGTCTTTCTGCATTTTTGGTAAAGGTACAAGTTGGTTCTTCTAAAGTTATTCATATAACTTTGTCAATCTGTACTCGAGTGTCCAAAAATTATTTGGCTGTGTCAGTTGAACATCTTGGTCCTAATGATGAGGGTATTCTCAAGACACGTCAACTCTCCCAGCTGATGTCAGCCAACAGGCATTTAGGTCAGCCAGAAAGCTGTTTAAGGATGTACACAGAAAAAGTAACAACGGGGAAAAAATAAACACAGAGAACATCATGGGCCATATGCCTTCCAGTTAAAGGAAGATTCCCCTGTGGGAAAAAGAAGAAGGCTTTAAGTACAAAAATAATTATGCCATCCCTTTTGAGACCACTTTCATACCACCAAAGGTAGCAAAGAGATACTGTGACATTAGATTAAAAAGCTTTTGTCACCAAAGTAGTGGTTGCTTCAGCCATTTCAAGTAATTACCCTAGTTTATCCAGTGGCTCTGTGGCAAGAAAGGGATAAATTTAAACGTTTACTTACACCAGCCTGCACACAACTCTTGTGGCTTCAGTGCTGGGAGAGATTTAAAGGAAATGAAAACCAAACGAGGCCTTCTTCAGTGTGTTGGTTATTGCCCCGCCAAATTGGCCGTCTGTGTACAGAGCCAGTCTCTGTATCACTTGTGGCCTTTCCTTGGCCGCTGCTCAGAGAGCTTAGGAACTGTTTGTTGTTTAATAGAGCCCTTGGAGATTATTCTTGGAGTGAGTTATTTCTGTAAAACAGAATACACTGGCTGAAAATTCTTTTACAAAGCCTTGAAAGAGGAGCAATTGGGTGCACTCATCCCCTACTAAATATTCACTGGGAAACACCAAACCAGATTTAAGGCTTACACCCCCAAATTTTTGTTTGTCATTCAACAGTTTTGCATGCTCGAGGACATTGTCTAGTGTCTATGCAAAGACTTCTCAAGTGAATCGATGCTGTCGCTACAATATGAAGGTTACTCACTGTCTTGCAGAATTAGGCCATGATAGGGAGCAAATTTCTGTGTCAAAAATAGTAGTTCTGGCAACTTAACAAGAATTTGTGTTTCAGACACTGCATGGACATACCATAAACATGCATGTTTACAATTACTGTATATTTGTCTGGGAGTCATGCATTAGAAATTTTTCCTTTTTATCTATGTAAGATAAAAATCTAAAGGAATTAACTTTTTTAAAAAAAAAACACAAACCCCTCTTTTCTGTTTGTTTGTTTGGTGAAAAAAACCCAACACCAAATACTGAAGTATATTTTCTAGAACAGAAAATAATTTGTTTGAGCTGAAAATAAATGGTTATAGTGATTTAGGTTTGGAATGTAGTTTTTAAATAATTGACATTTTCAAACACAAATGCTTGAAAATATAAAACTGGAATTCTTTCTCAAATATCAATGTGAAGTTTTGTGAAATTTCCCTTTCTTTAGCTGAATTTATTGTCCCAGAATTAACCCCAGATTAAGGAATTATTTGCATCTTTTCCATTTCATCTTTATAACAAGCAACTTTGCACTGAAGAAAAATTAAATGCCAGCATTACTAATCATCCACTGAATCAATAGCAGAGTTTTGTGTCTTGCTGTCTTGCTGTCAAATAAATGCAGGTGATCTATCCAGATTACATTAACATTCTACCAATAATTTTTCATTCTTACTAATGCTTGGCACTTTAGTGAGTTGACAGCTTAGAGAAAGAGCCGTATCTCCATATCTGCAACAGGACACAGCTGCTGAGCTGGCCCTGAGTGGATTAGATGAGGTATTGAAACCAGCACAGCTGCATTCATCACTCGGTTATGCTCACCTCTAAGTACAGGTAAACAAGGTTGGATTTTCACATCTTATTTTCATTCTTAGACACTCATCTGATCATTGTCAAGTATTGCCAAAACACACCTTGGTCGCAGCCTTCTCTGTGAATCACAGAATCCTTGAGGTTGGGAAAGACCTTTATGATCATCAGGTCCAACTGTTAACCCAACATTGCCAAGCCCATCACTAAACCGTGTCCCTAATGTAAATCCAAGACATACTACAGTGTCTCACAGGACTTTTCAAGGGTGTTTGTTTCTCAGTTTCATTTATAATGCTTAAAAATTATATAAGCTGGCTTTATAATTCTACATTTTTGGTTGATGCCTTCTATTTCATTTTCTAAAATATACTGCATGAAATATTAACTTTATTATTTTGACCCAGCCTGAATTTGTCCTGAGCCCCGGAAAATGTTCATCTGAAGCTACCAGGACACCACAGAACACTCCAGAAAAAGAAAACTTATTTCCCCATAAACGTCAGTAAAGGCATTTCACAATAACACAACAGACATGATTCAAGCATTCTGAGGTCTTATTTATTCATATCGCTCAAAAGATTTCTCAGTTGCTCTATTTGTGAACAACTATCATGAAAATATACTGAAAGCACTGGGAAAATAGGCATAAATCCCTTCAGAGGCCATGCAACAGATGGAGTGATGCTGGATCAAAGAAATATCAACACTTTCCCTCAATTTCTCACCAGCTGAGACTCTTTCAGTTTCAAGTGGACTTACATCTTTGGTGCAGACTATTGACTTCTTGCCCTTACTGTTCGGGGACCCACAGGATGGGTCCTACTCCATTTAATTTACTAGTGTAGACATACCTATAAAATCTAGGATTTTATGTCAGGGTAGTGGGGACTGAACCTGGCAGGAGATGGGAAACTGAACAGTGTGAAGGAGTAAGGAACCAGAGCGCCCAGGAAACTGCAGCTGAAAGCCCAAGAGATCTGCTTTGGACAGCAAAGAAACATGAAGCTGGTGAAATTATGGCTCGTGAGAGGAAAACAAAACTGGAGTAATTAGAGTGAGGTACTCTCATTCCTTCCTCTCTTTTTGTCCTTGAAGTTTGTGGCCCCTTTGGGGAAGACAGAGGGTTTGAAAATTGGAGAGGAACCTATAATTTGATCTATGGGTTACCTGGCCAACAGCCCTTTCCACACCCAAGCCTGAATCACTGAGAAGCCTGATACAGCAACTGCAACTAGAAATTTGCTATCAAAAGTAATCCCTGAGCCCCCACATCCTCATCTCTGCCTACCTATCATGTGGTCTAACAAAGAGGAACTTCAACAAGAACAACAAGTAGTTCTGTTGGTGGCAAACGCTGCATAAACACAATACTCTGCCAATATAATCATTCCCAGTTTTCTTACTTCATGGGCCCCACCTCCTTTCAGCATCAGCTGTTCATCTTGCCTCAAGGGTACCAGCAAGCTCCGTGCGCCATCTCAGACTCGTTCTCCCGTGGACCTCTCAGGTGAGACTCCTAGGAGAGTTAAACCCAATGCCTTGTTCACATAGACGGCAACACGAACTCTGAATTAGACCTTACCTCTGTGGCTTCAGTGTAGAATAAACATATCCTGATGATGCATCGTGTATTTTCTTTCCCATTTCACGTAAATAAAGCAGAACGTTTGTGAAGCACACTCTTTCAATGTTACTATAAAATCCAGATGTCTGCTTTGTCAGTGTGCTGCCTTACACTGGATGCTTGAATATTGTAATTTGCTGCTGATTACCAGTTATTTAAGGGAACAACATGTGTGTGCATGACAGCGTATGCTGCCTTGCAGCTGCTGCAGCTAGTGCCCAGGTTCCACATATGCACAGGTGAATGGTTTCAAGTTTCAAGAATATAAAATAGCCAGCTGTTTGCACTGGTATTTCACAGAACTTCTGTGAAATCAACTTAAAATATGCAAACAGTTGATCATACATGAATATGCTACTGTTACTTATTCTTTAAACAACCGCATCAGGATTTATTTTCACGTTTCGCAAAGTACTGCTGCACTGAGATAAAGAACTGAACCCTTGCCTCGTCTGTCATCTACCTCCAGGTCTTGGAGCAACTCCTGTTGTTGCACGTTTGCGAGAGAGTTGATGTTTAGTCAGGGTGGCATACAGCCTAAATCAGACCTTTCCAAGCAAGAGCAAATTTGCCCTGAAGTCTCCTGTGCTGATGTTGAGTTGTATGTTTTGTGAGTAAATTATTACTCATTTTTCATGTAATGGTCCAGTTCTGATGACTTTTCCTTGGAGAGGTTAATGTTGTTGATGTTTCAAATGACAATCTTCCTGTTGGGTAGAAATGAAAGCTATTTGCCACGCAGTATCCAAATGATTCATTCTCAAGAATGAATCACTCTCAAGGGTGCTGGCTGCACAGTAGCCATCAAGACCAGTGCCAGCAAGTACAACTTCTCTACTGAACTTGGAGGTGCCAACTATGGCAATTTAAGATCAGCTTTACATGGCAGTTGTGTAAGGTGGCTGTTCTGCCATGCTCTGTTCTTAGCACAAACACATGACCTTCACACAAAGTGTGCTAAGCAAAAGTGCAGTCAAATATTCCTCCGTTCCTATTTGGAAGTGATGCTGAAGCAACTTGATCTTGGTCTCAGAGAAAATATTTATTCAGCAGTATACCATATGAGGAAAGGTATGCAATATCTTATATCTTAACATACATTGTTAACGCTCTGCCAAATTCTGATCTTAGATATGTGTGGAAAAACTCATATTACATTGACTGAATTAGTCAAAACTAATTGGTAAAAATGACAGTAGGCTTAGCACATTGGTGTCAAAAAGCTTTGCACATATATATGTGAAGAGAGGAATGAATTTGCAAATACAGGGCCAAATTGAAGATTTCCCACTGATTTTTCTGGGCTTTGTTTCATACTGTGAAGTAATTTCAGGCTCAAATGACATGTACTTAGCAATGACTGTGTCAGGGAGAATACATCCGCTGTTCTAACAAGCTTTTTCAAAAGTAGTTAACAATGTTTCACTTTTGTCACATAGAGAGTTTTGCTGATAGAACTTTGCCGAAGTGCTACATAGCTCTAAAGCTGTATCTGCTCCAGTTAAGCCAATACCGTCACCCTGGATTTAAGTCAGTGCTAGTGAATGCAGATTATGACTCAAAAAGGCTGCTCACATGGATAAAAGGAGCCGAATTTTTCTCTTTTCCTTAGAAATAGAATTGAAACTTTGCTTTTAAAAAGTAAGTAGCTTTCTGTAAAATTATTCCAATAACTTTCTACAATAGCATTCCAGAATCCATCTGAAATAACTTACAAGAACAGAGTACATATTTTATTTCTAATAAAATTAGAAATATTTTTAATGGACTTTTCCTTCCTGGCTTTACAAACTTGTATTTAAATTTATGATGAACAGCATTTGAAAAAATCTGGTCTATGACTGGATGAGCAAATTTTATAGTGCATATGCAAGTGTGGGAGAGGACTCATGTTAGACAAGCTTAGAGTTTACCTTGTTATTTAATCAGCGCATTGTTCAACAGTAGTCAGAAAAGCAAATTAAGTAGAAAGGAATAGAAAAGAAGAGAAGAATTAAAAAGCTTTTGCCACTGTGCAGTGCTATGGGTCTCTTACATCTTGAATTCTGACTGCATTTATGTTGCCGCCATTACAAAGAGAATACAATAGCAGAGGAAAGAGAAGGAAAAGGTCAAGAAGAGGGGGGCAAGAAGGATGGTGAAAGGTTTGGAGCCGTTTCTAAACAACAAAGGAAGAGATAAATGAAGGAATATATAGTCCATGAAAATAATGAGTGGTGTAGACCAGGGAACAATTTTTCCCTGTCTTTCCCTTTCCTGCACAAGGTGATGTAAAAATAAGAATATCTGTACTTGGAACTCTGGAAACATTAAAAGTTCAAATGGTTTAAAATACATGATTAGAAAAAATATTGGGAGAAAATCTATAGCCATTACATAAAAGACAATGCTTCTGAATGAAGAAGTTCCTGATCAATATTCATGGAAATAATCTCTACATTCTGGGCCTGCTTTTACCTTTTTCTCTTAGACTTCAACTGCTGTATAGGAGTTCTTCTATAGAGAAATAGAATACAGGGAGGAGTTTGGTTTTACTTAATACAAGTTTTCTTATGTTCTTATCTGGAAACTGCCACCCAGCTGAAGTCATGGCCTGTAAATATCGGTTGCCCAGAGGAGGAGGAAGGGCTGCAGTCTTCGTAGGAAATGACACAGGCTGTGAGACCACTGTTGCAGTGTCAGTTTTGTTTAAAAGGAAAAGTCAAAAGTACAAAAAGACTAGAATAAGACAACACAGAAGGCTTGATAAGACAGGCTTAGGAATATTTGCTTAAAAGAAGGTATTTTAAAAGGATAGATCTTTATTATATTACTCCTTATTTTTCAGTCTCTGCAACAGGATTAACCAGGACATGTGAGATTACTGCATGTTTGATTTTATTCAGAATTCACCAAGTAATAATGCTGTGTCCCAAGTCTGCAACACTCACTGATCTCAAGAAAGATTGTTTGTGGTAAGGACTTGTCTGTGCAATGTTTTGGTCAGTGTGGCTGGATACCCCCTTCTGTGCTGAGAGCACATGAACCACAAGCAAGGTACCACTCACAGCTACTCTTAAATGCCTTTTAATAAACCTCATGGACTGGAGGTCTTCAATTCTGCGCTCAGTGCATTGAACAGGACAGCTGTCGTCACTTGAGTGGAAATTCCTGTGGGATTTAGATTTTTGTGGGCTTCCAGCCTTTGGTTTCTTTTTCCCAGCAGAGACGGTAAGTTCCTGTCCCTTGCTGGGCACATCTTCAGAGGCCTGGAGGCTGTTTCAGCTCCAGTGGGACTGTGCAAGATAGTGCTGAGCATCATTTGGGGCAATGTGTGTGAGCAATGCATCTGCTCAAAACAGAATGGCTGCCAAACTGTCAGGTTTGACCCTTTTTAATAACCAATTATCTACACATCTCAGCAAATACCTTTGAGAAGCATTAGCTGAGGTACATTCACAAAAAACAACAGTTATGCAGTTTTTCCAGCTATAGTGATTCAAAGTACCACATGAGAGCAAAGTATGATTTTGAGGCACTGAAGAACTAATCCATTTATAATTTCTTTACATATTATTCCTTAAGTTTTCCAGGTACGCTTGAATCAGTCCTTTCATATTCTGGCATAACAGTACTAGTGTCAACACGGTATCTATTGGGCAAAATTGTTATTTCAATTTTGATTAAAAAAACAGTGGTTAGTGAACTTCTCTCTCATCCCTTCATTGGTTATAAACCGTATAAATTCAGCCTTTTGGCTCCAATTAGAGGTTTGAGATTTCTTGGGAACAGATGACATATTTATAACTCAATATGTTTGTCTCATCCATCTGTTCTCTCTTGGCAGGTTGTAAATTGTTAGGACGCATACTGCCTTGTCTATATCTCTGTATGTGCAGAAGAGGACTGGGTGGGAATTGTTTCCTGTTCTAATTGGTATTCACGTTCTTCCATTGTGTGAAAGCTATACAAGAATAATAAATAATACATGGATGTTTTTTTTATCTTCTCTAAACACATTTATTTCTGTCCTTACTGAGGGTCACCTCATCAGCGGAGAGTCATAGTAAAAAGCTAGCAAGCACTTCTGCAGACTGGAGCAATGTCAGACATAAAGCATCAGACTCAAAAAACTGGCAGGTCCCAGCCAGTCAGTTGTAAAAGTGGAAGAAAGTAAAGAACCTGATTAGTCCTGAAATACATTTTGTGACAGTGACATCCTCAGTAAGTGATTTAGTAGGAAAATAAATTGTTAAGCTTGTACAGATAATTCCAATCATAAACTCAATCCCTATAGGACTAACCATCAAGCCAAAAAAGACTATCTTTTTCATCAAACCAAAATTTGTTTCAGTGTAACGTATGTCACTTTTAACTGCTGCAGTTTATGTGAACCCACTGCTGGAATCAATTTTCTTAAAGAATTTTCCATTTATCAAGTTCCTTTTGCAAACTACAGTTACATGGCTGGCTTTGGTGGTAGGGGCAGTCTGAAGTTTAAAAGCAAACCTGAAGGAATAGCAAAGGTGTAGAATAATTGTGCTGTAAATGCTGCTCTAACTGCAAAAGGTTGAGAAATCCAAAATAGCATTACAGGTTTTATGGAAATCAAACAAAAAATTAAAGAATGCACTAACCACCCTAGGAAAGATTATTAAGGAGTCAAGGGATGATTTTGTTGACAAGGCAACAAGCCAAACAGTATTGTTCCAAAGACGATAAAGAAAGAGGGGTTAGAAATTGGAGAAGCTTAAGGAGATATTTTTACAATTTTGCTTAGTACAAGCAAGATCTCCAAGGACTGGGCCATGGTTAGCGTAACCCCATTATTAAAAAAGTGTTCTAGGGATATACTTAGAAATAATATATCAATGCATTTAGCCTCACATGGGACAAAAGTGTTTCATGAGATCAAAAAAAGATACCCTTGCAAAAATTGACAGCCTGAGAACAGCTACATATTCTCAGGAAGTGGAGATCATGCTTGAGCTGGTTGGAATTCCTGGCGGATATTATTACTGTAGAGGTGCAGGGTGATTTGCTAGTGTAGCAACCAAAACCACAGAAATCACACTGTGGTTATTCAGATATTTTGATTATATAAACATCCTAGAACTTTAAAATTATGTGGATGAATGTTCTGTTCTTTGCTTACAAGCATGAGCAAAACTGGTTAAGGAAATTAAAGGTGTTCCTTAAACTCTTTTTGCTAAAAGTTTTTAAGACATTATCAGACTTAAACTTTGCATTTACGATTCCTGGGATATTGTAGAATTGGACACAATGAAAAAAAGTCGGCCGCATTTGTGAATACTCCTGTTTCTACACTATTAAGACCAAGAGAAATACAAAAGAAACAGGAGGCAATAAGTACTTTAATTAAATTTAATTACTGAAATACTTTAATTTAAAACACTTTAGAGTTTCTCTAAACTGTATTCTGCCACCTGGAAGAGCCAGCAGAGCAGCACAGGGATAGTGCAGTTCACTGCAGTAAATGGGACTTTATTTGGTTTCCTTATTTTGTAAACAGAAGCGATGTTTAGCACAGGCTTAGCAATGCTTTGCAATGCTCTTATGTAAGCATGTTTAAGGCAGGAATCACTGTGAGATTAATGGGTTTGTTTTTCTTTGAGTGCACCGAACCACAGCTGACCTACTGGGATCAACTGATGTCTTTTTGGCTGCCAGTGGTGAAACATATTCAGGTAACTTTTCTTGGAAAAATGGGATGTTAGATGAGCACACAGAGAGAAGCCAGCTTCAGACAATACTGAAGTTACAGCTCCAAGAAGAATTTATCAGGAGCCATAAACTTTGCAACTTGGATGACGCTTGAGATTTCATTATCACTGCAAAATTCCCAGATTGCATGGATTAGACAGAAGAGTTCACAAAATGAACAACTGTCAATTTTCCAGCAGACCTCTAAGGAAAGAGCTTAAACATCAAAGCAGATTAAGAATAATTTTTTTTGAGTGACATGGGATTACAATAAGTCAAAGTAATATCTGAATTATCAAAATAAATATATCCCAAGTTGTTCTATAAAGTTCAAGAAGTTTATATGTATTGAAAATACTAGAGATCATTATTCTAGGAGTGATGAATACATGTAATGGGAATATTTTAACCTGTACATCCTAAATAATTTTGGGTTCTAAATGAAAAAAACCTATATAAATGCAATCTACAAATAGTGGTTGCCTTTTTAATATTTATTTTAAACTCTCACAATGAAGCCTTTATTAATGAGTAAAAATTAAGTTTGCTGTTCTCACTTAAAGAAAATGGGACAACAGACCATGAAATCTCCCTTGCCTTTATATAAAAAACTAAAATTTGTGTTATAACTTGCAAAAGAAGTGAAGATTTAAGAAGATTTTTCTTCCTCTCTAACTGCTATCAAGATATCTTCAGCAAAATTAATCCTACCTCAGCCTCTCAGATTTTTTAGGCTTCTTTGATTGAAGTGTCTCCCACACATCTTTGTCAAATGGCTACTAGTCTTACTGGGGAAAACCAGCGACCGTGAGAAGCGAGGAGCACTTCTGCTCTCTCCTTGATGGTGCAGGCTGGGTTCCCTCTGTGCCAGTTGTGGTGAATGGGAGCAGCACTACCCCTAAGGCTTTGGTGAAGCTCTCAGATGAATCCTGCAGCTGCTGTAGAATTTTTTTTTTTTACTTGGCATCGGGCTTAATTGAGTCATTGGGAAATCTGAGGCTCACTCTCTCTGAAGAAGTCATGAAAACTAGGGGTACACTTCTATGCTGAATAGCTAATTTGCTGAGTTTTTAGGGTTGAAGTTGTGACTGCTAGTGATTCTTGTTTTCAATTGAGTCACTGAAATGTTCCCCAGATTTTTGATTGTTTTTTTGGCCTTGGCTATACTGAAATGGTTAAGCATGTTAGAACTAGATGTTAGTCCAGATGGAATTGAAACCAGATTTCTGAGGCAAGGAGTCTAAAGTAACAAATTATTGACACATTTCATTACTTCCACTGCAGTCTAAAATATTGGACAAATAACTAGCATAAATTCACAGCTTAGATAGCTTTTGGAACAAACGGAGGTCATAAATTCTTTATGGTCAAACATGGTATCTAATCACTCGAGTAACACCGCTTTGCTTAAATCCACAGATGTAATTTTTGGATTAGATTTTTATTAGGTTTTTTTTGTTTGTTTTGTTTTGGTTTTTTTTATTTTCTGATCCAAATTTGGATGATTTCTTTTGTTATATGAATTATCCTGTGTTACGATCTGACATCTGTTGTTGTGGGGTGGAAATCTACAGAAACTTGGCTCCAGTCATACTGCTCTAATGGCTTAATTGTTACTTAGAAGAGAAAATGACCATGTCGACAGATCAGTCTGCTCAAAACTAAAACAAATTCCTTGGATACTCTAGAGATTTGTATCAACGTTGGATCATATTATCTACAGTTCTTGCAATAATCATTTTATGTTTGTCTATAAACACAGAGCAGATGCAGGTTCCCCCTTTCTCCTAATGCCATCATACATCCAGCATCAAGAGAGGCTGGCTTAGCGTGCAGTCCATGACTGTGTACCGCAGAACTCATACTGCATTGCTAACCCATTCAAGAGATGATCTTATGTTTGACCAAAAGTGGTGAGAAATTCAGTGTATTGTCTAGACAACACAGAACACCAGAACTCTGTTCTGTGGAATAGATCTCCTTTTTATCATAAAATGAAAGGGCAGACTTTCAGCAGGCTATAGTGAGATCTGTGCTTTCCTTAATTGTGACAAATTTCATTTCCACATGGGCTCCTTGGTTGAAAGTGTGTTTGGAATCAGGCCAGAAGCAAAAGCAAAAGGGAGTATACAGCGAGAAAGACTTCTTGCACCACCTGGAAGTGGAAAAGGATTCCTGCTGCTTTCCATGGTATTCCATGTCATCTTCTTGAGAGCTTCAGGACACAGAGTAGGAAGTTGAATGCAACTTTATGGTTTGCATATATTTTGATTGTTTTAAAGTTGTGTGTTATTTTTGGATGGGCTTGAGAAAAATACTGTTTTTCCTTTGGGTGTTACTGAAAAACATACATGACAAAAATAATCCATTTCTCCATGAAGTTCTGTACAGGAGAGTTGATCACAGTAAGGAATACTTCCTCTTCTTGTTTTATAACTTCTTCCTTTATGCAATAATGTTTCTAGGAGAGCTGGATCAGTTGTTATTTTGTATTAAAGGAGCACTAAAATACGAACACACTTCCAGACACTTAATCATGCCCTTATATTACCTAAAATATAGAGGGAAGGGGCAGGAAATGCAAATTTTCCTACAATATTTTTCAGGAACCCAATAATTATTGTTTCTTATTTATATTGAATTGTTGATTTCCTTAGTGGAACTTGGGGGTGGAAAAGGAGTAGTCAATAAAAAAGTAGAATTCTTCCACCATAATACCAAAATATGTGGACCTTTCCCTGGAAACTGAAACACTTCATTCTGAGGTTTTTCATGAAACCACAAACATTTCTAAAAAGAAATCCCCCAGCCCTGAATATTTCTGCTTAATAGTAAATCTTATGTGAAAATCCTTGTTTTGTAGAATAGACCAGCATGTTCTGGATGTTTGGTTGTAGTGGAAAGAATTTTCAGTTCAATTTTTTTGAAACAGCTCGATTAATAACATCATTCATTTTTTTTTAAACTTGGAAGCTTTACAAAGCAATTCCAGAGTAAGTGTCAGATATATCAGTCCTTTATATGGTAATATACTTCATGACATCATAGACATATTCTATATATTTGGCCGAACCCTGTAAAGTATTTAAAAATATATATAGCCTCAAAATAAATACTTTGGAGAAAACTAACCAATGTAGGCTATTAACATTCCAGGTGTTAATGTCAAGCAAACTAAAAAAAAATTAAGCTACCATAACAAGGAATAAAGGATAGGAAGGAATATTCTTCAAAACTTGGTAAAAAGCTACATGTGAACATTAAAACATATGTGTGGATTCTACAGTCATACTACACTTTTCATAGAAATTATTTGCAAAAAAGACAAATTACTAGAGATGGAAAAAATAGCGTTTCAACTGTCGGGTATGAATACATTTTTATGTGATGTCCTACTTTATGTATATATACTACTGCCAAACCAATAAACAATCAACTCACAAAATTTTGATTCCCTGTTGGGTTTTTTTGGGGTTTTTTTGCTTTTTGTTTCCTCTAAGTATTAAGCTGTCCAAAGAAAGAAAAAAAAAGGCAAATAAGAAAATGCAGGATGACACAACAGGAGACAACTCTGCTTATATGAGTTTTGACATCCAGGAATTAAAGGAATCTAATTGCTATTGTTTCATTTTATCCTATCTGAAAGGAAATAATTTTTGAAGAGTCGCAACAAAAAATAAGCTTATTCAGCTAAGGGATGAACCAATTAAGAAATAATTGAAGCTAGAATTATTTTGCACCATCTCCTGAGAGATAGTTTGTATATACTATCTCGTATATTTTCTGTACACAGAGACATGCATGGGAAATATATTTGCATGTAGGAGACTGCTGCCCGAATGTGGTATTACTTATAGTAGGCCACCCACAATAACGCTGCGTTGAAGTAACTCTTCACTACCAGCAATGATTCAGTTAACCTTTGATTAAACACAGGAATTTAAACTATGGAAAGGTCTGAAACTTGACACAGTCCTTTGACACCTCGGTGTCTGTCATTAAAGATAATCCTGCATTAGTTACTGATTTCTGAAAATAGAATTAAACTACTTTGGTTTTCGATCTTAACCCTTCCATATTACAGAAGTAACCCTGCTGTGTCCGGAGACTTCCTGAATTACTGCTTCTCCTTTCAAGTCCATGTGTTTGTGAGGGGGCTTTAGAGGGAGCACAGGGGCCAGTGAACACAAACTGGGCAGCTCCATCACCAGCAAATGAAGTGACTGTCTAGGTCATAGTGATCGGCAGACCACAAAAAAACCCCAGGACTTCAAAGTCTGGTCATGCTGCATCTTTCCTTCACTTTTTCACACTTCATAAGGAGTAAGACATTGAATCAGACAGACAAGATGTTGCTTGCTTGGTTTTGCTTTTTTTTTTTATCTTTTCTTTGTCAGCATCACCAATGCCATGCCACTATTTTTAACTTCATCTCTGGAGATTGTGTTTCACCTTTTGCCATTGTATCTAGCGCGTAGGACCTTCTTGTGATGGAGGCCCTGGGGTGATCTGAGAAGCCTGCACTCGCAGATATGTTTTTACTCCTTTTTAACTACTATCTTTTTTCCCCTCTTCCTCAACTCTGTATATACAAGTTACTAAGAAAACCTCAGTGAGAATACCCTGATATTTCCTCAGACTGTATTTTTTCCTCTGTGCAACATTAAACACCAGCAAACAGTGACATGGTTTCATTTTGCAGTGATTGTTTCTCACCTGGATATACAAAATAAAATAAAGAAGTCAGAGGAGCACAACTCAGCAGCAGATTTCCACTGGAATATAATGTGTGGGGATCTAAAGGTCATAGCCTATTAAATATCAGAAAGTCTTTGGATTTACACTGTTTTTGAGAAGTTAACCATTATTTTTTTGGGTAGGTTGTGTGCTGCACCTGAGCTAGAATAAGCTGAGAATAACCCAGCCACTGACTGTCCTGGTGATACTGTTGGGGAGCAAGACATCACCCCACAAAGGGGCTGATCTTGGAAGTACGGTGATAGTTCAACCTGAGCAAAGCAAACCCTGGTTGACAGCAGAAGACTTCTTTTGAAGCTGAACACGAACACTAACTAGACTCCAAAGCTGACAGTGACCTCTCCACACCTCTCCAAGGCACCCCAACGCCTTGGATGCTGGAGTGCCCACCGGTCTTTCCAAACCACTGGCAAACAGTTAAGTGACTTTTAGAGAGAAGACTTTTATTTTTGACTTTTTCCCAGCAGAAGCTCGTCAATCTGCCTTGTCAGCCTGTACCCTCTTGGCAGTGCACATAGGATGTTCCTATCCCCCAGCTACTCACAGCAAACTGAAAAAGTGGAAGAAGCAGCTTTATGCTGTTTTGTTTTAGCTCTGTGATGTATGGGTATGGAGCCCATGAAGGATAGCTTGGTCCCTGGCAAGTCTTCAAGTGACACCCACTTAACCTTGTCCCAAGGGGCTGTAGTGCAGCTGCAGTTTCCTAAAATTAAAACTCGTCTTGCATGTCTCTCTCTAGTTAGATTTCTGGTTCTTCACAGATGTCATATGAAGGAACAGTCAAAAAGTTTCAAAATTATTAGTTTCAACACAGTTGTTGAAAGTTCCTGTACAAATGGAGCTGCTTTAGGATCATGACCATATTAACATTTTTTAAGCATTTCCACAAGCACATGCCAGAAGGAAGAAGAAAGAAAAATAAAAAGACAACCCAAGGATGCTTCAGTTCAAAACTGATCAATGCAAATGGGGAAAGACACAAGGGTTGAAAAGACTCTCTTGGGCATGTGGCCTTTAGGGGGTGAGGAAGGTGAAATCTTACCCTTATTGCTGAAGCTCATTTCACTGGTGTACCAAAGAGGGCATTGCATTTTGGCAGGGTTCTGCTGGCTGAGTAATAGTGCTGTTTATCGTGCAATCATCATTTCTGATAACAAGGTGCAGAGCACTAACTGGAAATAAATACTTTAGGGTGCATAGAGTAACCTGAAATTTCCTGGTGGAATACTAAGTTTATGCCTCCCATGACACTAATCTCATAATTGACTCGCTGAGCACTAAAGATTTCTCTTACAAATTAGATGTGTTTGATAACCCATTCAATGTTTTGACATACTTAGTATGTTGCTGTTCATGTTCCTTTCTGGATGATGGTTTAATACAGTAATTCGCAGATGCCAGCAGGAAAGTCAGACAGGTGCACGCACCATGGCATTTCTCCATCTTCCCATGGATCACGCAGGAACCTAGTGGACTCCAAAATCCTTGCTTTCCCTGTCTTGCTATTTTGTGTGATAGCCTCATTGACTGTTGTTTCTGACAAAGAGAACACAGAAAGAAATAATGCCAAATAGCTTTTCCTGACTTTATTTTTGTGGAGAAAGGAGAATGTTTTGTTTTGTTTTGTTTTAATTTAAATAATGTTCCAGAGTAAAGACCACAAATTCTGTGTTCCTTTTGATAGACTGAACCTGCTCTGAAGTTCTGGGAGCTGAAGATGTCAAGAGATGCAGTGTTAAAACCCGCAGAAAAGGTGTGTCAAGGGGCATGATTCAGTCCCTATTGAAACAGCTCAGCTGTCCATGCAATCGCAAATGTTAGTACTTCAAAAGGCCTTACATCGACTTTATTATCAACCTTCCCTTGCCTTCAGTAGGAGTAGGATTGCTGTGCATTAGGGCAGCCATTTTCTCTTATTCACTAGGTGTGACATGCTCAGAAAGTACTAGTTCCAGGGTGTGCTCTTAAAAGTGTAGACAGTTGGAAAATATCTCGTTTAAGAAATCTGTGGCATTAAGCAAAAAGCTGGACTCTCCACAACAGGGCGACACTAAGTCTTTTTTAAAGTCAACAGACTGACACACAGAATCACATCCTCAAAATATTTCAGTGTTTAACTCATAAGTGGAAATGCCTAACTAGACACAAGCATGTGAAATAATGGTGCTGATCTGGGGCTCTTCAGGTGTGTATTAGTGATTGCGAGAAGGGCTGCTTGAGTTAGTGTGGGATGCGGTGTCTGATTCTCTTCATGGTGAGAGCTTCATCTGACCTGAAGAAGATGAAGAGCAGAAGGAAGGACATTAGTCCTATTTTCACCACAAGGCCCCAAGCTCCCTGGTTGTGTGCTGAGCAGATGAGAACTGAATCACAGTCCCAGGGCACAGCTGCCATGAGAAATGGCCTTTCAACTGTTAAACCTCCATTTAAAAGACTGCCTTTTCCCATATTATGTACTCCGTAAGCTGATGTTCCTTCACAGCTAAGGTGCTCATACTGAAATCTTGACTGCGTGTGTAACACAGCACCAGCTCCTCATGCTGTGCCACAGGCACCATGTCAACCGTGGTGCAGCCTTCTGGGCACCTTCTGGTCAGCCGTGAACAAAACGGGGTTTGTCCGTTCATGCTTGTGGCCTGTGGGTAACCAAATTGCTTCTGCTTCTGTTTCATCTGCATTCATTTTTATTTGTTCGGAGCTGCTAAGTTCACACATTTTGAAACTCAAAGTTGACAAAAGGGCATGAACAACCGGATTTCTCCAGCTTTCTAAATACTGATCCACTTCTGGTTTCTGTAAGAAAATGACATGGAGCCCTGGTAATGTCTAAGGTTATCTGTGGCCTTGTGACCTGTGAATAAACCTCAGCTCAACTCTGGTTTGAACACTGGAAAGTGAAAGGTCAGAGAAATGAGATAGCTTATGTACGGCAACAGGATTAGGAGTTTGGGCTGCTCTGAAGATATTAATTTGAACTGTCTTATGGCCAGGATCACTCAGGTGCACTTAGGAGAAAAAAGGCATGCTTGAACTCTTCACAAGACACAGTAATTTTTGTATTGCTAAATATGATTCCAGAGTAAATAAAGGCACCAAAATGAGCTGATTAGTTGGGGAGTTAAAAATGTAAAATTATAAGGATATATTTTCATTTCCTGATGAATCATTCCTCTGAGTAAAAAACCCTATTGCAATGTGATTCTTGGACCGTGCAATAAAACCAATGTGTGAGAGAGTAATTAAAGACTTTCAGGATAATGCATTATGCATAAGTTGGCTAAATTTAGGTTGGAAGAACAAACTGAATTATTGCATTTACAACTGCTGAGTATTTGTCTTGAAGATTATTTTAATGTGGCTTTTAAAAACATAGTTTAGTTCCCACCTCGAAGTATAGCTTTCTATTCTTTGGTTCTTTCTCAGGCCTCCTGATGTGTGGCCCATATACGTATCTCTGGTCTAGTCAGATTGTAGTAAATGTAACATGACTTTTTAGAATGGTTTTGTGTGATTCACCTTTCTCCATCACCTATGGTTTTTTGAGCAACATTTTTACTCTGTAAACATCATTGTTTTCCTTAGGGAAAGTCTACACTGCTATAAAACCAATGTATTTTTAGTCCATTTGGGATAAATTGAAATCAGTGGGAGTTCAGTGCTTTTAAAACTGAAAGCACGTACTTAAATATAGACTTAACTTTGACCATCCATGCTGGACATCCTAATACTTTTTAGCAGTGCCTTCCGATTCCTTTCTTTAGATCTTTTCATTGCATGTTTAGTTGATTCCGGCGATGACCACATCTTTGGAAAAGCTCCTTTTTGATCCATAGGTGGCAGCAGACAGCAGGAACTTCATACATAAGAGCTCCTCTGCATCTCTGAGTGACCCCAGATGGCAGGATAGCTTGCTTTGCTGTAGGATGAGTTCTTTACCGTTTTCTGCACACATCTAGTGGTTATTTAAATGGTATTTTTATATGTTTATATTATACCTAATTGTACTGAAAATATAAGCATTTTTTGCCTGGGTTTTTTTGTTGGGTTTTTTTGTTGTGGGTTTTTTGTTTGTTTGCTTGCTTTGTGTGTGTGTGTGTGTGTGTGTGTCTGAATACTTACATGTGTAAAACATTAACTGGAACAGGTTAGTCACCTTATAAATCTCCTTCGATTTCCTGTATTATACATTGACTTGCAGTAGTATCATTTAATCTGTTTCAGATTCTATCAGCCTGAGCCACATCTAGTCTTTGGGCTGTGAGGCAGCTTACAGTGGCTGGAAAGGAGATTCAGAAGATGCTGGTGCCACGTGAATTTGCGCAAGCCACACAATGGAAAAGAAGCAGTGACAGAGCTGCTGGCTCCTGTCTAAACTTCTGTTAATAAACCCATAGCCACAGTCACAGAGGTAAATTTCCCACCTCTTCATTTTGCACTGTTGGGTACTCAAAACTGTTGTTGCTTATAAATTTATTTTTACAACAACAAGTCCAATGTATTACCTTATTGTCTTTTCCCAAAGCCTTTAAAACTCTAAACACCAAAGCTTTGGTAACATGTTAAAGGCAAGAGGGTGTAGTAGTCCTCTTGAGTAGCACTGGACACATCTCCACCTATGCGTTTAGAGAATTGCCTGTCTCCTCCTGTGGTAAAACCAGAGTTAGTTTCTTAGTCTAACAAACAGAACAAATAAGTGGAAAAGCCTTTGGCTATTGAGGCTGTACTTCTTAAAAAATACTGACATGTATTTGTATCACGTTTGGCTTGTGACCAGGCAGTCTAAGAGCCAGCACCTTCACTCCACAGGGGCTGCTTTACCCTGTGCACAGCCTGGAGGTGTGCAGAGGCACCACCTCCTGAGAAACTGCCATCACAGTGCCTCCTGGGCCGTGCTTCTCTCCACTCTTGGGACAGCAAGTTATACCAGGAGAAATGGGGGGGGGGGGGGGGGGCTTGATGACTACTCCATTGCCTGGACTAGGGTACAGATAGCCCAGATGTGGCTTTCAGCCAGCAAGATTTGGGCAGCTGCTGGTCAGTGTGCAGGGATGGGCCAGGTTTTGTGAGACCCAGAATCTGCACTGATGCTCCAAGGAGTTTCAGATTTCCTGGAAGGACTGAATGAAACCCCTAAAAAAAGGCAGTATTGGTGCCTGGCAGTGTGATACTCACTCCACATGAAAGCAGAGCAGAAGACTGGAGACAAGAATCACTGCATGAGTCCAGGAGGAGAATTTTGCCTGGCGGGGTTTATAGAACAAACAGCACTAAGTGGTGATATCAAAGAGAGATTAAATAGTCATCTCTGGTAGATGAAAGATGACCACCAAAGCACAGGCCTTTAAATTAAAAAAAAAAAAAAAAAAAAAAAAAAAAAGAAAGAGTAAAACATATATCCAGGAGTTCTGCTCCATTACTCAAAAGAAAACAAACCAGTAGTTCAACAATGCAGCTGAATGACATCAGGTCTGAGATTTGCAGTTTCCTTTAGAGCAGACAATGATTCTAAATATAAGCATGAGAGGGCTACGAAAGGATGGAGATCCACATCTTTCAGTGGAAGAGTAAATATTATCCAAACTTGATTTATCTACTGGTCGATTCTTGTCTCATGCTAAAAGCATGAACTGCCTCTCAGGCAGCATGTTACCAAAAATTCCTCTAACAAGTGACTGCTTTTTAAGTATTGCTTTAGATTTTACCATATGTCAATGTATCTCCATTGCACTGTAAATATTAAATAAAAGCAGAAAGTAAAATGGTGACAGTGTTCCTTTTAGGCTTTTTAAAATTAAGTGAATGCTATTTATCCTTTAATAAATATATTAACAGATTCCTCTGCCTAATTCTTCTTAATTTTCTTCCTTTTCCTGTGCTTTCATCTTTGTCATTTCTACATAATCTTTTCATCAGACTGACTTTCTTCTTTTGCTGGCCTTGCCTTTAGCTCATTAATATGACTGCTTTGCATTCTTACCTGTCTTATCCTATAACAGCCATTTTCTCACTCTTTTTCAATTCTTTCTTACCTATCTCAGTATATCAAGATTCTCCAATTTTCCTTTTCCTTGTTTCAGAGTTTTTTTCTCCCTCCTTTTTCTATTGGGCTGAAGCAGGTGACTATGAGTTACTCTTCTGGAGGCCTGTTAGGGCTCCTAGGGCTGACCTGGCAAAGTATTCATTTTCTGTTTAAATAGAAAGAAGGTCCTTTGTGTACATATGTGCCGATTTTTCCCTCCATGGCCTTGCAGAGCAAATGACTGTCAAGAAAGGTACCTTCCCATGGTTTGGCGGGGACTACTTTGCTCTCCCCACAGGTGATGTGGTTGTGATCACAAGCATCTGAAGGTCTTTGGTTTGTTAAATGTGGCACTTCCTGTGACTACTTCCAGGCAGCAGAAGGCAAGCACTGCCAGCAGTTTGAAAGGAGGCACAAGGGTGCTATTAAAGTGAGAGAAAGCTAAGAAGCATAGTGATAGAGAAAATTTATGGTAATACTTTGGAGCTCAAGATTATCTCTACTAAGACAGCTAGGCCTTCATGTACTTTAATATATCAGCGGTTTTGGGGGGGTCATATTTATATAGAGTATATATCCATTCTTTAATTTTCTTCAGTGGAACTCACTGGTTTGGAAAATTGCACAGACCATTTATATGGAGAATAAGGTCTGCTCCCAACAGAAATTTTAGCTAGTGGAAGAATAAAGACTCTAATTTCAGAAGATTTTGCACGGGTGTAGGTTCCATTTCATTATCAGTATTTAAAATTCACACAACAGAATATAGCATTTTCTAAAGGAACTTTTCAGTTTTTAAAGGACTTGGTACAGAGCCATCTTGACATAACCAAAAGTAGCTTGTCTTCTAAAAGATCCATACCGAATTGATCCCTGTGCAAAAATTAAAAAAGCATGCAAACAACACCCCCAAAGCATACAAAACCAAATGAGACCCCTAGATTCCTGCTCATACGAGGAGGAGCCAGGGAGAGGGTGGTAGACCCCCCTCTGTGTCTGAACCCACTCCTGGAGGAGAAGGGAGTTCTTACACTGCGTGCCAGACATGGCACAGGAAATGTGGAGCTGCTATGTCTCACGGGTATGTCTCACAAGTATGTCTTCCCTGTCTGCCTTTTCCCTCTTTTCATCACACTCCCATATCCCTGCCTTCGCTCTTTCCTGCTCTCGCTCCTCTACTTTCCACATGCTATCCCTTAATCCTCCCTTCCTGCTGGAATTAGCTCTTTTCATTTATTTCATTTTTGGTGCTTTCTGGATTTTTTTTTTTCTTTTTTTGGCCTGAGATTACAGTTCCTCTAGATAAAATTTAGAAAAGGTAATTTTGATTGGTTTTCTCAAGTTTTCTTCAGACATAGGTCGGAGTCAGGCAACACCAGCAGTCAGCTGTATTCACAGGAGTTACTGCCTCTCTCCTCAAGCTGTCCGGCTTGTGTAAAAGCTGGTAGGTAGGAATGCCTTTTGGCAGAACTGTAGCACAGTCTGGTTGCAAATTAAGCTTGATCCTACCTAAAGAGTTAAGCTCTTATTGTGATTGCTGTTTCAGTTTTGTTCTTCCCAAAGGAGGAATGCTATGCCAATTCCAAACGAGGTTATTTGAGGCATGGTCAAAACTGTGGTTTGAGCTGGAGGTCTGCAGAGAAGAACGTTGTTATTATAGCTGGAAGGGTTTTTTAAGGAACTCTTGTCTTGGGAACCTGTTGTACAGAGGATTATAAATGTATATGACTTGTCCACCTAATAGGGCAGTACTGCATGCTGCGGCACTTACAAAATGTCATTTAAATTACATCTCCATCCTTAGAAGATATTAAAAATTAAGGATCTATATGCTACAGAAAACACATCTATTGAACTGTGAAAAAATTGTGTATTTCGGTTTTATAAAAATTTATCTGTGGAGGTTAAAGTTACTATTACCATTGACATTGACTACTTTTTTAGGATCTTTCAAGGCAAGCAACATTTTAATATAAATCAAATCCACAAAGACCATTTTTACTACTTGTAACTCTTCAATTCATGTAGTACATACATCTTCAACTTAAGGAGCAAAATGTGCTTTTATGTAGTTCCTCACAGCTTTAGTGTTGATTTAAAAAGCTAGGTTGGTCCAAAGGAACACAATGAACAAGTCCAATAAGGCAAAAATTCCTGAGAAAATGAGGATAAATTGACTACAAAGAGATGTTAAAACCAATCCCTGTAGCATTAAAAGGCATACAAATGGAGCAAGAGGTATTTCTGGCTAAGAGATCAGTAGAGATTTGTCAGTGCCATGGAACATGATAGAATGGGTGGTAGAAGAATACATAAAGCAAAAGAAACAAGCATTACACTTCAATTTGTATCTTTGCCTGTGGAATTCAAGAAACATTTTATTTTCAAGACTGATAGAGTTTTTTATGATTTGAACTTGAAATAACAAATATAGTCCCATGGTTTCAATCAGGGAAATCAAATAAGAATACTGAAATATGGATGTGAAAGGTTAGAAATATTAATTTCTGGACAAACTAATTACACTCCCTTCCTAGGCTTTGTTGAAACGTATTAATATTTCTTACAAGGAGATGGTGGCTTGTAAAATGTTGTCAGCCTGTGACAGAAATGTATATTTAAGGCAAAGCAAATCACGGACTCTGCAATTTTTTAAAATGTTTTATTATAAAGGATAAGAAACCAAATCCACATTTTTTCAAACACAGATAAATAAACAGTAAATATCATGCTTTTGATTTTAAATGTGTTTTGCCTTTTGCAATATGATCTGCAAAAACGGCATTCCTAACTTGGAGATCTGCAAAAATATATCTTTTGAGAATATGGAGGAAGATGGATCACATACTTCGCACATAAATGAACATCATTTCTGAAAACTGCTGTTAACTGAGACAAAACAGCTCTGTGAAGAAACTGCTGAGTAAGGAGTAGCTTGGTAACTTGTTCAGCAGAAAACAGCAAATTAACCCTTAGGCAAGATTATTTCAAATATATATATAAATATATACAAATACACAAAACCAAAGAACTTCCCACTTAAAACCAAACATACATCAAATTGTAACAAAAACAGAGAACCCTGTGGGGCCTTATGATCTTTAAGAAGGGATGTTTAAAAAAATCCAAGCATTTTTTTTTCTATTCCATAGAAATAAACTGGTAAAAAAAAAAAAAAAAAGGAATAAAAGCAGAAAATAAAAGCAGTTACTCTGTTATCATTATCATTTTAAAAAGAACCAGACTTTTGTTGTGCCTGATCTCAGTAACGGTTTAATGAATGAAACAAAGCAACAAACAAACAAGCAAAAAACTCACCACATGCAGATTCTTCATGTCATGTTGGTCCCAATTTAACTGATGAGAATGGAATTTTTTATTTCTGTGGGAGCAGGGTAAACTTTTTCATTTTATATATAGCAGAAGTAGAACGACTGCAAGCTACTTTCCCAAATGGACTTTATTCATGACTAAATCCCAAGGGGCTGTAAATGCAAAGAGTTGTCTCTATACCCTCATGGGCCACCCAGCTAATTTGTTGCTTGTTATTATAGGAACTTTATCTTTTCCAGTAGTTGAATTATGCATCTTGCCCCACACTTCTGTAACATTTTAATACAACAAAATTACTTATAAGTAACCTGTAAGCAGTCTTTTAAAGTTCTTTTAATATTTATATCCTTTTGAGGCTTTGCACCGTTTGCATAGGGTCTGGGCTGCCTGTACAAATTAAATGACCATTACAGGAAATATAAACATGCTATTTACAAGTTCACAAATCTTTATTTTCTATACAGTTCTGATGAGTATTTTTTTATAGTTGTAGCCTAAGCACTGTGTAGAACTGGCATGCTTCTGATATTCACAAAAATGTAATAAAAAAGTAAAATAATTAATGATAAATTGTGCACATGCAAGGATACTGTAAAATGAATCCATTGCCTTAAGCTATGCATTTATGTAATTTTAATATACCCTAACAGTTTTCCTTCCTGTGTACTTTTGATGGAAATATTCCATGCAAAATTTTATATTTCCTTTAGGATAATCTTTCACATTCTTTAAACCTTCCATTAATTTTTCTGCATGACATTCAGACTGCCTTTAATGAAAGAAGAGAAAAACTTCAAAACACGGCTACTTTTGTTATCACACTATAAATCCTAGCTCAGGGATTATGCCAATTATCTGTTTTACCTCTGCAGAGCAACTGAAGAATTTATGCTTATCACCCTTATCATTCTTCATATGTTTAACTCAGTTAATTTATGAGAAACATGTCGTTAAAGGATTTAATGAAAAATAATATTAGCACAAATTATTTGACTGTGGGATTAACATAAATCCATCCACCATTGAAATTCAGTTCATTTAGGAAAAACAATATTTAGAGTGGTCACCGTGAGTGCTTTCAGGTGAGTTTTAATAAAGTTGTCTTTGTATCTCTGCAATCCTCTTTCACGGGTATAATGTTAGCATTTCACTGCTGAATAACATTCTGTTCAATAGATCATGGTTGATACATTTCAGTTCTTCAAATTGTGATGCTGTTGCTGCATAATCTGGTATGGTTTTGCATCTTTTATTAAAGAACAAACAAACAAAAAAAACCCACATCCACTGACAAGCGCCGGTTTTGGGCAGCATAACCAGATCCAGCTGTTCTTCTCTGGAAAATCATTGCAGTCACCTTCTAAACCAAGCTGCCTCCAGTTCTCAAAAAGTGGGGTGACTGTTGGGGAGTTTTTGTGGGGTATGGAGTGATAATGAAGCGATTTTTGCATCATCCCTATGTGTTGCTTCAAGAAGCCCTTCACCTTTTACCTTCAGACGGTGATAGTAGTGCTGCTGAGGGCAGTGTCGTCCTGCTTTGTTCCAGGATCCACAGCTGAATGCCTTTAAAAGTCCAAGGGCCGAATCATCATGGTGGTGGAGCGCAAGGAGTAGCTGGGGCCTTTGAAGTAATGCCACTTGATGCCGTTGAGCTTTCCATGGTTTTGCCCAGCTGTGTAGAACATCCCATTGAGATTGGAAGGGCCACAGGCATCAAACCACCACCCTGAAGCCATTAAGATAAACAGTTAAACTGTGAGGGCAGTAAGATTTTTTTACTTTTGTTTTATAGGTTTAGTTGATTAGCAAATTCTGGTATTCCCAGGCCCATAAGTACTCCTGGTGTGATGGTGAGAGGCATTTTAATATTTTCTTATTTTGCTCTTTTGTGCTTTTCTATAGCCAGTGATGCTGGAAGATGAACACTTGTATTTACGGAGTTGGAAAAGTACTTAAAGCTTAACTCATTCAGGTTTTATAGACAGTTTGTGAAGCAAGAGCAAGAGCAACAAAGACAAACTGCTTTGCATGTTTAGACAGTATTACAGTTCACCCATCTCACGTAAACATCAGAAAAAGTCTATAATTCATAAATATTTTGCAAATTTCCCTTGTTGCATTATTTTCAGCATAAGCATGATTTAATTTTATTAAAAATCCTTTTCTGTTGCTTTAACTGTGATTGTTAAATTGCTCAGACAGATTTTTTGCTCTCAGGTTAGATGTTCTAGCAAACATGGGTTATGAGTACGGTGGTGCTGGCCTGTTATAGCAATTACAATATTATAGTAATAAATAATCAGCATTCAGAATGGTGTTCAAGGAGACAGGTAGACTCTTTAAGACATATGATAAATTTATAAAAAAGACTCAGCAAATTAATTGAAGAACTAAGTGAAGAAGACAATTACAACACTGTAGGACACTGTCAGTTAGTTAGAATGCCTGTATGCATGGATAGATGATTTACATGATTACCTGAGTGTGCATGCATTTAGGTGACAGTATGGCCAGCTTCAGTCAAGGTATATTCATTGCATGTACAGTTTAGGCCAGAATAGTGATATGCAATCTTTAATCTTATTATTTTGAATGCAAAACCCTATATTAAATCTTGAGCCTCCTAATCTTGATCTTGAAATGTTCCAAACATGTTTGGGTCAGCAGTGTCAGGACAGTCCTTACACAGATACATTTGAGATTTGTTCACTTCTTTGCAAAACCTCAAAACTGAGAAAGTTCCCACCTGGCACTTAGAAAACTGACAAACATCCATTCAATTATTTATTTTTTTTTAATGGGTTTTTTAGGCACTTTATTTGCATGTTTACACGTAACAAAAAATTACTAGCTACCTGACTACCATTAAGTACAAAAAGATATTAAAAATTTTACTGGCTGATATAAAAGTTAGGCCTAGAAAATTGCCAACTGCCTTTTCTTTCCCCTTACCATGTCTGCTCTTTCCGAGCAAGATGTGCGTTTCTACTCATTAGTCCTTTGAATTCTGTGTGCAATTGCATATAATTTGTTCTACTGGAAAGACAAGGAAAGAAATGCCTTGCCCAGATGCTTGTGATTTTAGTTCACTGCTCCAGTAGCCGCTTTGTAAAATTGTTCTGAAAAGTGAGGTAACAACAGATTTAGGAAAAAAAAAAAAAAAACCAAACAGAATTTTGCTTTCTGAGGGAAAACCAGCAATCTGGTTTAGAGAATGGCCCTGTGAACAGTTGTGTTGGCATAACTGAAGGAGTAGTGAACCAAGAAATTAGGCTAAAAAAGATGTGTGACAGCTCAGGAACTTTTCAGCCTGATTTTTCTGGCAAAGAAAATGCATGTAGAGCCATACCTCCACCTTTGTGAATGCTTCGTTAATATAGCACTGAAAATAAACTGGAAATATGTACCAAGTACTTGAGAATATCACTAGTGATGACAGAGGTTTTTCTACCATGTGCATGACAATGCAGAAAATGCAAACTTACTGGAAGTATAGGTTTTGTTGCAAAGTGTATGCAAAAAAAGTCATCTCGCCTTTAGACTTCTGTAGTGAAGATATGTATATGTCTTCAGCCAACAGACAAAATGGCGTCAGTGGTGAAAAAGTGTGAATCTTAAGATCTATTTTAAATTGTTGCTTTAAGATGAAATTAATCAGTCAACTCCCTTGTCTACATTCCCAAGATCTTTTCTTGTTAAGATGAATTTTAGATTGCCATAGGAGTTAGAGTTTTAAGGAAGACTCTAAACAACATGAAACTTGGCAACACCAAGATTACAGAACACAAACTAACAAATATAAACTAGGTGACAGGCTGACTCCACTGAAAGTAGTGGGAGTTTTGCTGTATATCTTGATGGGAGTAGAATTTTTTCCCCAACACCTTACAGAGTAACTATGTAATGTAACAGAAAGATGCTTAGTTCCAACTGAGGAAGGCAGAATGAATGCCCAGACTGCAAAGAACTAATATTCCCAACGTCAAAAGCTATATTAACCTCAATGGCTAGGAAGTCTATTTGCCAGAAAGATTTCTGCTGGGTTTATTTTTTGTTTTTGTTTTTGTTTTTTTTTTTTTTGGGGGGGGGGGGGGTTGGTTTGATTAATTGTGTTTTTCAATAGTAAGACCTATGGCTTTGTGAATCTTTAGCACAGACCTTATGCCTCTTTCCATGTAACAGGGTTGTACTGAACATATACCTTCATGTCTAAAGGCAAATAAGATCATAAAGATCAGGTGGTGTGTTTTGCTTTTGGTGGTTAAATGTCACTTTATTTTTAAAAGTTGTTTCAGCCTGCACATCACAGCATTGTAATCTTCCCAGGACCCCCTTGCAAACCTTTTTCAACACCACCAGCAGTGGCAAACTGATTATCTAGTGAGTGGGTACTGAATTATGCAGATGTCACTGTGGACTGAAATGCAGAATTTTAAATTTCATGTGTTTCCCACTCTGACTTCTGAAAATGGAATGAAGCTGTAAGAATCTCCTTTTAGACAATGTGCACTGCCCTATTGAATCCTCCAGTTACATCATATTCGGTGGTTAGCCTTCTATCTACCTATAATAAATGCATTGTATGAAGGTATTTTGAACTATACCTTACTACTACTGATATGATATTTACCATGATCAGCCTTCAGATCCAGCCCTTACTCTCTCCTTTCTATTCAGATCTGTGTAATTTATGTTTCTTGTCTTCTAAAGTAATTTCTTAGATTTTGGATAATACTTATTGGGATTTTTGCAGAAGTAACACTTCATAATGAAATCTTGAGGGAAGAATTTATGCCAGATAAATTCTGGCAAACTTCTATTTTGATACAATTGACCTCCCTTTGATTACAGAGTTATACCTAAGGGGGCAATAACCAAAGAAAGAGAAAGCTGTACAGCTGATGTTTTACTGTAACCATAGTGTAATCTTGTAGAAACTTAAGACAAAGTTAAACAGAGAAAATCTAATCCTCATTTTTCAAAGCTTGGACACAGATGCAGCTGGGTTCTGTTTATGGTGTTGGGATGAAGACCTGGCAAGCTGCGCTAGTTACTATTTAAACTTAAAGGAACAGCAATAGATGCATAAATGGCCTTCTTGGGGAGAAAGTTTTCAGTGATGTCCCACAAAATGTAAATTAAAAATGGAATGAGTCAAAGAAACACAAAATTTTATAAAACTTTTTGAAGACCTTCTCAAGTCTCTCATCATGGATTTATTCTAAATAAATATCCCTCTCAAAATGTGTTTTAATGAGCATCTTTTTATTTCTCCACTATACTGTTCTTATTAGTAAGACTATGATTTTTTAATGATATTTCCTAGTACTACATTAAAAAGTTGGGTTTATTTTCTGTCTCCCCGCCCCCCCCCCCCCCCCTTCCATATAGTTACTACTCTTCATCCTCCCCTGCAGTCCTCTGAAAGCTTTTCATTCCCTATAGGGAATTATCACAAGACTTCCTACTCTGTGTCTCAACACCAAAATTCACATCTTTGAATGAATACGAAGGAAACATTTTTTTCAGACACCTTGTATATTGGAGGGAAGTGGACTGGAAGCAGTGACTTTCTTGTAGCTACAAAGAAGTAAGGGAATGTAAATCAGAGGTTTCTGAAAGAGATTCCTTTCTGCCTTGCAGAAAACACCAAATCAAGCAGGTCCAGAGCCGTGAGACAGTCTCACCCAAGGAAAGACACACAGTAGTTAGATGTTGGCTTATTCCCTGGAGTTCAGAGGATTTTCCTCCCATGAAGAATTCTATTTTTCAGTACAAGGTAATGGCTTTCCCAAATAAGTGTCAAGTCTTCTCTGATTAGCAGTAAGATTTTAACCTCAGATATGGCTTCTGTCAATACTTTCCATGGGATATTAGAATCAGGCATGAGAATAATGAAGCGTGGGCATTATGAGAAATAATAATAGAAGTAAGATTTTAAGAGTGACTAATGAAGAGGTGAAGAGACGGCTTTCATAAAAAGGTTAAGAGAGGTCTTATTCAGAAACACAGGTAGTTTCTTCAAGTTGCTGTGTTCATGAAGTCACTAACTGCTTATTTGAACTGAGTTCAGTCCTTTGAGGTTAGCCCACCTCTAATAATTTGTATAGTTCAAGCAGCACTACTATCTCTGTTTGCAATAAATATCCTTAGGTCATAAACTATATTGCCCAAACAAAAAAATAATTTAGATAATAGATTGATAAGTTATTTGAAAGTCCAGCTACACAAATAAAAATGAATCTTCACTGTAGACAGCTGCTCTTCTGGAGCAGTTAAACCATACTCAGGTTTTGTGAACTCATGCTTTAGTCTGTAATTAGTGCTGCTGTTACCACTGGGAAGCTGCTAAATTTCATGTCAGCTCTTTTCATTAAAAAAATTTATTTTGAAAGTTTCAGCCTACTTAAGCCACCTATCACCAGACAGTTCAGCTCCTCACAGCTGCTTGTACTACTGACAGAATAAGAATGTATGTTGATAATTTCCACAAATTCTTGCAAAAACCTACCTAATAAAGGAGAATTCTTCAAATGAGTAATGATATTACATGAAAAAAAAACACGGCCACCTTTTATAATGGTTTTCTGAAGTCAAAAGGATAATTTTTTATATGGTAGAATCTTTGTCAAAAGCAACATTATAAAAATTTGTATATTGTAAAGCTTAACAGCTTTCCTTTTTTAACTTACTGCATAAATTGTAATTAAGCATATATGTATGTAAATTTATTTGTTCGTAACCTAGTGCTTGTCAATTCATGAGTGCACTATAAATCTAGCGTGCGTTGGGAACTTGCTAATGAGTACTCAGGTTTGATAAAAGGTTCTTAGTTGCCTTTTACATACTAAAAGAACAGGTGTCTAAACCCTGCACATTTGATGGCAGACCTTTTCTTCACATCTCTGCTCCCCCTCCTGAGTTCACTGAATACTTCCAAATTCAGTAAGTTCAATACAATCCATTCAATAAGATCCAAAGTATGTTTGAATGGTATATCTGTATGGGTTCGTGAGATAAATGGATCCTAGGAAAAGCCAACATTTATTTCTAGCCCTCTAGGTTTGTCTATAAAATTTAGTGCATTTGGCAACAAAGCCAGTAAGAACAATTTCTGATAGCAAAATATTGAAATAGTCTTCATTGTTCAAAAGATGTAACGATTTATTTTATGAAAGATTTCAATGTTTCTGACTTTCTGTACTTTAAAGAAGTGAGATGGTAATACTTAAGTTCTGCTTGACTTTGCAGTGGTAACTTCTCAGCTAGAAGACTGGGTGCAGTTTTGAATGACACCTCAAGCTATTTCTGGAGCTACTGGACAGAGTCCAAAAGAGTGAATGTAAGAGGAAAGATTTAGGGTTGTTTAGTCCTGAATTCGAAAGACAGATTGCCAACAATCTCAAATTCATAAAAAAGCTGCTGAAGAAATCAGCTTTTCAATGGAATGCAAAGGAATGGTCTATTCTTTCTAGTGATGAAGGATAGGACAAGATGAAACACACTTAAATTATCCTAGAATTAGTTTAGTCAACAAGCACAGCTTTCTAATAAGTGTAGCCAAACTCAGTAACAGATTATATTATGAGAATGAATCTCTGTCTCTAGAAATCTTAAAGATGAATATAAAGACAGAAAGAAATAGATAGAGATAACCTTGTGTTGGAAAGGGACTCTGGAATTCATTTCCAGGCCCATATTCTTTTATTCTGTTGGAAAGGGACTCTGGAATTAATTTCCAGATCCATGTTCTTTTATTCATTAGAGTATTGGATTGACCAGACTATCACTTAGAAATTGGTACTTGATGTTCTGAAGATTAAACCAGAATTTAGCTGTCAGGATATAAGACAAAAAGGCATTAGCTTTTCATATCAACTGGATAACACAGTCTTTTCTATAAGGACCTTCTTATGATGTAAAAATAACATGAAACTTGCAGACTGCTGACCATGTTCTGATCTTCTAAATATATCACAGAATAATTTTTAAGTTAGTCACTTCTTCATGTATTCCTAATATTTTATTACTATTGTCCATACTTAACTCTGATAAACATAGCGATATGGTAATGATTTTGTTAAAAGTGCTGACTAGTCATATGTCTAATGAAATATTTCTAATATTTCAAGAATTAAACAAAATTCTGATCACTTTGTATCTGCACGGCGGTTATATTTTTCTATAAAAATGTTAGGCAAAATAATTGATACATTAGGAATATTTTTTCTAAGTAACTTCTTTATGAAAGCAACAATATGTATAAAACCTAAAATTTGTTGCTTTCCTGTGGAAGTGGATGTATTTCAAGGTGTTCAAGTGGGATACTTTTAAGTGTGCTGAGGTTGCTACTTCTGAAATTTTTGTTTCAAAAAAAAATCCAAGAGAAACTGTGGCTTTTTCTGATTGGATAATGTAAAGGCAGATTTCTATATTCAGCCAAGAACTTCCCTACAAGTCTTGACAAGAATACCCCACACCGTTCTTGCCAGAGATTCTTTAAATTCACCACTCAGAGAAAAAAAGCAGTGAAAGAACAGGGAATGAGTGCACCACTGTTGGAGATTGTCATTGAGCAGTCTCTCACTTAATAGATGAGAAATCCATTAAGAATTACTAAATACATGGGAACTGTCTCTGACTCGAGAAGCCCCTGAGATGCAAAAGATACTAGGAAAATATTCAGGGGAGCTATCATTTATTTGCATTGTATTTATGCCTGTACTGAGGCATCTGCTGCTGACTGCTGTCAGAGGAGACTGCAGCTGGATGGACCTGTGCTTCCAGTAAAATATAAAAAGTTATTTCAATAATTTTATGCTGTTTCAATCCTAGCAAGACATCTAGAAAGTCTCCCCCCATCACTCTGTCAAACTATCTCAGGGATCAGAAGTTTAGCAGTGTTCTTACTTATCACCTGAAGCAAGGTAAATGCCTGTGTGAACATCTCAGACTGCAGCCAATGCAAGACAAAGCAAATCACCTTAAGACTCCTTCATGATGGGCCAAGTTACCATGAGTCACTTTCCAGTCACTGAAAACAATTGCACAAACAATTCCTGGGACTCAGCTGACAGGTGTTATCCTTGTGGGATGCTCTAACTTGGCCTTGTGCCTATGAATTTGCTCCAGACATGTTAAGTGTTATTTTATTGGAAATCTGTCTGAAACACTTTGGACATCTCCTCACTGCTTCATTCTGGTGACAGTTTGTTACATTTTAAGTGATGTTTCATGCAAAAAAAAGTGTATGTAGCTCATTGGGGTACCCTTCAGAATAATGCTTGAAATTATATGGGGATATAACAGTTTTTTCAGTTTACTGGCCTGAGATGTCATACCATCTTAACAGGTATTTTCATGATACAATTTTTTTTTACTGTTTTGACAAATGTTAAGTGTAAATGAAGAAATTATTTGAATAAATATGCTTTGCCTCCCTTTAAAGTAAACTAAGCATGCTTAGTTTACATTTTTGAAGCAACTAAAATATTTAACTATCATGTAAAGTTCACAGGGGCTAAGAACCCAGCTCATGCATGTACTTTTGAAGCCACTCCGTAAAATCAATGTTAAGATAGAGTCAAGTAGCATAGCATGGCTCTTGAACAGACAAGAAACACACACAAAACCCCCTGTTGATGCTACTGTATTATTCTCCCAGTATTTAATTTCTCATTCTGGGGAAGAGGGAGGAGGGAAAGGAGGAGAGAGAATAATATTTTTTTCCAAAGACCAAATAAAACTGACAACTAGTAAGATCACAGAGAGAAATGTGTGTTTTCCTTCCATTTTTATTTTCAGCCTTGACTATGGCCATATCAGTCTTGAGCTTCAGCTTATCTCAGTCTTTATTCCTGACATAAATATATTCAGTTCACCTCATAGAGATTACAAGCTCACCCAAACTGTCAAGATAGCTAGAAGTCTGCCTGTAGATTTCATATCATTCATCATTAAAGAGCTCTCTGTGATGTTGCCAAAACTAACAGAGTCTGATATCTTTTGGAAAAAAAAGAGGTTTTTCAAAACCTGTTATCATTGCTACTTTTCTTAATTAGTCTTTGTCTATGGTACAAAACTGAAATCTACTCACTAAACAAATGTTTTGATATTTAATTAATTTCTGATATTTCCCAAAGAATAAGAAAGTCATTGCAAAGCATAGCAGAGTGTTTGAGGAGAATTCTAGCATGATTAAAGTCTTTCTTTTTGAGAAGAACTAGAAATTACTCAGTGCTGTACAGCCTATCTCCAAAAGACTAGTACTCAGAGTCTAGTCCAAAAGGCTAGACTCATCTGTCTCCGAAGGCTAGCTGCATCTTGTTTTACTCTGCAGTAATTTGTCCTGTATGTGGTTTCCTCAGCCTTTGGTCATTCTCTCCCTTCCTCCTTATTTCTTTCATCTGCTACCAGTATATTCCAATATGTGGTTTTCCTGTTGATATACAAGACTGCTGCAGCAAAATGTATGTGAACCTTGTGGAATGGTTTTTCAACAGCAGGCTGACCTTAGCGGGCCATTGACCTGCCATAGAAGTCAGGGCAGGAAAATAAACAAAACCCTTAACTCCCAGAATTAGCTGTCTGGGAGCAGAGGTATTTCCAGGCAGCTCAGATACATGAATGAGTCTGCACTTCAGCACAGACACAACCACATTTAGGAGCTTCTCACTAAACCCTGACCTGCCTTGGAAGTAAGACACTTTAGTTTAGCATGGTCTCTAAAGGGAAAAGTCAACAGTTTTGATTAAAATATTGACTTATTACCCATTATGTGTGTCCAGAACTATCTGGTTAGCTTCTTTTTTTATAGAAATGGAAAAGTAGTGTATGATCACCTGTCTACTGGAAGAAGTTTCCCATGCTGGCTTTTAATAAGATATCACTGGAGGAAGTCAGAAACGTTTGAAAAATCAACTTCTTAAAGACTTTCCCAGCTGGGTCATTTCCAATCAGCAAAAGAGAATGAGGAGCTAGGCTGTGCATATGATATAAATTCCCAGTGATGGGAACCCATCTTCTGTTAGCAGATGAGAGCTTTAGAGGCTCTTATATGCCTAAATGTAGTCTGAGAGGGATTCAGTCAGACTGCCAGTAACCACAAATAATACCAGTTTACAAGTCTGATCCAAAATAATGAAGAAGTTATATGCTATAGGATTTTTTCCAGGAAAGTTAGAAATCACTGAGGGAGTGTCTCCAAAGAAGATCAGATGTAAAGATAAGGGCTTTTCTTGGTCATACGATCACTGAACCAAAGAATCCCAGTTTAAGCTTTCTGCTTTAATGGTGGTGTCCTAGAGATAAAAATGAGCTTGCCCATCCAGAGGCTAGGAATAAGCATCATTTGCCAGAGAAAGCTCTTACTCTCATGCAGAGCTTTAGGTGTCTGTATTGGGAGATAATATCAGATATTCCTCCTCTTCACTGGAGGGAATAAATATCAGTCATGGACATTATATACTTGCTGGCAGTCAGATTGACTTGGTGCTTTAAAATGTCACAGAGTCACTTCTCTGTACTTTCCCCCACCTTGACTCTTTCCTTTTGCAGGTCGACTCAGCTCACTAAAGATACTGTTTTAAATCTTCCAGAACAGCTAAGTGCCACGATTTGAACAGTGCTACATGTCTAGTCTTTCACAGGTGAGTGGCTTAGCCATTATATTAATGGTGTCATATGTATTATGTTTATGTAAGACAGAAAGCTGAATCATTTTAATTATGTGAAAAACAGAATCACACTCCTAAGTAAAACAATATATTGCAAGTCCAGATTCTGATTGTTCTTAACTTTACCTTCTATTTTCCTGCATTTCCCCTCTTCTTTTTCTGGCTGATTCTTCCACTTCTCACAAAGATCTTTCCCCCTTCTTCATCTCTTAGCTTCCTCTCTCTTAGTTTGTCTTCCTTGCCTCAGCAATAACACTAACATGTTTTTGCCACTGACATTGTTGCAACAGCTTTAGTGCAGAAGTATACTGACTGCATCTCTGAATAATCCCTCCCCTGCTGATAGGAATCTTGAGGTATCGGCACTACCACAATGCATATACAGAAAAGAATAGGAGCAAAAATAATAAAAGGAATTTTCACACAATACTTAACACATCCATGAATGCAACTTCATCCATGGTTGCTTTAGGAAAACAGAGTAGATTCCTATCAATGTACTACATATTTTCAGAGTTGTACTCACCTCCAGTCAACATGAGAGCACATTTACACATGCAGTTGTCATTGTCAGCATCTTTTGTACTGAATTCAGCACCATGTAAGATCAGGCTACTCTGTTTTCCAGCTGTTCCACTGTGACCTTTTAAATAAAGCCTGAAACAGCAAAAGAAAACAATCAGTGTCACCAAAAAGAAAAATAAAAGATCCAGATCTCTTTCCACATCAGGTTTAGTTTGTATGAAGTGCACTCAGAAAATACAGAAATGTCTTATGTTTTGTGTCAATCTCTTTGTTGTTTCAGGTGTAAAATGGGGACATTCAGGATTTTTCAATTTATCTATAATAGCACACTGTCCCTGCCCCAGAGCAGAACTCAGCACAAGGAATCTGTACTGGAAAATGCAACAAAGTGGAGGGAGTCAAAGACAGAAGAGAGAATGAGAAGAGGTGCCCAGAGATCTGGAACACATTGACAGACTAATTGAGTATTTGAGTAGCTGGACTCTTTACTGTGGCACAGAAACAGCACTCCCAGTTAGCAGCAGCCACATTATTAATCCCTGGGCTCGAAAGAGGATTTCAGCAGTTTCAGAATTTTTAATTCCACCAGTTACAGCACAAGCCAGCAACCCAGTTCTGCCAAAGCTCTCTCTGAGTGATGAATGGAGAATAACTTAGAGTTCAAGCCACAAAAGTCTTCATAACTTGCAATGCTAAATATACCTTTTCTTAAGGAGCCTCGTCAACTAGTTGAAATCACAACCATGAGCTAGGAGCCTGAGCCCAGCTCCAGCAAGTAACAGAGTTTTTGTGATGCTCAGTGCTGTAACACCCAAAGCCAGGCATGCCAGCTGCAGGGATGCTGAACAGAGTACCTCTGCCCTAGCAAGGAAACACTGAGGACCTGGGAATGTCTGACCTGAATGACAGTGACATGCAGAAGGAAATGCTCAAAGGAGAAAAAGGAGAAAGAGGTGACAAAGACAAAGACAGAGACAGAGACGGAGACAGAGACAGAGAGAGAGACAGAGACAGAGAAAAAGAGAAAGAGAAAAAGGAGGGGAGAGGAGAGGAGAGGAGGGGAGAGGAGAGGAGAGGAGAGGAGAGGAGAGCAGAGGAGAGGAGAGGAGAGCAGAGGAGAGGAGAGGAGAGGAGAGGAGAGGAGAGGAGAGGAGAGGAGAGGAGAGGAGAGGAGAGGAGAGGAGAGGAGAGGAGAGAGGAAAGAGAAGGTTGCCTGCAATGGTTTCCCTTGCCTCTGCTTAAGTAGCTTTGTGAGGCAAACATCACTGGGAGAAGGATGCTCACAGCAAAAACTACTTCCTCTACATAGCTACCTACATCAGATATCTGGCCAGTATGTTCTTGGTTTTTTTCATAAAACATTGCTGGAAGAGGAAGGTGTCCTTTGCCAAATAGCTTCATATGCAGGAAGGAGGAGACAGGATCAGTGTTCACTGGAGAAATGAAGCCATAATCCTTACATCCCAGGAGCAAGCCCTAGCCACTGAAGCTAGAGAGAGGGGAAGGAGCATCTCTCACCTGTCCCACTGAAGCTCTACAGGCAGGAACACATGAGCCACAGGGCTAATCAAGAATATGATTTGTTATCTAGTGGGATAGATTTGTCCACTGAAAAGGTGGTGAGAAACATCAGTTCTGTTTCTTCTGGAGTTATCGAAGAGGGGTAAGTATGTCTTAAATATTGGATGTAAAATGCATAAGGAGCCATGGGAGCAGAAGTGGGACTTAAGTGTGTAAAGCAGGAGAGATTCTTCTTTCTGTTTGGGTTTTACTGCTGGGAGCGCTATCTAGAAAATGCCTTCCCAACTTCTCCCTCAAACATGGTGAACAAGAAGAGCAGTTATGAGTCTCTGATTATTGTCGCTACTTCTTAGATTGTTGTTTCATTTTCATCCAATGACTTTGGATGAACAAAAATGTAAATGTCTTTATCAGAGCATCATTCCTTTGTTGGTTTAGATGGAAGATAGACACTTCAATGGAAAGTGTTAACAGCAGGAGTAGAGAGCACCCCTAACCCATTCTAGCTTACACAGTAGTAGTTAAACCATTGACACTTTTCTGAGATGAGGAGAGTCTGTCCTCCGGACTGAGATTTAAATAAAACCCAGTTCTCCCACAGAACTTCGGGTTTGGATCTCTGTTTGTGAGAGGGAGGAGAAGAGGTACATAAGCACCATATGGCAACTTTCCTTAATCAGGTGCACAGCTGCTAATTTTATTTTTTTTATTATTATTTTTTGTCTTGCATACATATGTGAGTGGATATTAGATTCAAACAAAGCCTATCTCATTAAACTTGTTGTGGAAACTCATTACTGAAAAGCCTCTTCTAGATATCCCAGTAAAGTTTCTGAGCCCTTTCAAGATGCAAAGGCACAGAACCAGCACCTGGGGCTCTAGAGAGCCTGAGTTTCACACTTTCAGACTGACCTAAACTTCACCTAATTTTCAGTGAAAGTCTTGCTGTGTTTCCTTTCTCCATCTTTAAAAATGGAGACAATAGATGCTAGGCATGAATATCTTAAATATTTACTAAGCAAAAAATATTGTCAGGCTTATCCTGCCAAAGTAGTTACACTGCCTACCTTCACCTGATTTTGAAGTTGCACATTGCCTGATCTGAGCCTAACGATTAAATACCTTTGAACTTAATTCTTAGAGTAAATTTTATGTATAGATAAGTACAGACACATACATGTATAACAATTATTGGATTAAATATAGATACCACGGATAGTCAAATACCTCTGGATAGCACAAAAAGGGATACGGCAAAGTGTAGGCCTCAATAAAAGATCACTAATATTCTTAGAAATTTAACAAGGAACAACCTGGGAACAGGAATCCAAGAAGGTCATTGCATTATGCTATTGTCCAACCACAGTAGCAATTAGCTCATTATTACCATTTTACTCTATAAAAAGATGCTTGTTTTAGACAGGATTACTCTGAGATCTGTCTTTGCTCATGTTCATTTCTTTGTTCTGTACCAATGAAAGGCTGGAATTGATCCCATCTTCATTCATTGGACTTTTGCCTTGTTTTGCAATCTGTGCCTAATTTTTCATAGAACAAAATAAACTTCTCTGAGGTTGTGTTGATAGAAAAAATACTTTGTCACATGATATTTACAATCTAATTTTAAATGGCCATACATCCTCCCTATATCAGCAACACCAAAGCTCACAGAAGTCTCGTAAAGTCAGTACAAAAAGCAAATGCTGTTTACTTAGATAAGAAAGACAATGCTAGCCAGATCTTTTTATTAACAATCAACTCTATAAAACCCACTTAGTCCAATAAAAAAAATGATGTAAGAAAACAATAAGGAAATTAATAATACTTGGTGTGCAATGTTTTCCCCAGAGGGGTAGGACGTTAGGATTATTTACAAGCTCATACGCTTGCCTTCATATTTTATAAACTTTCAACTCAGCACAGATTTAGATCTTTCCAGTTATGTTTGACTTTCCCTCAACACCATTTGTGTAGTAGGTCTCCAGTGACTTTAAAAGGATAAAGCTTAGCTTAGCTCTAAACTCTAGTAGGCTAACCACACTGCAGCACTGTGCAGATGAGCCATAGGATGAAACAGTAATTTTCTTGCTTTGGGCCTTCCTCCCTGAATTGGCATCACTCAACAGGAAAAACTGATACTGCAAAGCTGGCACTGCTTTAGGCCAAAATCAGGTCTCAATCAAAAAACAAAATTGGTCCTGAAGCAGTCAGTTCTTCTCTTTCTGAGCTTCAGTTCAAGTCATAGGGGTCTGAACTAGCCTGGCTTGAGATAGCAAGTTTGTATAGCAGCACTAGGGCAACTGATGAGCCTGCTAGCACCCAGGCAGCAGTAGATATCTTACCATTTAGATTTAATCTTTTGGTATTCTCAGAGTCATGATTGAATCTTTAAAATAAACTCTGAATAACTACCAGGACACCACCAATAGGCAATTCAGAGTAGAGTTCCTCTTGGTTGTTCTTGAAGGAGACAAAGGAAAGGAAGTTAAAAATAAAGAGCAACTAATTCCAGTCAAAAGTCAAGGAGCAGTTTTGGGGCTACATCACCAGTCTTCCCACTTGCTCACAGCAGGAAAATTCTGAAGATCAAGGAAAACAGTGGAAACACTGCTCAGATGCACAAATTAGGTGGGAAAAGCAAATTCATGCTCACAACTGTACTTAATATGTATACAGTGGAATTACAAAAGCAACAAATAAGCATTAGCAAGTAAATCATGACTAAGTCAGAGTAAGAGAAATATTGCATGCGTATATTAAGCTTTGAGGACTTCTGATGACATTTTCATGAAATTTTAAAATCACTATAAGAAACATAGGAGCTGACCGCATTCATTTATTGACTAGCAGTTTTCCTAGTTGATATACTTAAGAAGAAACAACATATTTTTAAAAAATTGCAACTGTTACCTCCTATCTAGCATGTGTTAGAAATTCCCTCTGCATTTTTTCCATGTGATATTATAGCAATGGCAGCTTGGGATTTATACACACAGATGCCGAGGAAGAACTCTCTTAAGTGTTTTGCTTTTCACCATTCCTACTGTGTGACCCAAGTTGACTATCTGCAGTCCCTTGAAAAGCCAGGGATATTGTGTGGAAAGAATAGTTCTAACTAGTTCTAAACAACTGTAGGGCAGCCTGAAAAGCCATTTCAAATTTACACCAGAAAGTTTTTCTTTTGAAGTGACTAGATCACCTGGAATTCTTCTTTCAAATAATATAGTTTAGCTGTGTTCATGCCATGTTTGATGAGTTTAATAGATGAACCTGGGATCATTCCAAATAAATTACAAAAACATTTTAATATTTATGCAATATTCATTTATGAAGATTGCAACATACAGAATTAGATTTTTAAAAAATCTGAGAAACAAATGCAATCATAAATCCATCTGAAAGAGTTGTGTGCTAAATATTATTACAAGCGTAGGAAATGGTTTCTGCTTAAGTGGTTGCATATAGAACACCTTACCTTATAATTTCTATTTAATAGAACTAGTGAAAGGTCTATAGGACACCCAGAATTTCATGTTAGCTACTTCTTTCTCTATTTTTTTTTTCTTTTAGAGTCGTTAAAGATCACTCAGTCCTTCATCTAAAGCTTCCCTCAATTTAATAGATAAGAAGTTATATCTAGCTTTGTTGGTGAGTAATGCATAGTTTGTCTGTAAATAAAGAAAAAAATATACTAGCTTACTGCAGACATTAACATCCATCATGAAGAGATATAGAGTACCATCTCAGCTACCTCAGTGTGCATGACCTGAAGTATTTTAATGAGTTAAGATAAGATGGAATTTCATCATTGCCACAGTACTAAAAATTTGAGCACAAAGCTCCATGACTGGAATTCATAAACATGAGTAATGGCCTAAGATTCTTAACCATTAAATAAGAGAGAAACAGAAGTCCTAAAGTAGGGTTGAAAAGATTCAGCATGGCATGATGAATGGAGAGGGACACATCAAAGCTTGCCTTTGGGAAATACTGTAGAGGGATGACTACAAATTCCCACCTCCTTTTTGTCTCTGTCTGCAGGCTATAATGTCTCCCTTTGCTGCCTGCTCATTCCGCATGGCTGGTAGGTAGGTATCCCAAATTCTGATCCCTCCACAAGCAAGGAGTTGTTAGTTTTGATGGAAAGGGTCATTAAATAAAACAGATGCATGGGGATCAGAATTGAAAGCGAGAATTTTCTATTCTGAGGCCTTTCCTCACTGGGTTTCCATTTTTTCCATTTTTTCAATAGGAGCAGGAGGCACCTACATCTCGGCCCTTCTTCTAACCTACTGGTCACACTGATGTGTGGGAATACATCTACACAGATAAGTGTGGACAAATAAAAGCTCACACTGACTGTCCTCCACATTAAGCATGTGCATGGCATCTTTGTTTTTGAAACCCATAAGGCTGCCATTATGTTGTGCTCTAGTTTTGAAATGTCTGAGGTTGAGGAAGGATTTAATGTGCATCTTCCATCTGGTTTGCACTTGCATCTAAAATAGCTTCAGTTCATGAAATGAAACTGGTTCCCAAAAATGCTGAATGTGGTAGACTTTTAAGAATTGCTGTGTTAGTCAACTAAATTCCATTTATAATGATATTTAGGTGATTAAGAAGCTTTGTGAACCAAAGCCCACTGGCCTGCAACCATTTAGGAGGATCCAGTAAGAGATTATCCTCAGGTTACTTATTTAATTCAAGACATTATTTGTTATAATACTAAGCAAAAAACAACTCCCCCAAAAAACTCCAAAACACTCTCAAAAACAGATAGCAGCTTTAAGTTCAGATTTTTCTCTCAAAGATTCTTTGATTAATTATTTGGAGATCACAAATCATTTGTTTATAAATGAACAAACCAAAATGTCTACAGAGGTAATATTAAATGTTGATGGCTCCTTGTAAAGTTTCCCAGTGTGGCTTTTCCTGAACATATTACAAAAATGCATGAAGTATCCCAATGGTAAGTTGTCCTTGAATAGCAAAAGCACCTCTGTAATAAAGGCATCTTCCAAATACTTAATGATAGATAATGTGTTGTGAACAGCAGACAAAATCTAAACAAACACTCTAGAGAAAAACTGCTGTCACTGAGGCTGAAGTTAAAATGTCTGCCAAAATCCTGTTAAACATGGAACTAAACATAATGTGGTGACTATCTGAGAAGACTAACCCTGGTATTGTTCTTTTTCATCATTTAATACTCCCACTAAAGGATAAAGAGAAACATCTCTTCTGTGTGCTAATTTGTAAATTTCATAGAAAAAGCATCTTGCAGTTGGAGACAGAGCGTGAGCTGTTTGTGGTGATCAGGGAGATCCCTGTGAGTTTGAACTGCTCTGGGTCACAGAGTAGAAGGCATCATAGCCAGTGCTTTTGTCCAGATTACAGCTAGATTACCTGGGCACCCATTTGCATCCTTTATCTTTAGGAAAGGATATATATATATATATATGTATGTATGTATTTTTTAAATAAAATACATTTTAAATATATTTTATTAGGAAATAAAGCTTCTTCTTAAACGTAGCATACTTTTCCAGGGGAAAATGTTTAATTTAGATGGTATTAGGGCAGTGCATGCTCTCCTTATGAAAGCAATCAAAATTAAACCAAATTCTGATATTTCATCATAAATCAAGATTGGTTAACTAACAAGAACATAGCACCAGATGAGGTAAGTAATCATTAGAAGAAAATTAAAAGCCACTCTGAAAGAAAGGAAACTACTTTGGAGAAATTGAAGAAACTACATAGGGAGGAAGATGACAAAAAGTTAGCCGCTACTACCCTCACAAAACTTTGAGCTGTTGCTAACCCATCTATCTGAGTTGAAAGAATAATTCACCACCTTCAGTGCTCTCTGTCCTTGAAGGATTGACATAAAAGTGCCTAAGAGAAGAAGAAAGAGAATGTCACAGTTGGTGTCTGAGTGGAGAGAAACAGCAATATTAACCATAAAAACCTAAGAAAACTAAAATTTTCCCACTCCTAACTTTCATCCAAACTTGAGAAACAGAGTATCTGGTAAATTCATGGATTCTTTATTTAACTTTATTGTATTCCTAATAGAGTTTGAAATGCAAACGGTAGGCATGATGATTCTGTAAACTGTTGAAAACTTGAATAATGTAGTAAGTAGCTCTGAAAACTTGAACAGATTTTCAATTTGGCTCTTAATATTCTTGCTGCCAGCACATGAAAATAATTTCCTCCCACAATTCCTTAAGAAAAGGGTAAGACAAGATGACCTCTTTATTTCTCCTCTGCTGCTCTGTAGCAATGACCCACTGCTGTAATTATTGTTTGACATTACTGCAACTCCTTGCCCATTCTCACATTGAGACAAGTGAAATGTGCCAGTCATCACAATATTAATTCAATATATCCAGAGTAAGAACACATATCTTCCAGTTTAAAAGATAAAATGATATTATTTATTATTAAATTATTTATTATTTATTATTAAATGTTGCATCATTTATTATGGTACAACAATAAATGGATAAGATCAGTTCTCCTTTAGAATTGTTTCAGTACAGCCTGTCTATGGGACAACAAACACTAGATAGTACAGAGAACCTTCCCTGGGACTGCACACACTTAACGCTTGTTTTCTCTCTATGATCTCATGCTAATTTTAGCTTGTGTTTGAACCACACACACCGGACAGGTCAAAGGGGAAAAATATGTTTATTCTGGACAGCAAACAAGCAAACATAACCTAGCAATGAATAAAAGACAGCTACACATTAAGCAAACTATGCAAAAGACTAGTGAGCCTTGCTGTTGTACTGAATGTGAATTTAGAAATAATATGACAAATTTGCTTTTTCTATATTAAATTTCTTTAATAATTGACTAAAGAGCTGTTCTTATTGGGAACAGGTATTCTGAACAAGGGTAATTAAAAAACATCCAGATTTACAGTCAGAAATTTTTCCTACCATAACGCCAATGGTCTGTCATGCTGCTGTATGCAGACAAATGGTGCTTTGTCAAAGCTTGCAAAAAATGTTTAAAAATATGTGTATTCTGGACAGTGAACAAGCAAACATATGCCTCTACCACTTAAAATACATGCTACAGAAGCCACAGAAACAGTCACTGCAGCAGTGTGAGCTGGCAGATTTGCAGCTGATGTCAGTAACATAGTGGTGATGGAGATGAAACATACGGCACACTGTTTTTTACTGCTAACAGGGACAGAAACATATTTAAAGGCTACTATCATGATGATGTGTTGAACAGAAATAATTCCTTCTAATCTCTCACCAAACACAGCACAGAGGAGATACATTAATCTGATACTACCATTTTCTGTTAAAACTGTTTTTCAACACAATGCTTACTAAAACAATATCACCCACTGATTATTTTTTTTGTCATGGAAATCTGAAATGAAACTTTTCAATTATTAGGTTTATTACTTTTTAAATTAAAAGTAAAATCTTGCCAAGTTAAAACATTGCTACAGAAAAAAACCCTTACTCTTCCACCAGCTATATAAATGCTAAGATTTCCTATTGCTACAGAAACTACCACTTTTGTTGTGATTCAGGGCTATATAATACATAATGCACTAATTTAGAAAGTATAGGGACTGTATTAATTTCAAACTTGAAATAACTAGAGATGATCAATGTTTTAGACAAACATATAAACACTGAACATACTGTAAGATAATAATGCAAATTGTTTTGATAGCATTGAAGAATGATGAACTTAAAATACAAAATTAGAACTTATCTGAACATTTGCCCAGGACACAGGCAAAGCCAAAGTTAAAGAAATTTGGTTAACTTAAATGTAACTTAAAATGTAAAAATATTTGTCTCCCTACTCAAATACACTTCCTGGGTTTGGCTGAAGTCAACAGCAGAAATAACAAAATTGATTCTCAAGGGATTTTTCAGCACAGAAATACAGAGACCCTCCAGAGAAATTAATATTTTAAAAGTTTCTAAGGTTTATGCAAGTAAGCAGACCTGCTGCTTCTTATCTTTACTGAATTGCTGAACCTTGTGATGTCTGTATATTTTTATTTAAGGATTTGTTTTACAACCATTGAAGTTAGTGGAAAAGTTCAGTGAACATTAGTTCAAAATTGTATTTATTTGTGAATTGATTAATCCTATTTGAAATTCCAGTAAAAAAGACTCATACAACTCCACTAAAAATTAAACTTAATAATTCTTCCAAAATATGCCTGAAGTTCTGAAAGTCTCATAAATACAGTTTGTTGAAATCCATGCAGATATATTATAATAGTGGATTTCATAAATCTATACTTTAGTTGTATTGAGCGTGACATTAATAACCCACTGTCAGCCATGTAGGTTGTACATTATCCTAATTAACAGCTTTAGATAAAAGAGAAATGTAAAACTTCATGCATCAGCATGTTGTTCTTGCCTACTTTTACTCTCATGACTACTGTAGAGATACTAAGTTCTTGTTAACCCTCAGTGTCATTGAAAAATATCATTTACAGGCTACAGTAAAATATTTATCACACAGTTTACTTAATTGAAAATAATTAATCATATGTAACCATAAAAGTTACAAATAGCATAGATAGACCTATATTAAAAAAATATATAAATCTTACTAAGATATGGTGGCATTTGGAAATTAATGTTTTTAAACTGTATAATCGACATGGTTGGAGCAGGGGTGTTAGGGTTTTTGGGGTTTTTTTTTGGTGGGGTTTTTAGGTTGTTTTTTTTCTTTGTAAAGAGTGTGCTGGAATTATAGCTGAAATTAGCTATAGTTGTGCTATAAGAAGTTAAGCACCACAAGTCCATTTCTACTGGTGAATTACGCTAATTAAAACCTTGCTATGTTGTATGCTATCATTTGCAATTAAAAAAGAAATCTATGAAGATAGCATTTAAATATATAATTTCTTTTCAATTTACAGATGCAAAAGAACATATAGCTAATGGCATTTTCTTCCCTACAATTTGCCTGAAGCTATGATATCTGTAAAACCTATTTAAGGATGCCTGTTACTGATTTATAAATATCTTTTTACAAAATAGACTTTACAAGTCCTAAAACGTTAATATTTTCAGGGAACAAATGCATTATCAGTGTGCTCAGCAATTACACATTGTCACTATTTTCAGATTCACTGGGATAGCAAACTACTATGCTTATTACAAGAAAATTCAGGGGTTTATTCATAAATAATTTTTTTTTCATTAGAAAGGCACTCCCACCGAACTGGATGAGTTTTGTACATGCCTAATTCTTGAGGTTCCACAGATTATATACATGGTTTATTTTATTTTATTTTTTAAATTAACAAACAATATAAGTAACTTTCAAAGTGGAGATAGCTTCTTATTTTACCTGGATACCGGACTCTCATTTTTTTCTTAGTTATGGAGGTTCAATCAAATGTTTGTAACAGCTTAGCAGACAACCGCAGTCTACCTGACACAAGTCACTATCCCAAGGATTTGGACTACCTTTCAGAGCAGATTTTTATATTTTAATTGATATTGGCCCCTTCCTTAATATCAGACTGTTTCTCTAAAGTTCCATGTTCTGACAACATCTCACATAAAATCAGGCAATGAGGTAACTAATCCTTAAACAGACCTGCCCTGCAGGAAAAACAGATCAAGGGTGGTATGTAGTACAACTATTTAGTTTGCTATGAGTACAAGCGGTGAGAATCAGGTAAGACAGGAGTAGAAACATAAGTGCAAAACAATGGACTGGCACTGAGATGATGTCTGTAGACTCCAAATATTTTGTATATAATAAAATGGGACAACACTCTTTGAAGGAACCTGTTCCAAAAATGTGAATGAGGCTGAAGTACCTCCTGTAAGGACACAGCTCTTGTGATTCACTTAATAGAAATATTTACACTTCTACACAGTGAAAGTTAAACACTGTCATTCTGTTCAAGAATCATGCCTGCTCCATAGAGGTTTATATTGCTTGAAGTTGTGTGTAATATCTAAAGGCTGCTGGCTAAAACACAGTGAAAGGCACACTAGCTCACAGAATTTCTGACTTGAAATATGAGTACTGAACTTTGGTTTTGTCAGATTTAATGTTGAATGAGGTGGAACCTGTAATTGGCATTAAGAAATTATTTAATTACTGAATTGAACATAACATCTAGATTGAATACCCTTTTCCACAGGTTTCCACTGGTACAGTAGTTACTTGAAACTGTGTAAATTATGTTTAAAATACCACAGATTCATAGAACCATTTAGTTGGAAAAGATCTTTAAGATTGTCAGGTCCAAGCGTCAACCTGGCACTGCCAAGTCCACCACTAAAACACGTCCCCAAAACCATGCCCCAGCTACACATTTTTTAAATACCTCCAGGGATGGTGACTCAACCACTTCCATGAGCAGCCTCTTTCAATGCTTGACAATCCTTTTAGTGAAGAAATTTCTCCTAATATCCAATCTAAATCTCCCCTGGCACAACTTGAGGCCATTTCTTCTTCTCCTATTGCCTATTACTTGGGAGAAGAGACTGACACCCACCTCACTACAACCTTCTTTCAGGTAGTTGTAGAGAGCAATAAGGTCTCCCCTCAGCCTCCTTTTCTCCAGACTAAACAACCCCAGTTCCCTCAGCTGTTCCTCACAAGACTTGTTCTCTAGATCCTTCACCAGCTTCGTTGCCCTTCTTTGTACATGCTCCAGCAACCTACGAGGTTTTCTTCTCCTTGTGAAGAGCTTGAATATAAGGAAATGAAACATTACTGATAGATGTGGAAATAGTCTGCAATTAATTTTTCATCAAATTTTTTTATTGTTTATACTTTACTCTGTGCTAGCAATGCAATCTTCTTTTACAATTGTGCTCCTTTGGGCATTTGCAGATTCTGGTTTTGAATTTTTTCCAGTGTTAATGACCTAATGACCCTCTCAAATCATACTGCAGTATTGCTATAATGTGGCTGGAATGGAATGAGTTTGCAGCTGCCAACAGACTACGATTTAAAGAAATAACTTAATGAATAACACATTAAAATAAATATTTTGGGTTCTGCATGAGATTTTCAAGATTTATGATGGGATTCATGTCAAAAGATGTGTGCTTCCCGCTGGGTGAATCCCAGGGGACAATGCAGGGATGTTTTGCTGGGGGTGGGGGAATATTATTTTCAAAGCTAAATGTTCATCAGGATTTCCATTCACTTACCTATGTTTCAACCTGTTCAGTCCTGATGAATAAGCCAGTTCACAATTTTGAATTTCCACTAACTAAATTAAGTGGCTTAATCTGGTGGCAGTGTACTCAGACTTATGACATCAGTAAGGAGTAAGGGGTCTTGAAGAATCACTTTGTGGCAGTAACAGGAAATGCAATCATTTCCAAATGTGGAAACAATATAAGGTAGCAAAACTGACAACATAACTGTCATGATCTCTTTCCGACCATGTTATATATATTTATTCATTTTTTACATTTTGATATAAACTCAAAGAGTATGCAATGGTAATGAAACAAGAGTGACTTGACCTTCAGTGAGAGCTCTAGTGGCCTTGCCTCAGCAAAGTACTTAGTATGTGCTTAAAAAAAAAACAACCACAAAACACCTAAGTGCATTGCTGAATGAGAGCCTAAGTATACTTTAGAAAAAATAAATTAAAAATGAGAGGAAGGGAAAGAGAAGAAGAAAATGGTGGGGAAGAGAGAGGAAAGCTTTCTCTTATTCATATAGTATCATTCACACCAGTTATATGACAATTAGTTATTGGATTAAAGTTTTACAATATTGAAAACAGGATGTAGAATAAAAATATTTATATACGCAAGCATGTCCCATCTCCATCCTGAGTAATATGCAACAGATCTGGTTTGATCCCTTTACTCTTTAGTGGCTGTATTGTACAACATGCTATGCTCATCCTCTGACCTTTATCTCCATTATCATACAAAGGTTAGGCTTTCATTACAAGAGCAAGTATCTAGGAAAAGGTAACATATTTTAAGAGTGACTGATGCACAGAGAGTTTCTGTGAAATGTTTATAGTTATTTGAAAAATAAATATTGGCTTCAGTGTTTGCTTGGTTTTCTTAATGCAAAATTAAGTTTAAAAAATGCCAAAATGAATTACGTGGCACTAAGACCTCTGTAGAAAAATATAAACAGACTGTTAAAACATATTTCAACTCCCTTGGCGTCATTTGTGGCTGATAAACAGTCATATATGAGTGAAAGGTTCACTGACTGTCACACATTTATGATCCAAGTTCTTTGCTGGTGCCACACTGACCAGGCTAACAGGGATCAGCATGTCTTACATGCTTTTTTCCCCCTAAAAACCCAGGTCATGACCTTATAAGAGCTGTGATTCACAATAATGACTTCTTTGGTTCAAATGACATTGAGATTGGTACAAAGAGGTTTTACTTCAGTGCAACTCAATTATAATGCTAAAGAAAAGAAAATAGAACGCAAACGGTGCACATGCACTTGGTCAAGTGTGGTGAGCTGTTCCAACACTGATTTAAAATTGAAAACGCATCAGCTTCTAGTATGTGATGAAACAGAAGGCTGGAGACTAGACTCTGTATGGCACCAGGTGCTCATCTGTCTTTTTCTAATTAGGCTTCTGTCAATATTGAGTCCCTCCTTCTTCCATGATAATAAAGAAGGTTTATTTAAGCTTTGCAGACCAATCAAACAATAAAAATTACACTGCATCAGATACCATAATACCCCTGTCTCTGATGTTCAAAGTTGTTATCTGTTTGTACATTCATATAAATTAGTAGCTCTTTAGACATGGTGTAGACTTCTTCTTTGAGCTCTAACTCATCCACTGCATTGCTGCTATGGACCAAATAATGAACAATATCACTTTTTATTCTTTTTATTACTGTTACTTTGGAGAGAGACAGCAAAATCAAGTATGTTTCCATTTGCTAGGAACAAATCCTAAAACACAACATCAAAACAACAACAAACTCTTAAATTAAGATTGATGCAACTAATGACTCCTGAAAAATCGGGGATAATCCCTTTCCCAAATTCTCTTCAAGTTTCACAGGTACATTGACTTCATGAAAGAAGCAAACTCATAGAAAATATCACACCACTTTTCTGGTATTATCCTGAAAATGTAGTGAATCAGTGCAGAAAGTGTTCTCAGAATCAGGGTCTAGAAAACTTGCCAGTAGAGCTGTTAATGATAAAAGGGGGGTGGGTGCTGGGTAAAAAATCCTCTGGAGTTGGTTTGCTGGGCAGTTGGTAACAGACTTCAGAGACTTTAACCACAAACATACTAGATTAAATAAGGGTCACTAAGAATTTCTGCATGTTTTTTTGCAGGCAGATGAAAGCTTGCTCTGTTGGGTCTCTGAGCAGACATGAGCTCATTCTGCCCACACTCCATCCTGGCTGGAAGCTGTACTGTCGCAATGAGCATGACACTGAGCCTACTTAAGGGCAGGATATATTAGCTTGGGCTCAATGCCACATTGACAGGTCTACCGAGCTTCTGTTTAGCTCAGAGTCTGGGCAGAGAGTCAACAGCTATGTGGGCACAGACAGGGCACATCTTTTTGTTAGAAACTATACAGAGGGGGCCTCCAGGTCCCATCCTTTGGCTAATGGTGAAAATTGTGGACATTTCAAAAAACTTTCCAAGCAGCATAATTTTTTGTACATGGAGATACTGTCACTAATGCGAAATAAATTCATCATAATCTTATGAACACTTGGTGGTCAAGTTCACATTGATGGCAACCTCGGTCAGCCACAGGAATAATATAATTTTTTTGCTGAAATCAGAAGCACATCTCATTTTTTGTATCCACATTTCAAGCCTTTGTGGACTGTCAGTTGGAAGTGTCAGTTTCTCCAGGTTTGATCAAGGTTAGGACAAGAATAATGTCCAGGTTAAATATTTTGAGCTGGACCTGAATTTGGATCCTGAAAATGTACTCCACTTTCCGACATTCACAGATAATAGTGAGGAGAATGATACAGTCACAGAATCACAGAATCCGTTAGGTTGGAAAAGACCCTTAAGATCATCATGTCCAACTGTTAACCCAACACTGCCAAGTCCACCACTAAACTATGTTTCTAAGTGATACATCTACACATCTTTTAAATACCTCCAGGGATGGTGACTCAACCACTTCCCTGAGCAGCCTCTTTCAATGCTTGACAAACCTTTTGGTGAAGAAATTTCTCCTAATATCCAATCTAAATCTTCCCTGGCACAACTTGAGGCCATTTCTTCTTCTCCTATTGCTTATTACTTGGAAGAGACTGACACCCACCTCACTACAACCTCCTTTCAGATAGTTGCATTAAAGAAACTATTCTAATACAGAGATGCTTTGTAACTCTGAATTTTACTGAGATATTTTTTCCTCACTCTGTATTTTACTTTTGCATTAGTCTTTCACAGTCCTTTACTGTTTTCACCCTTAAACTTAGAGATTCATTTTGTTGCAAACCTAAATCATCAACATATGTGATTAGCAAAGATTAATGAAAGTTAAAATATTCACACTGTTATGCTGTATCCATCTATAACTTTTGAAATATCTTACACATATCCCTGACAATTCATAGGAAGTTTTAACACTTGGTATAGGAATTAAGTAAATTTAACAGTGAAAGGAAGTGTCAAAAACAATACTCAATTGCTGATTAAGAAAATAATTGTAACATTGAAAATTAGTTATTGCGTTATTTAGTTTTTTATAGAAATAGAGCCAAACATCACACCTCTTATGTCCGTGCAGTGGATAGCCTGAATTTAAATGCCATCTGAACTTGCAGTTGTCTAGTTATCCTACACATGACAGTTTTGATATGAAAAAATGCCTCATGGGTGGAAAACATGCAGAAGTGTTCCAGCTTCACAAGGTTCTTTTATTCAGGAACTGTTTCATGTCAAAGCCCAGTGGAGATGAAGAAACAATATTGCCGATTTCTATACTAAATTCTACACTAATACAAACATCAGTAGGTTTAAGCTCTTTGTAAATGCTTTGACAGAATTAACTTAAAGAAACATAAATCTTCTTGGTGTTGTTACTGGCAAAAGTGGGAGCTCTTACCTTGGGGACAGTGAGATCCATTCACACCAGAATTTTATAAATTTTGTCAAAATACTTGTTTGACATTCTTTCTTAATACAAATATATAGAGGTATCATAAAGCAACAGAGGCTTAAAACAGACCAACACTGTGCAAGAAGACTAACAATAGAGATTATTCATAAAGATAATACCAATAAGATGAGAGTAGTCATTTGAAATTGGAGAACCAAAAAAAATGGCCATTACCTTATAAAAGCCTGTGCAGCTTTCTCTTAGGTGCCCCGTCATGCTCTGTCTGTCCCTGATAGCTGGGGAATAGCTGGTGAAATCTCCACTGAGCTACAATACGTAACAAGTAAGATCACTACCGAGGTTCCACAGATATTTTTTCTGCCAATACTTACATGCATTAGAGTTCTCTTGGATTTATGTGCCTGTGCAGTAGCCCTCAGCAAGGACTTCACTATGCTGTTCTTGCTTTACATGATATTGTTCTCAAGCAAGTCTACTGAATTTTTGTTTTCTATAGAGATCCTCACCAGGTAATAGGTAGTTGAGCTACCAGTGGTTGTTCTTCATGTAACAACTTACTGATCTGAATGGTTAACCAACATGTAGGAGTTGTGGTTTCTATTCACTGAGCAAGAGAAAGGTTTAAAACCACAAAGCTTCCCTCACAACAGTGCCATAACCAGCAGCATGTGTCCCACTGCAAAAAAAAATTCAAGATTCACTGAGCCTTAGAGGGAATATAAGTCTGTAGCAGAATTATCTGCAAGGTGTTCAGAGTTCAGTGATAGTCCTCACTGCTTCATAACATATTTGCATCATTTACTCAAAGCCTGTTTAATTCAAAATGAGACCTAATCCATGGAGCAGGGAGCATAATCTTAGAATTCCCTCTTGCCACATCATTGATAAGTGACCCAGTACCTACTCATTCACTGAGCAGTGAATTCTTCCCTGCACAGTATCAGAGCTTCATTGACAAGCCTGTTCCCCTGCAGCAAGGATTGCTGCTTTCTCTTGGGAAGCAGTAACTACGGTCTGGATATACTCTGGCAAATGAATGCATTAATCCAGGGTCTTTCATTTCTTTCCTGAGTAAGACAGGACATTGTCTCCTACCTTCAGGCTGTGGGCTGTGAACTGTCAGTGGATATAAACAAATGCCTTGCTATTTTCAGAATTTCCTAAAGGTTAACTCTAGGCAGCTCTCTGCTTTGCATGTTGCCTGATTTGGCTTCTGTCTAAGGAGCTTATCTCGCCCCAGGCATGCACAGAGAATTGAGTGTCCCAGATAGGGTCCTGCAGTCTGTTCCTAAACCAACAGCTCTAATGTTAGCACTGAAAATCTTTATCTTACCTACCTGTAGGAAACCATGTCTAATTTGTGAATAAGCACTTAAATTCATTAAATCCAGGATGATGTTTAAGTCTGGTAAGTTGTTACAAACCATTTTTTTGTTGTTGCCTCAAGAAATCAGTAGTTTAAATTGATGTGTTTATTTTATTGTAGATAAGCTTTATGGGAAAATAAGATACTTTTGTTCTTACTCATATATTTTCATTTTCTTAAAAAATGAATCTAGGAGCCTGGTGGAGGAGATAATGACATGCCCACTATGTCCCATAGCGATAGATGTAGTGGAATATATTGGAAAACAAGCTTCTTTCCAGCTATGTGTTTGAAAAGCCCTGAAACACCAAAGTAAAGAAAAGTTTCTAGAAACATAAGAGCACAATCAAACTTAATTAGTGAATGTTTTTTATCAAAACCCCTGGAAGGTAGGTTCTGCAGGTACATGAAAATTGATATATGTAGAACAATTATCCCATTTTGGTGAAGGAAATATACCAGTTTGAAGAAGGCAATTGAAAATTAACCAGTCAAAGGAAAAAGAAAGAGAAAAGCAATGGTGAAGACAGCAACAATTTAAACATGGCTTGAAAGAGCTAATATTGAAAATAGACTAATAGAGATCTACCTTTTATTGATGAATAAGTGGATACACAAAAATAGTTAGGTCATTGTTAGACATAATCTGGAAAAGTCACTCTGGAGGCTTTGCTTTTCTCCCAGAAAGCACGACTGCTCTACAACCAACAGTGTATACCTTGTAATATGTGCATACCAGTACTTTTTTAAACTCTCAAGTGAAGAATTTCCCAGAGTTTATGGAACACCTCTGTTGGTTTCTCTCCATAACCTAGATACTGGTGGATTAAAGAGCTCTAGCATTATTTGTGACAAAATAAAACACAAAAAGAAATGTTAGGGGCTTTAAATGTGTTTTTTAAACAGATACTGTCTGATAAATTTTATCATTTCTGGGCTTACCTTGCATATATGAACTGGCATTTAACCTTCCAAAAAAAGATTTTCATTTCACCTGAAATGCAGTTCATGCCTGTGATTAATTGATTTAGAATAGTGAGGATGTTTGTGCTCCTCCAAGTATATTACTGTACCAGAGTATATAGATGTTCTTTATCAAAAAGGGCCTGAAGACTAATAGCAGCATTCATTTTACATGGAACCATTTAAGAGTAAGAAGGGTAATGATGAAAACTGTAAATACCTAACTCTTTCAGAGCAAATAATACAACTTCTGTGTATGGAATTATTTGTGCCATGAGACCCCCAATGAACCACATAATACAATACCAAATTAAATTTATCACTTCTAAAGATATATGACTTATAAGCTTAGAAAAGTAATCATCAATGTCTTTCTGTCACATGAAAGAGATAGTTTAGTGAACTATGTCAGTACAAGATCTCATTATTAGTTCAGTAACAATGTGTAGCTCTTGGAAAATTAATTATTATATTTCATATGGACAGTTATAGTTTGGTATTGAATGTCTGCTACAGCTGGGTCTGGTATAGCTGTGCTTTCCCGATTGCAGCCTGTGCTCTTTTTTCACCCAAACATGGCAGACAGTCACTAGATTTTGCAAAGCTGTCAGTTATGAAGTTTCAGGGAGATAACAAATAATTATGTACAGCTTATTGGAAGACCTACTTTGCTAAAGTGAACCCATTTTCTTACTTCTTGAAGGGAATACAAGCGAAAAATTATTTGGTGCTGGGAACCGTCCCTCTGCTCCAGAGCCATCTTCTCACCAAAATGGGCATGTAGTGGGGGAAAGTGCTCTGCTACTCCCCAATCCACTATGCAACAGACCCCTCTTCCCTACCCCTGAGGAGCAACACATCATCCTTCTTCTATCCATTCCCTTCATTCTCTCCCACTATTCACTTTGCTACTCACTCATTCCTTTACAGTATTCAGTATCATACAATCACAAAACCACAGTATCATAGAACAGTTTGGGTTGGAAGGCACCTTCAAAGGTCACCTAGTCCAACCCACCTGCAATGAGCAGGGACATCTCCAGGTAGACCAGGTTGCTGATAGCCCTGTCCAACCTGGACTTGAATGTATCTATGGATGGGACATCTACCACCTCTCCAGGCAACCTGTTCCAGTGTTTCACCACCCTCACTGTAAAAAAATTCTTCCTTATATCTAGTCTGAATATACCTTCTTTTCGTTTAAAACCATTATTCCTTGTCCTATCGCAACAGGCCCTGATAAAAAGTCTGTCCCCATCTTTCTTATAAGCCCCCTTTAAATATTGAAAGGCCACAATAAGGTCTCCTCAGAGCCTTCTCTTCTCCAGGCTGCACAACCCCCACTCTCTCAGCCTTTCATCATAGGAGATGTGTTCCATTCCTCTGTTCATTTTTGTGGCTCTCCTCTGGACTTGCTTCAACAGATCCATGCACTTCCCATACTGAGGACCCCAGAGCTCAATGGAGTAATCCAGGTGGGGTCTCATGAGAGCAGAGGGACAGAATCATCTCCTGCTTCTTTTAATGCAGCTAAGAATATGGTTAGCTTTCTGGTCTGTGAGTGCACATTGCCAGCTCATCCAGCTTTCAATCCACCAGTACCTCCAAGTCCTTCTCTGCAGGGCTGCTCTCAATCCCTTCATCCCCCAGCCTGTATTGATACCAGGGTTGCCCTGACCCAGGTGCAGGACCTTGCACTTGGCCATGTTGAACCTCATGAGGTTCACATGGACCCACTTCTCAAGCTTGTCCAGGTCCCTCTGGATGGCGTCCCATCCCTCAGGCATGTCAAAGGCACCACTCAGCTTGGTGGTGTTGGCAAACTTGCTGAGGGTACACTCGATCACGCTATCAATGTCATTGATGATGATATTAAAGAGTACTGCTCCCAAAACAGACTGCTGAGGGACACCACTTATCACTGATCTCCATCTGGATATTGAGCCATTGACCACTACCCTCTGGACGCAGCTATCCAAACAATTCCTCATCTATTGAACAGTTTCCATCAAACCCATCTCTCCAATTTAGAGAGAAGGATGTTGTGGGGGACCATGTCAAAGACCTTACAGAAATCCAGACAGATTGCATTCCTAGCTCTTCCCTTGTACGCTTATGTAGTTACTCCATCATAGAAGGCCACTAGGTTGGTCAGGCAGGACTTGCCCTTGGTGAAACCATGATGGGTGTCTTGAATCACCCCCCTGTCCTCCATGTGCCTTAGCACAGCTACTAAGAGGATCTGTTCCATGATCTTCCCAAGCACAGAGGTGAGGCTGACAGGTCAGTAGTTCCCAGGGTCCTCCTTTTTAAAAATGGGTGCAATGTTTCCCCTTTTCCAGTCACCAGGGACTTCATTCGACTGCCATGACTTTTATCATGGAGAGTGACTTGGCAACTACCTCAGCTAATTCCTCAGGACCCTGGAGTGCATCTTGTCAGGTCCTATAGACTTATGTATGTTTAAGTTCCTCAGGTGGTCATGAACCTGTTCTTCTCTTACAGTAGGAGAGACTTTGCTTTCCCAGTCCCCATCTTGTTGTCCATCCACTTGAGAGGTGTAGGAAGAAAGGTTGCCAGTGAAGACTGAGGCAAAACAGTTGAGTACCTCAGCCTTCTCCTTATTTACTGTTACCAGTTTGCCAGTCTTGCTCATCATGGGGGATATGCTTTCTTTCACCTTCATTTTCTGGCTGACACACCTGTAGAAGCTCTCATTATTGTTCTTTGCATTCCTTGTCAAGTTCAGCTCCAGCTGCACCTTGGCCTTTCTGACTCCATCCCTATCTAACTAGGCAATGTCCTTATACTCTTCCCAGGACACCTGTTCCTGCTTCCACTGCTTGTGTATCCCTTCTTCCCCTTTAGTTTGAACAGTAGGTCTCAACTCAGCCATGCTGGTCTCTTGTCTTCCTTTCCTGATTTGTTACACCTGGGGATCAAGAGCACTTGCACTCTATCAAAAGCGTCCTTAAAGATCTGCCACCTCTGTTCTGCTCCCTTGTCCCTGAGATCAGTTTCACAGGGGATCCAATAGACTAATTCCCTGATGAGCTGGAAATTTTCTTTCTTAAAATTCAGGGTCCTGACTTTACTCTTCACCTGGCCCATATCTCTGAAGACTGTAAACTCCACTAGTGTGTGATCACTGCAGCCCAGAATGTTACTGATTAGCTCACTTGTGTTGGTGGCCATCAGGTCCAGTATCACATTGCTTCTGGCAGGACTGTTACCTGGCTTAAGAAGTTAACATCAATGCAATCCAGGAGTCTCCTGGATTGCCCAGAACTTGCTGTGCTACTTTTCCAGCAGGTGTCAGCTTGGTTGAAGCTCCCCAGCAGGACTAGAGTACACGAGTGCAATGCTTCCTGTAGCTGGAGTAAGAAGACCTCGTCAACAGGCTCCCTTTGACTGGGCAGCCTAAAGTACACATGAACCACAAGGTTCCCTTTGTTGCATCAGTCTCTAATTCTTACCCATAAGCTTTCAGTCTGCTTGGGGCTATTCTTTAGAGACAGCTCTTCACCCTCTATCCATTTCTTGATGTAGAGGGCAACTTCTCCACCCCTCCTTCCTTGCCTGTCCCTTCTGAACAGCCTGTAGCCATCAATAACCACACTTCTGTCATGGGATTCATCACACCAAGTTTCAGTAATGGCAACTAGGTCATAGTTTTCTAGAAATATGGTGGCTTCAAACTTCTGTTTGTTGCCCATGCTGTGTGCATTGGTGTAGAGGCACCTCAGCTGTATCACCTTAGAGGAACACTCCTTAATTCCTTTGAGGTATTTCACTGGTGTTTCCCTGTTGGCTTCTAATACCTTAGGAGCCCCCCTCTCATCTTAGTAAGACTTCAGCTGTGCTCCAGTGTCGCTGGCACATCTCAATGTGTTCTTATTATATTCCCTAACACAGAAGAAGAAAACCTCTGCTCCTGCTTCAGGATAGTCACAGCTATTGTATAGTGAACTATAAATGAGCTTTATGTAGTTAGAGGTGGGAACTGATCAGCTGTGGATGGATAGTATACATATGGATTTATGTGGATTAAGTTAAATTTTATTATATATAAACTCCACAAGTATATTTGCATTAACTTTCAGTTAGTCATTGAAAATGTTATATGTCATTTCTGCTTACATTTGGAGATAGTGCATGGGCTGCCAGTGAGCTTTATTCACTGATATAATATAGCAATACTGGCCTGGATCCAGGAAGACCTCTGGTTAATGGGCATCAGATTGAATCCCTGCACTTCCAGTATTTAGACTTCATGGAATTTTATTGGACTGAAAGTGTTCTTAAATAGAATGAAGTTATTTCAGCCAGACATATATATATATATATATATATATATATATATATACACACACCTAGAGACATTAAATAATTTTTCCATATTATCCATTTTACGCCATTGTTTGGTGAAAAAATATTTAAAATATTTTCAAATCATGGCAAGTATGTATATTACAGATATCATTCTGTCTGTTAATAGGATTTTGCATGGATATTTCCTCTGAATTAGACTTGCAAGTGGAATTTCAAGCTTCCAAAGAAAAGTAAATTACTGTGGACTAAAACTTTTGCACCATGTCTATTTTTTTAGTTATTCTGTAGTTTCACATTTGGCAAGAAAAGTACTGGGGTCTGTCTACAAGGTTGGGTCTCAGCAGATCTGTGTTTATTTTCTTGTTTTGCTACAGATTTCCCATGTGTCCTCCACTGTACTTTTTCCTTATCATCTGAGAATGGACCCTTTGAGGGCTTACTGTGATACAAATAATACAGAACAAGCTAAGCAGAAGGCTCAGAAGAGATTGCAGTTCAGGGTGATACCGTGTTTTACCTAAACTGATCAAGTGACACAAGTAGTAAATAAGTTACTTATGGCAAATGCATCATTGAAATGCCTGGGTAATAACAGAGGCCTACACCCATATTTGAAAATGAAGTTTGTACATTGAGGAAAGTGACAATGGTCTGTTAACATCCTGCTTCTGAAACAGCAATACTGTGTGGAATATACTTTTAAATTGGAGATGCATAAAACCAGCTGTCCCCATAAATGGCATGCTCTCAGATAATACTTCCTTTACTACCTATTACAGCATATTCATTAGTACAATCTAAAAGACTGTAAAAAAATATTTTTTCTCTACTTTAAAAAAGACAAGTGAGAAATTTTTGTAAGAAATTCCAGCACTAGTTCAACAATGGTAATTAAATAAATCAATAGACTCCACCTAAAAAAAAAGTCAAAGATTAACATTACATCAAGGCCTCTGGCTCCAGGCTACCTATCTAGTTTGCCTAAGAAAACAGAGAGAAATAATGCTATTGCTGAAACTAAATATACAAACTCTTAAACAAACAAGAGCTAAAAAATCCATTACTCTACTCAATAAACTAAAAACTTTCTGCTACCTGGTCCCATGAAGTCTAACCATTGTTAGTTTACATTCAGCAACTGGTCCGGTTTCCCAAAACAAAGCCTGGAGACAGACAGTATTTTGGAGAGCCTGGAAACTGAGCTACCGAGATTTGCATGAATCATAAGACCACATTAGTGGTTTGAAGTGACCTGAAGAACGCAAATGACTGCCTTTTCTGTTTGCAACAAATTCCTTCAACTTCTTGCCTCTGAGGACCCATGTATCTGATTCTTCTCTATATAACTGATATTCTGTCAGCTTGTCTCTTGCCTGTTCCACTGATAATGTATCGATGCTCTTATTTTCTCATAAGATTTCCTAATCTCTTTGTCATGCTGTTTCCAATATAAAGACTGTTCTCCTTAATTTTAACTGTTAAAGTTCAGCCATCACTTTAAGCCCATAATTTACTCACAGAAGTCAGGATGATCTCTGTCCCTCACCAGTTTTTACCTATACCTATAGCAATCCCAAAGCCTTGCTTACCTCAGCAGCACTGCCTCATCATTTAATCCTATTCCTCCATGGATACGACCAAAGGTGGTGGGTCATTGAAGCAATGGACAGCTTTTCTAAAGAAAAGAATGACTAAATACTGGAATATATTGCCATAGGGAGGTGAGGGTCTATTCAGCCTCTCTAAGTGTTCTGAGGTACAAATAGTTTGGCCAATTAAAAACTGTATTTCTCCCATTCTCTATCCCATGCCTTGCTTGGAAGTGCTGCTTTTGTATCATGGGTAGTGAAAACACATGTGCCTGCAGGTTGAAATTACTGCTGTGCAAAATCCAACATCAGTATATCTTTTAATTAACTAATATATGGGATTATGATGTGTGGTGCCTGAAATCCCAACACATGGTTACTTTTACTGTTTAATTCTGGAGGGGGCTGAGGACACAGGTCAAAGCACCAATGTCATATCTATACAGCTCCTAAGAACATCAAACAATGTCAACAGAATATAAAACAGTGGGCTAGGTAGAGTCTACACAGGAAAATAGGAGAGGCTGTGTGCCGTGTCTTCTGGGAGCCTCCTTCAATTTATGTTTTTTTCTGTGACTAATTCCTTTGACTTAAATTAAGAAACACTGCATTAAATGGGGCTTGCGAGATTTCACTTCTTACTCTGTGGAGATTTTACTTGCCACAGGGTAAGACTGGCAGAGATAGTTTTCATCGTATTTACAGACAACCCTCTGTGTAATCATTTTGTGTAGATAAGAAGCCTAAGGATGTTCCAAAGGAAATTACTCACTTAAATATTTTCATGCTATTGAAGCTTTCACATGTGGTATAACATTGATTTTCCTGTTTCAGTTACCATTTATCATATACATTTACTGTATCAGTATCTACCTTCTCATCTCAACTTTCTTTCATGCAGTCATCATCTGGGATAAATAGATTTTATCCTGCATTCCCAGAAACCCTTTTGGAGCTGTCTCATTTTGAAAGAGAAACAAGTATATTTTTAACATACATGTGTTCAGTATTACTCTTTTTAATCATAGATTCTTTAAGCTAATAAAAGTAGTAAAGAGAATACAAAAAGCCCAGAGAAAAAACAGAACCCTTCTGAAATCACCAATTGGGAGTTATCCAGACTGAATCAAACTTTGCATAATGCTGGGGCTGGATTTTGGAAAAACAGCATGAAAATGATTTTCCATATTTTCTCAGACACATTTTATGGCTTCATGGTATTTGTTTTCTTTTTTTTTTTTTTTTTTTTTTTTTTTTTAATTTGCTACATTCACATGTGAGACCTGGAACCTTAATTTTTTTTTTCTCCATGTCTTCCGAATGTACAAGGTGCTGCCATAGCATAAATGAAAGATGTTCCACTTCCTGAGTTTTTGCTTTCATTTCAGTACTCTTTCTCTATTTCAGATCTCCTTGATCTACTGCCCAGACCAGCTTGGAAACTTGTCTCTACTGGTTATTATTTCTTAGGTAACTTGTATTATTCAAAACTAATGTAGAGTGCAGCCAGACTACAATTACTTATTTTTGCAAACACTGTTGAAGAAGCAATATTTAATGTGGGTCACTAGCAGAAAATCCTAACAGCTTCCAAAATAAAGAGACTATCTAATTTGACAATATTATTTCAAATGAACAGCAATTAAAGTTTGAAAAGGTATGCCATTCTGTGTTTGAGGTATTGAAAGCAAACATGGCAAATGCCTGACTACTGTGAAGGAAAGACACTGCAAGCAGGAGGCTGGGAACTGTGGTTTTCAACTTCAGAGGAGTAATTTAAATTCTTAATGGCAGCTCTTCAGATAAAGACAAAACAGCATTCTCTGAAGGGTGTCCAGCTGTTTAGGACTCAATAATCATACTTTTCTTTGGCCTGCCTTCTGGATTTGTTTCTATCACAGATAGTGATTCTGGCAAGCAAAATAAAGGGGTTTTATGTCATAGGATGCATTCTTGTAATAATTTCTAAAAGAGCCCAACCTAATTTTGGTTTGCAAAATGTCTGTTGGACATACATCTGTCTGGACTAGGCAGTAGTCCATTTGTCAAGCATGAAAAACAATTTAGATTTGCATATGGCTTACACTTCATTATTTCCAGAATTGTCACTGTATTACTCAGTTATTTCTTTACATATTTAGACATGTTTGATTAAAAATAATTGAGAAATTAATCTGAAACCCAAAGGTCTAACAGAGATGGACAGAGCCTTTATACCTTTTCATGTTTCCCTCTCTGATTTTTCCAGAATGAGTGGAAACAATTCCCCATTCCCTAGACACAGGAACTTCTGTTATACCATAAGGAGGCCATATACAGACAGCATGAGTAGAGCTCATTCTGGCCTTTAATTGGACTAAGAAGTAGGACAGGAACTAAAAATGTAGTCATTAGTCCCAGGTCAAAATCCTTCTTATTTTTCTGTAAAAGTGACTAGAATATGGATAGCAGAATTTACCCCTGTTACTTAACATTATATATTTTGAGGCCTCTACAACCTTCCTGATATAATTTCTACATTTTTGAAATACATCTCTTTTGTTTTTCTTGTTCAGCAAGAAGAAAAGTCATGGATCAGTTTTCACAGTTTCACAGTTTCATAGAAAGATCTCCCTTTCTTCTAATGAAAGTGGATTTATCTTCCCTTCTTTTCCTAAATATTTCTCTGTTCATATAGACATCTTGGAGACCTTGACTGATGCAGGATGATTTTCCAGGGCTACTCTCTATATGTCCATCAACATATTAAACCTATTTAATAAATCTCCAAGTTCCTGTGTTATCAGCCAAGGCAGAGAAACAAATCCTATGCCCAAGTCCTTTAAAGCCTCTTTCTATGAGGCAAAGTTTATTACAGAAGACAAAGGGCAATTCAAAATTTGATTAAAGTTTAAATTTTGGGCTAGGGCTTGCTCTTTGGCCTTCAGAGTTAGCAGCACACCATGATTCATGTCTGTATGGCTAGGCTTTCTTCCCCAACAAACTAACATGGACTTGCTCACAGCATGCATTGCACAGTCCCTGCTCCATGGGATCCCACCATTGTGTTCAGGGATTGCCTGGGAATGTGCTACTTGGATAAGGGTAAAACTGCCAGGAAAAGCGCAATCAATCAAATATACAAAGGCAACCTTACTTCGTTTCTTAAGCCGGGGCCCTGATCCTGGCTGGTTGTTGGCATCTGAGACAGTCTCAGGTTACAGTCCCCAGCAGAGTTCCCAGACTTGGATGGACAATGGTCCAGCCCTTCCCCAAAAGTCCTTGACTCTTCTGTTGCTCTAGGCATGTTACATGGATTTATGATAGGCAGAAATCCCTTAAGCACTTCAAAGTTGCTCTCCTACCTTACTACAAATGCAATCTAGCTTTTGAAACAAAACCAAAAATCTCTCCTTATTTTGCTGTGAATGAACCCAGATGAGTCCTGAAAAGAAATCCTCCCCTAACTTAAGCTTTAACATAAGTTAAATATTTAACGTACTTCTGATTCCTCAACAATACATGCTGTCCCTATCCAGTCCCAATAAATGTGAGAAGAAAAGACACTGTTTTTGTTAGCAAATTCAGCCATCTTAATTCACCCTCTGAGTAATACACCTAGCATCTTCTCTGATTTTCGTAGTAATTTTTAGAGGTATGTGTAACTGTCCTTTAACATTTTTCCTCACTTGACAAGTATTTGACCCATCTTTTATTTTTTAGTATCTTCTGCTAATGTTTATGGCCCAACATCATCCACTTTTACAATGATGTTTTTATATTTTCTATAGATATTTCTAGCCTCAGTTTTGAGACATTTCCTTTACTTATATTTAGTCTTTACCTAGGAGTGCCTCAGAATGGGTGCTCCACCTTCCTGAATCTGGGGAAATGGCATGCCATGGGTGCCAGGCACATCATTGCTGGAGGCAATAGAGATCATAGCTGTCCTTTGTGTGCCTTGGGATAGCCCTTGTTTTATGCTAGAGCAGAACTATACAGATTGCTTCTAAATGTGGCTTTTGCACTTCTATGTTATCCAGTAGTACCCTTTGACAAACCCCAGAGGACAGGGACATTATGTGTTCCACATGGGCGGAGTCTTGTCAGCAGAAAGAGCAAATTGCTCTCATTGCCATTTCTCTGGAGGCCCAGGGAGGAGGGAGGCAATCAGCATTTCTGAGAATCAAGTTAGTTGAATTTAAAAATCTGAATGACAACCTAGTTTCACACGCTATGACTTGATCTTTTGGTTTTACAATGCATTTGTTTGTCTCTTAAGTCATATGCTAACTAGATGTGCTGTAATAAATAATCGAGGATCTTCTTATGGGTTTCATTTTCTTTCTCTAATATTGTACTGTCTATCCAGATGAAGCAATGACTAAGAAAAAAATAAAATTTAAACACTTAGATCATCAATATCTTTTGTGTCTCCAAGGTTGTTTTTTTTTTTCCTGTTTTAACAAGCAGACTTAAGTTTCCCGTATTTTTTATCTTTAAAATCCCCGCTGTAATTAATGACATACTGCTGATGCTGACGAATTAAGCTGTCCAGTACCTGCCACCTTGTTTTGTGTTTTATCTCCTCACAAACAGATCCAGTATTCTGTTTTTCCTCTTCATTTACACTGAATTTTTAGTTTAGAATTATCAGGTTTTTCAACGGCATTTTTCATTTTTTCTTCCCACTTGTGTTATTTCAGTTGTATGTTTCCAAGGTAGAAAACCTTCAAGCTGTAATGGAGAATCCATTATCCTTTTCTATTCAACCAGTTTTGAGAGATGATGGTCTCAGATATGCTAAAATTTATACAAAGTTTTAGCAATTCTACCAGCCAGTGCGATTAATAGATCATAACTTGTTCTCAGATATGTTAGGTTTAGTCTAACCTTCCATCACTGAGAAATACAAATTCTATTTTATTTTTACCCCCTTTATTCACTTTCAATGAAAATTAGTATCATATTATTATCCTTTCTCATATTTAAAAAGTGAACAATGGACAATATTTATCACTGAGCAGAGTCAAAAGAATGTCAATAGATTCTTACCTGTAATTCTGCTTTTCATTTCCTATGTGAAATCTGTCATACTGTGAATATGCCCGGTTTCCTTCCCAGTCCATTAATTCAATTCTTAGAGAATATTGCCTCTGACTTGTTATTGCAAAGATAAATTCATTTCCCAGCCAATGTTCACCTGATGGGCTACCAAAACCCTAGAAAAAAGTTGGCAAAATAACTAGATGTAATTATTGTAATTGGTAGAATCTTTATACAATAATAAAGTCATAATTATATTTTACTTATACTTTCTAATTACTGGTCATAGCTTCCTGTGCTCCAGTTTGACTATCTCTAAAATGAGTCTACTGATATGTACCATGTAGAAATGTCCTGCATTTCAACTGATATTTGAAAGGGCAGTTGGCTTCATCAGTTGAAAATAATTTTCCAATTATAAGATATTAATAGTATGATGCGGTATTTGCACATCCTTCAATAGGAATACTGGACACAGTCATATTCTAAAATACATTTCATATAGTGTTAAACTTAGCTATAATTTAGACAATTATGTCAAAACAGATTTCTATTATATGCTATAAAAGGTTAAAAAGAGTTTAAATTAGCCTAATTGAAACAAAGTTGGATAATAGTTCATGTCTTAATCTCTGAAGAAGAATGGACCATTTCTTTGCTGTCAAGTGTCTGCCACAACTGAAGGAGGTATGTTTTTAGTTTTAAATCCTCTCCTGTATATAAAACCTGCTGGAAAGGACAGTGTCTGTGAGTGAGCCTCAGCTGTAATCTTTATTTACTTCATTCTTGGTCCACTAAAGTTCACATTGGCTAAGATTTTGGTTACTACAAAGTTTTTTTTTTCTCACCATGCTGACATGACTTAAGTTATCTATGTATATTTTGGTGCTTTGAAATCTTTAACTTAAAGAGTTAGCAGTATTCATACAGACTACTCAAAGCACAGCAGGGGATACTGTAACTATATTTTCTGAGAATGAAAAAAACCCACCAGCAATAGAATATTTAAGGTACCCAGCTCTTCTCAGATTTCATATATTCAGATGATATTATTTTCAGCTAAGCAAACTATACAATTTTCAAACATGGAAAAAGAATAATAAAAGAAAAAGTATAACCAAATTTCAAAGTGTATTCCTAGACCTATACTTTTATGCATCTTCCAGGTTTTATTTTTTTTTTAATTTTAGTGAGTATTTTACTACACTAAATTTGATTTTATTTAATGTAGTTTAATTTGTATAATTACAATTATTTTTCTTTGTAAATACTAGTTTATTCTTGAAAACTGTTAGCTCCATTTTTGTTCTCTTTAAACAATAATCATTACTTGTGAAGAATTATTTCAATATGACTATGCTTATTCATATTTCTTAAGATAGGAAAAATGAAAACTGGAAAACTCCTGATTTGCTTACCGTGATGTGCTAGGCACGTTTTAGAAGATTCTTGTGAAAATTTTCTGATTAAATGAAAGATTGGATGATTTTCTGGCATGTGATACAAATTCACTCTCTGTTACTAAGCTGTGACTGCCAGATATGGGAAAGAAAAAAATGATAAAACAATCCTGTTTTTAGAACAGGTTAGACTGCATCCAATCTCAATTATTTTCCTTTATCGTTAATGATAGAAAATTAGTTTCCCTCTGCACTCTTCATCATGACATTTAACAGCCAACATTTGTTCTCAGTTTTAGATCATTAATTAAACCATGTGATCTGCCGTTGATTGGGTCAGTGTACTTTTCAAGAATAAGTTTGAACATTTTCAGAAAGCACATATTTTTTAAAGGGCATTAAATTAAAAGACTTTCTTGGGACTAGAAGTTAGGTAATGGGAAATGTATCCATGAGGCACATTGGCAAGAAACTGATCTCCTCTATATGATATTTCACTCTTTCCTAATGTGAGATGGGAACACTGAAAGTACAGCCCTCTTTCTTTCTTGTTCTTTATTGCTTTGCCCTGGCTCCAGGCCTGACTAGTTGGGTCTGAAGAGGATGAAGTCCTGCCTCCTCAGAGGCCATGCAGCAGCTGAATCAAGCTGCAGCAAGGCTAATGCTTCAACAGGAAATGCATAGGTATGCCAGCTGCAAACTTCTAAAGAAACTTAATTAAAAAAAAATTAGAAGTTTAAAAGTTTATGAATGGATTAAAAAAATACAAAATGGAAGTATTTTTTTCTTGTTCCTACAGTGAATTACATTGCTCCTCAAGCTTTCCCATGGTAATGCTTCTGTATCTTTCACCTACTGCTTTGATCACATTTGCATGCATATTTGGCTTCATACACACTTCCTAAAATACAAACGCTTGTTCCTCTCCTGCATAAAACCATTCTACAGCTGACATACCATTCTGTAGTTTTCACTGTTTTCTATCTGTCCGTTTGATCCTTTCCATCTTCTTGCCTGGACTGTGCCCTATGACTGTCACACATGGTCTCCCCTGTTCTAGCAGCTTTGGCAGTTTCCTACCAGAACAGTCAGTGGTTTGTCTCCAACATCCTCTTTCCCATTTGTCATTGCCACTTGTCTCAAAGGAAGGTAAAATATCCTCTGCAGTGGCTAACTAACAGACAGTTTGCTTTCCTAAAATCCAGAAGACAGAAGTTGAAGCATAGGTGTCTATGCACCAGCCAAAGTATGTTTCTTTGCAGACTTCATGGTTTCTTATGCACAGAAGATATACTATTATTCTTATCAGCTGTCTCCCTTTAAAAGAAAATTTCCAGGAAAACCTTTCTCCCTTTTTCCTGCTGCTGGCAAGCTGAGGGGAGTCCCCTTTGAACTGTGGTTCTATCAAATGATATTTGCCTTATCTTATTTAGATTACATCATATTCAGGATGTAATACATGTGGATTTTTAACATTATGTGTTCCTGTACGTGCGCTATATAAACTCCAGACACCACATATATAATTATTCTGAAATAATAATTTTTCTTCTTTGCATTTACACTTCTTTTTCACATGTGTTGTTACAGTAAGATGAAAATCTATCACTAAGTGGTTTGGTCTCCTGACCAGAGGAAATGAAGTTGCAGCAAAAGGGAACAGAAGGAATATAAAAAGGAATATAAAAAATTATGAGGAAAGCCACCACATTAGTTATGAAAAACTGTATCCTATTATAAGGAGCTACAATACTGAAACTCAGATTAGAAATGCCCAGACTAAGAGTGATTCTTTTTTTTCATTTCTTATCAGAAGCAACTTTTTTTAAACAAATTCCTTGCTCTTATGAAAAGAAAAACAAGGAAGTAAGTGGAATATAAAACATCTTTCAAGCAAAGAATGTTCCTAAGCAGAAGTAGTGTATTTTATTAAACACCTAATATGGCTGGAAAAAGAAATAAACAAACAAACAGGCACTCAAAGCTTTCATACATCTAAAACAAAGAAGAGCAGTACATTTCTGCTAAGCACAGAGTTGGAAACAATTTCTTGAAGTATAAATTTATTATGCCAAACTCAACTGTTGCCAACCTGTATTTAGTCTACAGTTTACTGCCTCTATTTTGGACCTGAAGAAAGACTTGCATGATTGCTGTTTTTTTTCCAGATACTTTGACTGACTTAATAACTACACAGCTTTCCTTGTTTATATCTCACTTAGACTGTCATTGCTACAAGAACACTACCAATTTGACAAGATACGTAAACTTTTGTGTGCAGAAAAGAATGACATAGTATTAGCCAAAGAAATCTGAAAAAAATGATTTAACTTCTTGTTTCCATTCCTAGCCCTGAGGCTGGCAATAAAAAAATGATAATAATTTAAAAAAATGTTGTGTTAGGTTACTTTGATTTGATTTTCAAGACCTTTAGCCTTCAAAGTACATTTCAGAATTTTACTCAAAAATACTTTTTTTTTTTTTCTTCAGCCAGAAAACTTTGGAAAACAAGCTTGGGCATTTTTTATGCCCACCTGTCCTTCATTTTTGTGCAATGCTTTTTGAACACTTGAAGTTGGGATAGAAATCACACAAACTTAAAGTTCAGCAAGGTTTCAGCAAAAATAGTGTCTGGGATGAGTTGCTGCTGGGAGAAATCCTGAAGCAGAAGCTCAGCAGTTACCTATTCCAATTGCTTATCAGCAAGTGCACACCAGCCAGCCAAGTGCAGACGCTGAGCATGTATTTCCTTGGAGGACCCTTAGACACCTGGGAGAGATTTGAGGGACATAAAAGGGGAACTCAAGCCATTGTCACAGAGAATCTAAGAAAATAACAGGGATTCAAGAAACTACTAGTAATGAGAACTGGACTTCTATGCAGGACACAAGAGAAAGATCCACAGAAAAGCAGAACTTATTAATTTTGCTGTTCATGAGACAATTCAGTAGTAGTTCAGTACTGAAAATTCAGTAATGCAATCCAAAAATCTTAGTTAACGGAACATCTATGTTTACACTGCTGCTCAAATCTGTGGGGTCCCAAGTGATAAGCAAGGTTCCAGCTTTGTCTAAGACCATGTTCATCATCTATGGACAAGGACTTTGTGTTTGAGAAAGCCTTAGGGCATTAAGTTAAATCTTAATAGTTAACACTAGGAGTCACCTGTTCCAGACCCATTTCTGTCATTAAATGTGTTTTGTTTCTCTGTATATATATAGTCTGTCAACAAACTCTTTTTTTTTTTTTTTTTTTTGCATTCATATTGCTACAGCAAATACTTCCAAAGTATTTAGTATTTGTGTTAAAGTTTTGTACTTAACCTCAAGGAAGTACAGGAGGTGATCCAAATCATCCTTGCTATCAATCTACTAGGAAAAGAACATCTGTATTTCATGAATGTGTTTGTAGTTAACTACATTTTACGTCCCTCTGAAACCCAGTGGGTCATAAGCACTGTTCCAAAACTGTATTTTAAATTACTAAGAGACACTATTTTGTCATTAGCTTTTTATATTTTGTCTGTTACATGTTTCCAAGTGGAGGAATTAATTCTTTAAATTTTACATTTTATTCCAAAAATACTCATTTTGCTTTTCCCTTGAAATTTGCATAACATTTAGGGCTGACTGGCAAACGAGAGGCTTTAAGTTCCCAAAAGAGTGCTTAATATAGTAGGGGAAGGTCAGAAATTTCCAGAAGTTTTCAGAGCTCTAAATTTGTCTCATTAGCACTCCATGGAAACAGGGAGAATATGGCAGGAAATATGCTTACATTATCACAATATGCTTTCTTAACTGGGCACTACTAGCCACAGACAGGATACACAAATCTTGCACTGACGTAGCATAGGTTATTTTAATGTTTTGTTGTATTGTTCACAAATGGAAAACATTTATATTTTTGCTGCTGAAAATTGCATTAAGATATTTGTCAAAGTTTGATCTGAAATAAGACAGTTAAAAGGATGTAAAAATCACAACCAATTAGTAAAAAAATTTTTTTATCAAGGAATAATCAGGTGATATTTTGTATTACATTTAGAATGAATTGTTCTTGTAGACATGATAACACTTGTTTTCAGGTTAAAGAAATGACATAATACAGAACGTTACTGACAATTTTAATCCCATTTTTGTACTAGAATGAAGGAAAGGAGTCTTCTGGTTCTTTACGCCTATAACTATATCGTAAATTGTGCAAGTTCTGACATAGTGCCAAACTGTTATGTAAAAACATAAATAAATAGTAATTTGTTGTGGTTTTGTATGCAGTAAAGTATTTAGGACCAGGAATAACAGACAAAAGTACATGATTTTATAATATTTACTCTATATGACATCTAGGTTCTACATTAGCTCATTTCCTACTACATGATGATTAATAGAGTCAAAAGTACAGAAGCAGTCATGAGTACAAAGAAGTGGAATTCAATACCGATTTTAAAAATTATCATAAGAATTTACAAATTTGACACATTAAAAAATAGTAAGTAGGGTGCAAAAAAGTTCTATTAACTTGAGCAAAATCTGTGGGAGTATTCTGCTTGAATCATGTTACTCCAAATTCATTAAAATATTCTCTCTCTTACTTTATTTTGTCTGATGATGATTATAGGAATCTATGACTTCTTATAGACAACAAAATTGAAACCAGGCACAGTCAATATATCCTACAGGTTCATCTCCTGTCAGACTTCACTGAATAAAGCAGATAATAATTCAGTTTACAGCAACAATGTCTTCCCAGAAACCATAAAGAATATTCAGCTCCTTTTGCCTTAGCTGAGAATGAAGTATGGATTTTGTTTAAAAAGATTTCTAAAAATGTCAGTATAGTTCTTCATGACTATCACATTGAATTATTCATTGCATTATTTTAAATAAAGGTGTGGTCTATAGAAATTACTTCAATTTCCTCAGGTAACAAATGTGCTAAATAATGTTAACTTAAAAGACTATGGGAAAATAATGCTAAATATTCAGAATTATTTTTATGAAATACTAAAAAATATTTGGTGGCAAGTTTTAAAAATGTGTTTAGATTGAAGCCAAAGGTATCTTCTCAAAAAACTAAAACAAAAACTAAGTTATTGTCAGTTTATATAAAGAACTAAATGCTTGTAAAATCATACCAATTTTGAGAAATAAGTCTCAAAACCTTATTCATATCCTACAGCAACTCAGGCTGTTGCACTTCATTCTAGACCAAATATGCTAGCAGATATAGAGAAGTTAAGATCACTTTTTCCTTTTTACTTCTCAAACACACACAGCAAAAGTCCTAGTAGACTTCCTGATGAGGAAGAATTACATCAACGGAATCCAGGTTTGAGGCACAAACTTTACACAAATTTTACCTCTAGCTAGGCAATGGGCCCCAAACAGCTCAGTTTCCTACACTGACCCATATACAATAGCCAGTGTATCTTCCTTGGGCATCATTTTCAGTCTAACGTCCCTACTCTTTAACTAAAAACAGGACAGCATTTCCTACTGAGACAAATTACATTGAGATCCTATCTCTCTGAAATCATCTTCTTCAGTCTAGGGCAAGCAGATCCCAGGAATATACAGACACTTAGTGTGGCTCCTAGTAAGTACATCCCAGGGAGATTGGTGTGTTTTGAAAAGGAAAGGAAAGGAAAGGAAAGGAAAGGAAAGGAAAGGAAAGGAAAGGAAAGGAAAGGAAAGGAAAGGAAAGGAAAGGAAAGGAAAGGAAAGGAAAGGAAAGGAAAGGAAAGGAAAGGAAAGGAAAGGAAAGGAAAGGAAAGGAAAGGAAAGGAAAGGAAAGGAAAAAGAAAATTAAAAAGTCAGGTACTTCAAGAAAGATGAATTGGGAGCTTAAGTGAACTTCTAAATTGTATGGTTTAGGGCTAAAAATATTTTTTTTTTTAAAAAAAGTACTTTTCTTTCATTCATACAAAAAAAAAAAGAACTTTTGGAGGTAAGACTTAATTTGGCTCAAGTAGCAAAGATGTGCATGTCTAGGAGCATAGATGCTACAGGCAAGACCAACAGCCAAATCATCTATATGTGAGTTTGAGCAGGGACTTGAATCTTAGTCCCATAATCTATCTAAATACCCCAAGCATCAAACTTACAGGTTGCTCTTTTTCCAGCAGAGAACATGCTGGGTCTTTTTATAGCACTGATGAAAGTGACAATTATCTGAGTAACAGCTGCAGTCAGAACTGGCTTTTTATTAAACTAGCATGACATGTCACCCTTTATCACAGAAGGGTGGGTCTCCATGAAAGGCATTACTCACACAATATCTTAATACACATTCCAGTCACAAAAAATCATTTCCTTATATCTAAATTACTTGGTAAATATTTGAAAGAAACAAATGACTTCCATGTCGTCTATCCCAGTCCCTTGAAGACAATGATTTTTTTCAGATGTAAGCAATTTATAATTGTACTGTCATAGGAAATGCATTTGTGACTATATGTTAAGAAAGCATCCATATCTAGTGTGTCATTTGTATTCCTTTGTACTCATAACTCACTTTTATAAGCTTATTCAGGCAACATAATAATTGAACACCACCAACACTTCCAATCTGTCTGGCTTGTTTACTGTACAGGAGCAACATGCCTTCTGTCTTTTCCAAGAACATGCATTCCCTAGTTTTTGCCTTTCTCACAGGTCCATCCTGTCCTCAAAGTCTTCATTTTTGCAGGAAGTACCATGCTGATATTGCAAGGCACTTTATGAAATTCTTCACACGGCCAGCAGGGAAAGAAAGTGAAGCTCTTTCTGCAGAAGAAATTATGGGATGTAACTCCAACTAGCTAGCTAGATGGATGGATATAATATAGATAGTGTTAGGAAGGTTCTCCTCCTTCCACAAAACTTCCTCTATTCCTTTCCTATTCCCAGGTTATCTTCAAAATGTGTCCCCATGGTCTTTTAACCAACAATTCTTTCTCTCGTAACTGTTTCACTAAGCCAAGAGGGAAGAAGAATCTGTGAAGTGCTTTGAACAGCCCCTAGTGCTTTGCTAAGCAGAAGAAAGCAAACCAGAATAACCCATGTGCTAACAGTAAAACCACCTCAGCTCTGAAAGCAAGGCAGCCCTGCACAAACTGCCATTTGAGAATGGGCCATTACCCCTAACTGCTTGGGCATTATTTGTAGAATGTTGAGTCAGACCAAAACTCCACTAAAATTTAGTGATGAAGATTTTGTGTCCCAGGACTGTTCACACACAGATCATGACCCTGTTCAATGTGCTAGTGCATGTATGGCCTAGGAGTTGAGAAAGAAGGAATTGAATAAAATAGGAGTAGAATCCCCATCCACTGAATCCCTCCAGTGCAAAACAGGGAAACACAAAAACTCTCTTTGGAAGGAAGACACAGGTTCTTATTGTAAAATCCAATCAGCTAGTTATCAGGAGCAGCTGTATAGCTTTGCCCTTGCGGCATCCTTCATAACCAAACAATTTGCGGTTAATAACAGTGAAGATGAAAATTTTTGTTTGTATGAGATCAATCAACAATTATACTTTTAAGTTTTATGTGTCTGACCATATGTGCTTTAAGTGTAATAGTTTGTTGCTTTGCGTATATTTCTTTGAGTTACTGTTTGTGACCAAAAAATAGATTACTTGAATACAGCTAAAGCCAAAATCAATGGAAGAAACTTCTTACTGTCATAAAACCATGGGCCTGTTGGTAGCTAGGTATCTCTAGCTAGTATGTGCATGCACAATTTCCACATGGTGATAAAGGTTTCCTAATTTTAAATTCCTGTCAAAATTGCAAATCATCTGAAAAGCCCATGAGTGTTTTAACTCCTGTGAACAGCAGCATCTTTCTAAATCTAACAGAAGTTAGGTGAAATTAATTAGGTGGTCATTTCAGTACCTGATATACTGTGAACCCAGGGAGCTGCATTGCATGCTTGCAATGGAACATAAAATGGCTTTTCTTTAGTCTGAAGGGTAATATTTATCATGAATGAAGATCTGAAAAAAGAGCTTTTGACAAACTCCTTTAATGTGGAATAGTCACAGAAAGAGCAGTGCTACCATTTTAAGAGCTCTTTGATAGTATTTGAGTTCCCTTTTAAAGAACGCAGGAATATGACAAATGTATCAATATCAGACTACTCTGGATGCAAGAAATTTGAAGATTTTGTGGCCATATCAATGTATAACATAGCTTAAATACTTATAATCTAGAAAAGGATTTAAAGTTAATTCAAAATAGCTAACTTTAACAAAACTGAGAATTATGATAGTTTCCACAATATGAACATTCAAATTATGAGCAAATTTATTTTTTCTGTCAAGAACATTCTCCTCAGCCAAGTCATATGATTTATGTGATTTTTGTTTTTTTAAAAAAAGACATCTGAAGTTGTTTTCCACTGAAGTAGTGGAAAAAGAATCATATTTTACACAGTCTGCCACTCACGTGGAAAAGAAAGTCATTAACATAATCGTATGTGACTGGAAGCAGTTGCAGCTCTGTCTGTAGTTGTTTGATTCTTTAAGTGTTTGGGGAGAAAAAAGAATCTGCACACTTGTAAATGGAAAAAACTGCAACAAAGAAATAGCCATCCTCATTTAAGGTTCCAAAAGGGAACAGTACAAAAGCTTGAGGTTTTGCCTGTTTTTTTTCAGGTCAAACACAATGTTAATTGTGGTGAGGACATATTCTGAAAAAAAAAAAAAAAAAAAAAAGGTGCAAGTTAGTATTGCTACTGAAGCAATACAGAACAACAAAAATGTCAATTTAGACAGGAAAGGTAGGGAGAAAGAATGATAGCAAACCTGAAAACTGGAAGCGAAACTTTCACAAAAGAAATTAAAATAAGACTTAAAACAGATGGAGACTATTAAAGGAATTGTAAGACCACATTCTAAAACAGGAGTGGGACACCTTGCAAGTAAAAATTAAATGTAAGTAACATCTGGAAGTTTTCAAAATGAATTGAAAGATAGTACTAAAAAAAAAATAATTGTTGGAATGGTAGCTCTTGTTATGAACAATTCAGGTAAATCTAGACACCCAAGTGCACCCCTTGCAGTCTGTAGGACTTGCAGGGACTGGTGAGATGAAAATACAAGGTGACCAGCTTCCTGATTGTCACAAACTAGAAGGTGTTGCAGGAAATGGGTGAGATATGTTCCCCCTAGAGCTTACTCACAGAGGTGAACTGTAGGAAGTATATCAAAATGGCTAACAAACATCATGCCTAGAAGGAAATCAAAGACTTGCAGTCCGAAGAGGTGTTCAGCTGTCTTTTAGGTAAGTAAAAGACATGGATGATCGACTTTTTGTACTAGTTAAAATTTACTGAGGCTCAGAGGAAAGTCAGATTATTCCAGATAACATAATGTAAATGCCTACTAGAATTTCTACTAGAATGTTGGGCTATTGATTGTGGAATAACTTCTGTGAAATTCCTGGGAATTATTAAACTAGACATGCTAAAAGGCTAGAGAATAACTAATCCAGTACTCCATCACCTAATCTGGCAAAAATGGAGACAGTAACTACTAAAGATGTATTCATCCGATAACTGAAAGACTGGAAATTGAGCAAGAAGTCTTGATAGCCAAGTTGGCACATGAGCTAATCATTTGGTTGCATTTGATTACTGCTAATGACTGCCTAATAAATGCCAGAAATTGTGTCTTAGAAAGTAAGCTTGTGGAAATCCCCCTTCTAAAAGCTGCTTAGGTTTGCAGATGGTAAGCAACAGGTTTTAGTATATTATCCTTCTAGAGCTCAAAAAAATCTTAGTGTTTTACATTCCCTCCTCAGGCAAAGAAACATGAAAAATGGTTGAAAGTTGCTTCCGGGTGATCTTCGCTGCTGTTGTTATAGAAATTATTTGTTGCTCCCCTTAAAATATTTCTGATAAGGAGTAAATAGTATAATGGAAAATCCATTGCAAAATGTGAAAGATCAGATGTAGTAGATACTGATAGGAAAAGGATGGGAGGATGAACTCAGAGGGTTTCCTTTGAATTTCTTCCAGTTAGTATTGAATGCATGAAACTGAAAGGGCCCAAGAGGTTTCAAAGTCAGAAATGAGTTCTTAGAAGCAAAGACACCAGTTACACTGCACAGCATAAGACTAATAACAAAACTGAACGATACTGGTAAGCACATACACCACTAAGGAAGAAGACAGCATAACCAATCTTGCATAACAATAAATCTGCATAAAAGGGGTTTTTATTAATTAGCTATTTTTTTAGATAAAAGTAAGTGTAACTTTCTTTTCTAGAGTGGAGATTGGATGCCAGTGGAAATGGAGCCAAAAGAACAAGGAGAAAAGGGTAATACTACTGTTACTGTAGTATCACTGATTTTATGGCAATTTATGTACGGATGGAGTTGTATATTTCCTACTTTCAAAAGATTTTGTGGCTACTTTATCTCTCTCTTAATCTGTTTCCTGCATTGATGTCTGGAAAATATATTGAACAGAAATTGAGGTACTTTCATGTAAGCTGAAGGCACCAGCAGGAAACAGAATGAAAGAGTGATTGCCTTATTGTTGCCAGGTGACTCCTGTAACCCAGCAGTGCTTTCACTCACCTTTGCAGAGCATACACCATGTGCACCCTTTCCAAGTTACCTGCTGTAAGGATCTCAGCTTAGAGTCAGAGAAAATGTGCAATGGCCACCAAAAAATGGAACCACCAGTAACTTGTGGTACCACAAGTAATGGTAACACAGGTTGGTGGCCTGAATCCCTGTCTGGCTCACAAGCTGGCAAGCAGTACTTGCTTGTAACTGAAAAACTTCATCAATTCTCCAGATTCTTTTCCAATAAGAACTAAACGCAGTGAAACTAAAAGAAGCCCCAGAGACTTAATATTACTGTTATATTATTATGATATAGTTTATTTCTGTTAGATTTGGGGCCCTAGTGAGATACAAGCACAAGAAGAATATCTTAACAAATCTGAAAAGCTGTATCTGAACTATGGGCTCAAAGAACACACATTAAGTTCAACCACTCCAAGTAACACCAAGTATCATTGTATCCCCCACCACACTACCGAGTTTATATTGGAAGAAACACCAGGTAGATTGTGTCAGGAGGGATGTGATACAATAGACACCATTCACCCTCTTTGAACAATGAAGTAATTAAGTCAGTGGTGTCATTGTCTTGAAGCTCAGACACTGCCACATATCCCGGTAATCCACACAGCACTCACCAGCCTCTATCATTTAACATCTGATAGTATAAGATAATCACAGAAGGGATGCAAAGCTAGTTACTTTGGTGAAACAGTTCATAGAAGCAGAGACAAGCCTAAATCACGTCTTTTCTCATGACTTATAGGATAGCCTTCATTAAAATTCCAAAACAGATCCTTTTTATTTGGTAGAAGTAAATGATCTCTTAGAAGACTATGACATTCCAAAAGAGAAGCAAAATTAATTCAGACTGCTTGAATGAGACAAAACCAATATAATCTAATCCCAAACAGGCTCACACTATTGTAAAGGAAAATTTGAGGAAAATGTTTGAAGAAGTGAAGGGATATATATGAAAAAGGGCCACATGGGAAAACTTCAAAAAGAAGGGCTGTTTTTATTAAATGGTCTAAGAAAAAGCACGGGAGAGAAAAACTGAGTAATTCTCAATAATCCATATGATATGTATAAATTAAAGCAGTCCATATGTAGAGAATGACTTAGGTTGCATATACAAATTCTAATTTCCACATAAGTAGAACTGGTAGAATCTTCAAATTTTGGTCTCCCCAAAATAAATTGATACTTTATTTGACTATAAACCAGAATAGAGTAAAACAGTTTTCAAGTTTCCTGCTAAATTAAAACTTTATGAGTTCAAAAAAAGATTCCAATTTTGCAAATCCATTCAAAAATATCTATTTGGCATTTTAATATAATTTTTACTTCACATATATTATGAAACAGATTACATCCTCAAGTTATTCGTAGTAGCAGAGGTCTGACCCAAATTATTAATTTTTACGCCTATAATTTATATTTTCAAGTAATATAAGAATATTGAAAAGAAAGCATCCATGAAATCCAAAATGACATTTTGGTACAATAATCTAATCTACATGTATTTCTGAAATAGTTGAGTTCCATAACAGGACTTTTTCCCATAGGAATTTTTAATGATCTGAACTTGCTTTTATTTTTAAATAATTTAAATGATCTCTTCATTCAGTGCTTTTTGAAAGCTATTGGAAAAATATTTTCTTCTTCCAGGCTGATTCTAAAACCTTCACTGGGAATGTCACTGAAATCCAAGCCAGTGCTCAGGAACTCAAAGGAGCTCCATCAGAAAGTTTGATCAGGCAGCAAATGAAAATACTGAGAATTTATTTAGATTGGAGTAATTTTTTTTTTAGTTGGCAAAGGGAAAACAGCTTGCTGAAGTCACATAATCTGTAATTTGGTAAGTTATTTGTTTTCTTTTAATCCTATTTGAAGTATCAACATTTCCAGTACATTAGCTTGATTGGCAGAGGTGTTGTATGACTTGGGATAAACCCAGGTAAAACTTTTCATTTGTATCTGAGATGCTTCATGCTCCGAAGGAGTTCTCCTCAGCTGAAAACATCCAAGTATTTGGAACATCATCACATGCCTATTACCTCTCAACGTCACAGCAAGTTGAAACTTCAGAGGGACAGATGGCAACATTCTTCAGTGTATATGCCTGGGCCTGACCTCATTTTAATCTCAGTAACTAATCTGAAATAAACCCTAAGTCATCGGAAATAATACTCAACTAATTGAGTAAAAAGAATGCTATGGTTTTTGAAAGTAACAGACCTGACAAAAGGTAACTCATCAAAAACTGCAGGACACCACCACATCACTACATACAGAACTGTTTAAGACAATAGGAATACTAACTGAAATCTAACACTTCTATGAACTCTACAGCTATTCCACATTTTTCATCTTACCATTTTGTATTCTTTCCAGCTTTTTTGAAAATCCAAACTCCCATCTTCTCGATGTTGTATAACTGTCCATCCTCCTCCAGCAATTTCCATATTGCAAAAGACCTATGCAATAATAAAATAAAAAAAAAATAAAAACAAATAAAAACCCCACCCAATAAAATAAACTTGCAGTAGAATCCTGTCATCTTTAGGGGGAAAATAAATATTTGTGAATAATGGAATTAAGGAAGGCTGTTTTCCTACACCTCCAATGGTATCCTCAATCACATGATTACAACTGGGACTCTCCTTATGTTCAGTGTAATTCTCCAGTAACGCCTCCTGTTCTTTTAGCATATTATCCAAGAACATCTGCCCATCATCCCCCTCTGCATCTTCAGCTTTCCTCTGCACATCCCCTCCATGCTTTTTTATTTTGCTGCTTTCTCTGCAGTGTCCCTGAAACCACTCCCTTCCTCTTAAAACAAAAAGTGTATTTCTTTCAGTGATAATAATGTTTTCTATAGCTTTTAGCAGAGTATCATTCTGTCTAAGAATCTTCAGGAATTCTTACAGAAAATATCCATTCAAAGAGCTCAAAATGTAGCGCAGATGAGATTATCCTGTTTTGGTTTGTATTTTAATGCTAACTACAGTGTGTGGGACAGTGTCCCAAAACAGAAACAGTTGATCTCAGTCTAAGCTGCCCTAAAGCTAACAAAAGGACATAAATAGGAAGAGGATCAAGAACAGAGTTCTGTGGGACGAGCTCAGAAGTTAAAACCTATACTGAACCTGTAAGATCATACCCTAACATCATTACACTAATTAAATTCAAACATAGGTTCTAAGATTCTGTATATTAAGGTTAATCTAACAGTTCAACAATTTCACTAAAGCTTGATATTAGAATATTGTGTCAACTGAAATCTGTTAAAAATCTTAAAAGAATCCATATAATCATTCAAATGAATATTAATTTTAATTTATTTTTCACTTTTCTTACATTATCCTTTAAAAAATACAGAAGCTAAATTATGAAAATAAAAATGCAAATACTGCTTATACATTCACTTTTCTTGGTACGTGACAAGTGATAATATTAATTTTTGTTCCTATGTTTGTATGACACTTGATTTTAAGATCCAACTGAATTTCTCAGTGCTACTCATTCAAGCAAATATTCCTGATTTTCATTCCCATGTACTCATTCATGCCATCTTGGCACTGCAACTATCTTAAATTTCATTTGTCTATGCTCTTGAATAGTTATATCCCTCTTCTTAAATAAGATGTTGTCCTGGTTTCAGCTGGGATAGAGTTAATTTTCTTCTTAGCTGGAGCAGTGCTGTGTTTTGGATTTGGTGTGACAACCGTGCTGATAGGACACTGATGTTTTTAGTTGTTGCTGGGTGATGTTTATACTAATTCAAGGACTTTTCAGTTCCTTGGGCTCTGCCAGCAAGAGAGCTGGAGGGGCACGGGACACTGGGAGGGGACACAGCCAGGACAGGTGACCCAAGCTAGCCAAAGAGGTATTCCATACTATATGACATCATGCTGAGTATATAAACTGAGGGAAGAAGGAAGGGGGGGAACATTTGGCATTATGCTGTTTGTCTTCCTGAGAAACCGTTATGCATGATGGAGCCCTGCTTGCCTGGGGACGGCTGAACACCTGCCTGCCCATGGGAAGCAATGAATTAATTCATTGCTTTGCTTTGCTTACATGCATGGCTTTTGCTTTACATATTACATTGTTCTTATCTCAACCCCTGAGTTTCACATTCCTTTTCGATTCTTCTCCAACATCCCTCTGGGTGAGGGGGAGCGAGCGAGCGGCTGCGTGGTGCTTGGTTGCCAGCTGGGGTTAAACCACGACAGATGTCAATATGTAAAAGGGTTGAAGAGATGTCATCCGTCAGCTTAGCTTTTGGAATTCACATCAACAAGAGCCAAACCATTCAGCACTGGTCAGTAACTTAAAACTTTAAAAGTTGCTTTACCAAATTGAAGGTTACTATCCCATTCAGTTAAATAAGAATTTGTCCCTCAGCTCACTACAGAACCATATTATACCCTCTGGCAAAACAATTCAAAATCCTTTCTATTCATAAGCATTGTCATAGCAATCCTATATAAGTGCTTTTGTTTTAATTTGCTCCAGGCATGCTGAGTGAAGTCTTTGTGTAGGTATAGGAAGGAAACAGAATACCGAACAGTGCAAACATGTGAACTTGATTTAAGGTAACCACAAGAAAACCCACAATTTGCTAGACAAACATTTTGGCCCTATTTCTCCTTCAGGGAAGACACTGTGAGTCAAAACATTTATCTACGGGATTTAATTTCTTTAGTTGATTTACGGTGAGAATTTCTAAATGATGGATTTACTTCTCTTATAAGTCATTTCAAGCTCCCATGAATCCACTGCCAATTTTTAAAGCACTGAATCCTCAACTCTATTAAAACTACTCATTTTAAAGACACACACAAACGAGGGGGTTTTCATACTAAAATATAATACAATACCTATAAAAATACTTTGATGTTTTCTGAATAATATAGCAAATTAAAAGAGAAAACTGCACAGTTGAAAGAGAGATTTACCAGCAACACATTATTCACTAGCCATCACTGTGTGGTCTGGCACTTTCCAAAGTGGTAGACAAAAACACCTGCCATATTAACAGGAGTGCCAAGCTGATTATAAATGTTCACTGTGCACAGCTCTAGCCAACAAATGTCCTGGACTGGCTTCTGTCCCAAACAAGGTCAAGGCATTCAGCCATTAAATACCTTTTACCGAGTTCTGATTTTTAACCCTCTGCCAGAAAAGTAAAGGATGAAGAAAAGTGACTTTAAATTTCTATGCATCTCTACATTCTGAGTTTATTCTCAATAAAATAACTTCATTTAGATTAAAAGACCATCCACAGCATTGCACTTTTGCCCTTCCTTAAATGCATGGGTAAAAATACTCAAGCTCCTAAAAGGCATACATGAGATTATTTATATATATATCTTAAAATCATGGAATCATTTAGGTTGGAAAAGACCTATGAGATCATCAAGTACAACCATTAACCCAGGACTGTCAAGTTCATCACTAAACCATGTCCCTAAGCATGGGACATAAAAAAAATGTTTTTTAAACACCTCCAGGGATGGTGATCCCACCACTTCCCTGGGCAGCCTGTTCCAATGATTGACCGTCCTCTCAGTGAAGGAAATTTTCCTAATAGCCAACCTAAACCTCCCCTGATGTAATTTGAGGGCATTTCCTCTTGTCCGGTTGTTTGTTTTCTGAGAGAAGAGACTGACCCCCACCTGCCTACAGCGTTCTTTCAGACAGTTGTAGAAAGCAATAAGGTCCCCCCTGTGTCTCCTTTTCTCCAGACTAAACAACCCCAGTTGCTCAGCTGCTCCTCATAAGACTTTTTCTTCAGACCCTTCACCAGCTTCATTGCCCTTCTCTGGACACACTCCAGAACCTGTTTTCCTCTTGAACAGAGGGGCCAAAAAGGGAGCACAGTATTCAAGGTGTGGCCTCACTAATGCCGAGTACAGCGGGAAAAGAACTTCCTTTGTCCTGCTGGCTACAGTTTCACATACAAGCCAGGATGCTGTTGGCCTTCTTGGCCACCTGGGCACACTGCTGGCTCATGTTCAGATGGCTGTCAACCAGCATCCCCAGGGCCTTTTCTGCCTGGCAGCTTTCCAGCCGCTCTTCCCCAAGCCTGCAGCACTGTGTGGGGTTGTTGTGACCCAAGCACAGGACCCGGCACTTCTCCTTGTTGAACCTCATACAACTGGCCTCAGCCCGTCAATCCAGCATGTCCAGATCCCTCAGCGGAGACTTCCTACATGCAAGCAGATCAATACCACCCTTCAACTTAGTATCATCTGCAAATTTACGAGGATGCACTCAATCCCCTCATCCAATCATCAGTAAAGATATTAAATGGGATGGGCCCCAGTACTGAGCTCTGGGGAACACCACTTGTGACCAGCTGCAGCCTGGATGTAACTCCATTTACTACCACTCATTGGGCTCAGCTGTTCAGCCAGCTTTTAATCCAGAATGGAGAACACCTGTCCAAGCCATGAGCACCCAGTTTCTCCAGAAGAATGCTGTGGGAGATGGTGTCAAAGGTTTTACTGAAGTACCAGTAGACATCATCCACAGCCTTCCCCTCATCCACTAAGGCAGCTTGTCTTGTCATAGAAGGAGATCAAGTTAGTCAAGGAGGGTGTGATCCCTTGGTTTTACTGCAAGCGCCACGTGACAGTACTCAGGATGATCTTCATAACCTTCCCCAACACCAAGGGGAAATTGACAGACTGTTGTTCCCTGGATCCTTCCTGCCCTTATGGTAGATGGGCGTCTTCTGGGATCTCTCCAGTTACCCAGGACTGTTGATAAATGATGGAAAGTATCTTGGCAAGCTCCTCCACCAGCTACCTCAATACCCTCAGACTGATCCCACCCATCCCCATAGACTTGTGCATGTCTAAGTAGAGCAGCAGGTCACTAAGTGTTTCCCCTGAATTACAGGGACTTCATTCTGCTCCTCCTCATCCCTGTCTTCTAGCTCAGGGGGCTGAGTACCCAAAGAGTAGCGTAGCTGGTCTTACTATTAAAGACTGAGGCAAAGAAGGCGTTAAGTACCTCAGCCTTTTCCTCATCCTTTGTAGCCATGTTCCCCGCAGCATCCAATAAAAGATGCAGATTATCCTTGGCCCTCCTGTTGTTTCTAATGTATTTGTAAAAACATTTTTTTTTATCTTTTATGGCAGTGGCCAGCCTGAGTTCTAGCTGGGCTTTTACCTCTCTAATCATCACCTTGCATAACCTCATGACATTGTTACTGTCCTCCTGAGCTGCCTGCTCCTTATTTCAAAGGTGGTAAAGTCTCCTTTTTTCCCTGAGTTCCAGCCAAAGCTCTCTGTTCAGCCTGGCTGGTGTTCTTCCCTGCCAGCTCATCTTTCATCGGCCTGCTCCTGCCCCTTTAAGACTACCTTCTTGAAGAATGTCCAGCCCTCCTGGGCCCCTTGGCCTGTCAGAGCTATTACCCAAGGGACTTTGTCAACCAGGCTCTTAATCAGGTCAAAGTTGGCCCACCATAAGTACAAGGCAGCAGTTCTGCTGACCCTCATCCTTCTCCAAGCATCAAAAATTCTGTCATTTCATGATAGCTATGTCCAAGGCATCTTTTGACCACCACAGCACCCAGCAGTCCTCCCCTGTTTTTTAGTACAGTGCACTCAGAAGTTGGTAGAAGTCATGCTTGTGAAGGCATTAGAGGAGATAGCAAAAGTCAAATACATTGTTCCAAGGGGACAATGGAGGTTCTGTGTGCACTCAGACCAGGCCCCCTGGCCTATTTCAGCTCCTGAAGGTGACATGGTTCCTTCAGCTCCAAAATGATGACAGTCTCACTCCTGCTGCTCCTCTGCTCATCAGCAGCCTCTGCTTCCCTTGTAGCTGACCCCACCTCTGCAGGGGACTGAAAGTACTCTTCTTGCCTTTGCTTTTTCTATGGCCTAGGGACAATCATTTGTCAACACCATCAGGCATTGCGCACACACACACACACATCAAAGTAAGCCAATTAATTGACTTAATACTTTAAGCCTATCTTTTCCTCTTCCCATCTCTAAAATATGGAATATTATTAAGATCCTTTTAAACAGACATGAATCATTGATTTTTGATGCAGGGCTCAAAGTCTAATGAACTAAACTAATGAACTGTTGAAGGTAGGAACATGAAAGACAAATTGCAATCTAAATTTTTAAGCATATAAAAATGAGGCGTATAAATGGTATGAAGCTGTAAGCACAGAGAGTAATTTTCTATCAATATACAAAGGTAAAACCAGTAAAAAACTAGAAGGGACAGTAACATTTGTATATATGAAAGAGATATTTTCTATTGAATGTCAGGATTCTAGTATATATCCTTTACAAAATATAAAAATAAATGAAGGTATATTTTTGTGACCTGAAGCATAAAATTACTATGAATGAGACTTGGCAGTGGCTGCGAGTATTACAGAAGGTAATAATATATTGGGCCTCCTAAGACATGTCAGAGTTGTGCATTGCATTGTGGCAATCCAGATAACTAAGCTGATTTTAAACAAGCAGCTACGTCTCCATGGAGTACCTATCAGGATATTAGCTTGTGTCCCAGAGCAATCTAACTGTGTCAGTGTGGTGCTACCTCTAGGCTAATTAGTCCTGGCACAGTGCTGCAGTTCTGTGATTTTGAAGCTATCTCAGCTGGAGTTAGTTAGCTATCTCTGCACAGCACTACCTTGCAGACTGTTAACACAACCTTCATGTCTGAAAAACATCTGTTAAAGCAACCACATTCCTCACTTGACTAACATGAACACGCCTGGGATCAGCTCTTGCTGTGTTATCACTAGGGCAAGACAGAAACAGGTGGTAGCAGAAATGCCCTTAACACATACATGCACACATGCGCGTGCACACACACACACACTCTCCCCAATTTTCTTGCTAAACCAGGAAAGCACCAGGAAAAAAATAATGCAATGATATCAGCTGAGTTGTGCTGCCTGTATTGATTGGTAGCAACATTTGAACACAGGGATAGAGTGGAAACACAGGGTGGCTTCCATAGTGTCACTGTCCTTGTATTACCAGTGAAGTACATTTAAGGTAAGCATACCAGAAGCATCAGTGCCTCAGCACTTTCAGATAATCATTGTTTTTCATTGCAAGACAGCTTCTGGGGATGGTTTATGAACTTTTTTAAGGCTAAGAAAAGCCACTTCTAATTTATACATGTAATCTAACTTTGATGTTACATCTTTGAGTGGAAGAGCTTCTACAGAACTGCTTTTAGTGTTTATGTCCTGTTCAGTAACACTTAAAGGAGACTCTGTATTTTATACATGTCTATTATTTTTCCATTCACATTCACCACAATTACATTGATCTTTGCCCATAGCACTCTCCCACCCCAATTCTACTCATGGTTTAATGAACTCTAATTCTTTAGTATATCGTAACATCTTGATATTTACATGTTTCCAAAGGACTCTAATAAACCCAAATTCAGTTCAGAAATAAGCTTTACATATCTTAATGTCATCATAAAATGACTATAGACAACAACATCAGTAAAATTTGTTATTGCCTTTTTCTGTTTGCAGGGTCACCATTTTACTGCAGTAGGAATAAACTCAGCAGACAGATGTGGTTGCCTCTCTCCTGTTTGGCCCACTTTCTAGACACCACTGTATTTTCCAGGTAATCAACCCTTAGCCTTGCTGGGGGATGATTTCAATTGTGTCCTATCAGAGGAACAGCCAACATTCCTCCAAATGTAAATTAAGCTTAGGTTATTCCCTCATGTTCCTAACTACAACTCACTCAGGTACCTTAGCAACAAAAGCCTTCCAAAAAATCAGTCTGCTTCACAGACTATTGTTTCACTTTCATCAAAAAAACCTCCCAAGGATCTTTTCTGAGAATAACAGGATTATACATGCTTCATCATTTCAAACAGTGCTAATATTCAGCATGTTGTGTTCTTTACAGCCAAAACCACTCTTCCCTGCTCCCTGCAAGAGAAACAGGATTTTTTTAAATCTTTATCTTTAAAAACTACTCATTTTGCTATTTATTTCCCTGTGCTACCAGGTAATCCCCCCCATCAGCTTCCTCGTAGCACTTTACTAATGCTCTTCTAAACTTTATCACAGATTTATTTGCCACCATAGTCTGATTCAACTGAACTTGTCGAGTGGGAAAGAGTCAACTATGAGTGTACGTTGGAATGTAGAAAGGTTTCTCTGTCAGCAAGAAAGAAGAATGTCTGCAATAATACAGTTTATCATTTTCTTCATGCTATTATTTTTTTTTCAAAACTGAATGTAGCCCAGGTTATTTATACCAGTACAACGTTTTGCAGAATGAGAACTTCAATAAAGGCTCCAAATACTCCTTTAAGGCCAGAGCAACATCACATTAACAAACAAGTAAATAAAACAGATATTTACCTTTTTAGGATCTGACACATTGTTAATATAAATAGTGTAGACCCCACTTTTGTTAAAACCAGATTGGTACACATCTGCGCAGTCTCTGAATGGCTTTTCTTCTTCCTTTTTTGCATTCTTTAGTAAAACTGCAAAACAAAAAACAGCTTAAGTTACAACAGCAATCTTATGCATTTCTGTATCAAGGAAGTCTACTTTTGCACACTGTATTCCTTTTAAACATACACAGTACTATGGTCCTTACAGTTAGTGCATTTGGTAAATTCTATTAAAGAACTATTGTGACACTTTCAGGCAGATGGCAGACTAAGCACCAGCAGAAGACATGATGCTAAACATGACTAAAATAGCTAAAGAGAGCATCCTGCCTACCAAGAGGCGAACACAGTGCATTCCTTCTGAGTGCAAAGGTCTGTGCAGCTGCAGGTGTTGCCTCTGACTCAAGTTGTATCTGGGAGGTTGCCAAAGAATGCCCCAGAGATGGCACATGGAAGTGGAAAACTTGTTCAGTGTTGTGATCTGACACAGATGCTCACTTAAGACAGCAATGCAGGACCCTGGAAGGAGACAGCTTGTGCCCTTCCTCCATGAAGTACTGGCTTTTGAGCAGCCTAGCGGCTTGAGGCAAGGAAGCTTTTTGCTTCATTTATTGGCAGAGAATAATGATTTTCATATGTACTTACATAAAAGTTGCTAGATACGATTAGTGCAAAAAAGAACAAAAATCAATGCTACTGAAGTCAGTTCTTTAGAGTCATGATTTATCTAATTTATTTTTGGCTCAGAACTGAAAACAATTAATGTTAGAACACCAGTGCAGATCTTGATCCTGTATATGACAGACAGACCACATAGATGAGTCTGGGCTGAGAAATCAGGAGGGTGAGATGTTTGAGGATACTAGTCTTGAATAACCAGGAGATTCCCTGTAGAAGGAGTAACATCTGAGGGCGTTCCTTCAGTTTCACAAACAAAAGTAGCATGACCCCACACGATACTGGAGGATATGAGTTTGTTCCAACAACACATACTTTAAGAACATCAGTATTCCCATGGAAATCCATCAGTTAACTCAGATTCTTAAAGTTAAACATGTCCTTAAGTGCCGTGCAGGGCCTGGTCCAGCACTTCATTAATCCTTACAATAAAGAAACAATATTTAAGTCTTCCAGACACACTCATCGTCTGGTGACAGACACATCTTTTTTATTTTTGGCTTGAAAGTGTGAGTTATAGGTACAAAAGGAACTACGCCTTATTCACTCTCAATGAAGTGGTCTGTGCTGCAAAACTGGTGCTTAACTGCAATGGTATGCAAAAAAGTAACAGCCTTGCACAGCATGTAGGACTATCTAGGCTATAAGATGGCATGTAGCAATGCCAAGGCTTTGTAGCGTGATATACTATCTCCCCTTTGAACACCTCAAAGCAGTATTTTAGGATGGCAAATTCCTGCCATATCAATTGGCAACAATAGCATGTCACAGATCAGGAAAGTGAGGAAGATAAAAGTTAATTGTTTTACATGAGTGTTTTATGTAAAAAGGTGAAAACAGAAAAATAGTAAGAAATCCAATCCTGAACTGTAAGAAAATCCTGCTCTCTATGTAGGCATTTCACACATATCATATTGTTTTTTCCCTTTTCTCTGTTTTATTTTGTTCTTCTAATATTTTATTTTAAGAAACAAAACCCCTTTACTTTTGATTTTCCACGTATTTGTTGCATATTTATTACTTTTATCCAACACAATCAACACAAATAAAACCTGGTTCATCAGTTGGAATATAAATGGCTTTGAAATTTTGCCATATTTGGAAAAAGTAGTGCTGGCAATGCAGTAGATGACACATTCCCCTGTGAGATGGCAGGGAATGAGGTCCTCAGCAAGGTACACGTTAACAGTGTACTCTCAAAGGTGCCATTTTTTAGATAAGACAGAACTGAGGCCTTCATGATTAGTGTTAATTAAAGATTTTATGGTACTTTCCTGTAAGCAGATGGTGTTAGTATCAGTGGCCAAAGTCCAACTTGAATAATTACTTGGGGCCGGAGCCAAAGCCTAGAGGAATTAAAGCAAAGCCTCTCGTTGATTTCAGGGGGCTTTAGATTAGATCCATTCTTCCTGGCCTGAATTTTTCTAATGCTGTTGTTTCAACTGTAGACATCAGTCTCTCCTCTCTAAAAAAATTATTTAGTTGTGCAGAGGCAGTGTTCATTTCCCTGAGTCTTAAAGTACTTATATTTTAATATCTATATGTAGAGATATTATCTTACATCTATTTAACTGTTATACATACATTGAAAACCAATTGGAAATAGCTACTTAAGAGTCAATCGAGGAAATTTGAATTTGGTTTCTTTTTAACTGAAAGTTAGACAAATGAATGGTTATACATGAGTATACCTTAAAGGTATGAATCTATGCTAAAGGTCATATTATTTAAATTTCAAACAAGATAAGATTTTAATTTCAAAGTAATTAGAATTAGATTTGAAAATAATTTTCTAAGGAGATGGATCTCTAGGAAGCATACATAGAAATACATTTTTTCCTCATGCTTAAAGAAACAAACACAAATAAACCTGCCGTTGATGTAAGAGATGAAGGGGACAAGGACAGATAGATGCCATAGATATACTCAGTTCCTTCCATGCTTCCTTTCAGTATCAGACAGCTGGAATACCTGAGATCACAGACAGCAGATGTGTTAATTTCCTATAGACTAAGCAACGCGATAGCCTGCTTTTGCAGCAGTGGATTTTATTCAGCGAACCACTATAGCCAGAAGATGGCTTTCCTTGGATGCCTCTTACCCCTCCCTCATGAGTCAGTGCTCCCACTGGAAGAAAAGCTCAGCTCCTTGTGGAGGAGCTGAACTATTACAGATTGCAGCAGGATATATTAAGCGTGACTAGCACATTATTTAGTTTTTCATAACACATCAGACTGTAATTTGCAATAACAGCCCAAAGTTATCAGAAAATTAATACTCAGGAATGTTACTAGTAATGTTCCTTTAGGGTAAAATATATTTTTCCTGAGGTTTGCTATTGTTTTTCTAACTTAATATTCCATACAATTTCAAAACCACTTCTACCTACTATAGCTTGAGACTGTTTTTTCTATAATATTACATAGACCTTGAATCCTTTATACATTAAGTGAAGTTCCTGAATGATGCATTGGTTCACATATGTTTGGTGTGTAAATGTGTTTTTACAAAAGTAACAAGGCTCAAAGAAAGTAGTTCTAAAACAAAATATGTACATTTCTTTGTTCATTTTCAAGATCTTAATTGACTTTTCACAAATTTCTAATGTCAGTTTAGCTATTTTCAAATACAATGCTTACACCAAAATTTTATTTACCTGAAGAAAAAGTCTATGTCAAGCAAAATAATATTATAATTTTTTAAAGATAAACGCTTATCCAAAAATTGGACTCCTGGAGAGTTGTTTGTTTTGTTTTTTTTTTTTTATTGTCTTTCCTGGATGAATAAACTAGTGATGAAGTCATGCTCCTTTGAAGCAATGCTGCTTAGATGGAAAATCCTGCTTTCCTGAACAGAAGGAGAATTAACAAGACAAGTAAGTTCCTCTTTCATTGCACTTCCAAAAGTCTTTTGGTTATTTTTCAGCGCAATAACTTTCTCCTTGGGCTATGCTACCTGTGTTTCCCTACTTGATGATTTATTTCTTTCAATTATCAGTCTTGTGGCAGTTTCTTTTCCTTGATGCCCTGGATGATGATTTGAGTCCAGGAAATACAGAAGGTACCATCCATAACTGCCCAGAGCTCTATCAGATGGCTGCTATCATGTAGAGACAACTGCCATAGCAGTGCAACTGCTCTGTGGCCCTGTGGAGGAACAGGAACCCATATCAATGAGGTTTCTGCTAACCCACAGGCTGTGAACTGCCAGGGCTGAGCAGCTGTTCTGCTGCCTCTACCAACAGTGTATTAACCTTCATCAGAAAGCTGAGGTCAGCACCTGAGGTTGTAGCCTCTTGAGTTTTCTTAGAACAGGTTACTGGTGCTTGCAAGTGAGAGACCTCAGATATGTAGGGCCTTTTCCCAAAACAATGGCCAGGGAAATACCTTAACTGATTGTTAGCTGTGTGTGCCTCTGTGTAGGGTGAAACTATTTTCCCTATCAGTTATAAAAGTAAATCAATAGTAAACAAGTTTATTACTTCCTAACAGCTATCACAAATGAAGGATGCCTGCTTTTCTGCACGTGTTTAAAGAAATACAAACTGGCTACTAAGAATAAATAACTTCTGAAATATTTAGTAACTTAAATTTCTCCTCTAGGAATATGAAATTTAAAACATACAATACCTGTATTTTTCCTGGCTGTATAAAAATTAATCTAATCTCATCTCCACTAGAAAAAAAATTTCAAAGACAATATGCTTGATTTTTTTAATTGAGTTTTCTGATTGTTTTTGAGAAAATGAAGAGGCTATCTCATTGCTTTTCAAGTCTTTGTCAGGTTTTTGGTGAATGAATAGTGCAGTTTGTCTGTAAGCAGTGAAGAATGTTAAATTGCAGTTCATTATGTTGACTGAATCCATGAAATCACATTCATATTTACTAAGTTATTTAAGAGCTAACTGCCATGTTTGTGAAATCAGTTGAGACTGAGTTAATGACTAGTCTTAGGTCCTTTAGTGATACCGTCAGCAAATGAAAGGCAGCTGTTGGGTTTTTTACATGATAATGACTTATTTGGACAGATACACAGAGATTTCTGCAGTGTCTTAGTGAATTATTATATTTTTGTTGTTTTAATGAATCTGATTTTCTTATAGGACATTATAACCACTATACATACCAGAAGATACTTTAAAAATACTTCATGCTTTTGAAGCCAAAGAAGTGTCTATCCAAATCTTACTGGCAAGTATAATTGACCTAAATTTTAGCTGCTCTATCAAAAGCATCTGAGGTGGAAATTTCTGTCCCCAGACAGGCAGCTTCTAAAAGATCAAAAAAGAGGTTGCAAATTGATGGTTTTTACCTACATCTGTAGCATTTCAGAACAGGCAGTTTCTATCTAGATCCAGATGGCAAATACATTTTGCCTTGATCTTGTCATTGCTCCATATACATGGTGGGGAATCCTACATTTTTATAGGAGACCCTGTATCTCTGACCTCTTTCTCAGCCATTTGGGTGCAGCTGCTGTGCACCACCACAGTTCCAGTTATGATGGCAAATAGTGCCTGGCTCATGAAGAATCAAATGAGGAACAGTTTGTTAAAAGTTATCAAAAGGATGTCAGTCAAATATCCCCAGTGAGGAGGCCTGGAACATGACCCGCACATGTATATATGCTCTCAGACTTAGCAGCAGGAACCACAAACAGATCTGACAGAGAAAGGGTGAAGATTATTTTTGTTTTGAGAAGGAAAAATATGCATAGAGTTACAGCCACTCAGTTTTTGCTGACTTAGAGCCAGAGGTGTAGTCTGTTGTTTCACTGGCCTAGTTTTGCATATACCAACCTCCGCTTGAGAACAAACGTTAAACTGTGACCCAATAGCTGGCTGTGACATCCAGCTATTCCCTGAAACAAGACAACAATGTAGCTACACAGTTGTGCTGCAAATGTTACACAAACCACAGCGAAAGGCACAAACCTGGAGGCTGACTTCAACTCAGATATGCTGTCCAGATAACCACAGTGTTGCCTACAAACTAAAATCATAGCCATGTAAGAATATTTTTGTCCCTATCAAAAAGAACTTGAAAAGTACATTTTCTGGATTCTAGTTTGTCCAGGTACATAATGCATACTATGTGTTTTTCCTCTCCAAAAAGTATTTCTGGATTATTAAAGCTATCACCATCACCCAATCAAGCCAATGTGAAAAAGAATTAGAAAATTACAATCAATTGAGATGTATGTAATTTTAAAAATATTGCAGTTACTTGTTAATTAAAACATCAGGAACTTTTAATGCATCTAACTAGTTAAGTATAAGTTTTAAATGTGAACTTACATGCACTTAATATCCAATTCTAAATTATTGTAAAGACAAACTAACACCACCTGATTCAAAACTTTTTCCAATGACAGCTTTACTTCCTCCTATATTAATACTAGTTTCATCTCCAAAAAGTCTGTATATAATCTTAAAAAAACAAAAGGGGTGATATTAATATGAAAGCTGCTTCTGGAGTACATCAGCCTCCTCAGATAAATCCTTGTTGTGCATGCTTATGTACTCACATTTGTTTATTAGGGAGATGACAGAATGTTTAGGAGTGGAGTTTGGACATATATTCTCCTTCCAGCAAAGTATACATTCACCAAAATGCTTTTCAAAGTTATATTTCTTTGTGAGATTGCTCTGAATCTGACATAAAGAGCTGGCCAAAGGCAAATTGGGGGAAAAAATGTTCATTTTGACATACTGGAATAAAATATTTCTGTTCTGGCAAATTTGCTCCATAATCAAGTTCATAGATTATAAATTTGCAGATTCTCATTTATAAAAATGTATTGTCAAGGCTCCCATTAGTCCCAAATGAAGTTATAGCAGCAGCTATACCAGGTTACTTTGCTCCTCCAGCCTCTTCAATGTCCAATCTCTAGCATCAGATGCCCTGAAAGTTATAGGGCTTCCTCACCAGACTTGATCTTTTAACCCTCACTGCTCTTCTGTTTTCTTCTTTGCTTGAATCCTCATAATTACTTTTTTTCTTCCTATTTCCTTTTTCCTTTAGGCCCGTCCTTTCCCAGGAGAACCCTAAGTTTTTGCAAGGGCTGGGCTAACACCAGGCCCAGAAAAGTCTTCGGTAAGAACAGATGTCCAAAGCAGATGACTGGAGAACAGCATAAGAGCAGGCAGGCATATCCAGGAATTTACAACATAGATGCTTCCTCTGCCAGATATAATATCTGTATGTTTAATGGGCTTTGCAAGAACTTTCTTCCATGGCTTTTGCCAGTTTCTTTTTTGAAGCCACATGAAGTCAGTGTCCCATACCGAGGAACTCAACACACGTACCATGTGAAGACAATCTGCCAATGTTCCTTTAAACCAGTGTATTTCATCTGTTCTTAGCTGAAAGTGTCAGTAATTCTGCATCCATGCTAAGAGTTCTTCTGCATTCTCTTTCTATTATCTTTTGCATTGTCTGAAGTATCTCTCATATGCTTAATGAATGCTTTCACATCTTTGATCACCTGTCTTTGTAGCTTTTTCCATATTTTTTTTTGGGGGGGGGAGGGTGTTTGGGGTTTTTTTGAGTTGTGGGGTCTGATATTTTATACAGTATTAGAGCACATCATTAATTATATTGTAGTAGATTTTTTTTCTGATTTCCTTTCTGTTCCTTTGTAATAATTTATAAAATACTATTTTCGTTTAAACCAGTAACAGGCAGGTAGCACCTCCTGTGTCTTTCATTCAAGATTTCCTTGGGAGCTCACCTTGCATTTACATGGGTATTCTAAAAAGCAGGAGAAAGCATAACTCTAGAATTCCTTCCTCAGGCATGCTCATCTGCTCAACGATTAGAATGGGAAACATTGGCCTTCATTTAAGTGTTCAGAGCTTATGACAGTATAAGTCTATAAACATGTATCACACATTTTTAATTTCTAAGGGGCACTTAGTCATAACCCAAAACCCAGTGCAATGCAGGATGTTACTTAAAGGCAGTGCTGCTCTTTCCATTTCTGTTGGTTATAGACTGCCTCCATAGCCACAGAATGAATAGCTAATAGGAGATCTGGCAGAAAGTGTTTTGGTTTGGCATAGCTGGGGAGCAGGGGAGGCAGGCTTCGGGGTTTTTTGTTTGATTGATTTACTGTTTTGTTGTGGTTGTTTTGTATCTTTGCTTGTTATAGTTTTATTATTCCGCTGCAGCAGCTCAATGATCTGATTCATCCTATGACCCTACAATCACTAGACTGGATGGAGAAGTGTAAGGATTTTTGTGTCTAAGGAGCAATGACAAAAGCAAAAATAGCCCCTTAACTATCAACCCCTAGCCCTATATGACTGCATGCATACCACCTACTGCATGTGGGAGGCCTGAACGGATGTTCAAACCTCTCTTAAGTGCAACTCAGCATAACTACCATACCATTGGAAACAAAGTTAGCAGGACTACGATGATTCTATGGGCCTAGGAACTAGTCCAGTCCCAGATTCATTAGGAACACTGAAGTTCATTACATATCAGAGTTTCAGATCCATATTTTTAAGGTAGGGAGGAAAGAGACAAGGTGTAGCCAATTAGATGCTTCACATTAACATTTACAGAAATGTTTTAGCAGCTAACAGAATATTACTTTTCCCTCCCACACACCATCTAAGAGTCTGAAGTGGGAAAGGCAAACAATTGCATAGCAAGAGCACTCAAGCTATCCAACTACTTATTAAATAAATCATCTATAGCAGAATTTCCCTCCCGTAGTGCTGCAGAAATTTACTCGGTCTTGAAAATGGCATTAGTGTAGTGAGCTTTCACCCTCTCCAGGGCATAATTATTTGCTACCTAATAAATTATCAATAGTTATCAAGTTTGTTTCCCAATAAATCCAGCCTTAGTGACTGGTAACAACAATAATACTTCGATTCACTGTGCATTTGAAAGACATCACTTAGGAATACCAGAAAGTCGTCCTCATTAGTGAGCTGAAATAGAATGCCTTATGGTCCATTTACAACGAGATAAAGACACTTAATTATCCAGCTGCAATATAATTCCTTAAGAGTTTCTGCTTGAGACAGCAGTTTTGTGAGTAACCAGCCATTCACTGAGATGAGAACTAAAGAAGTCTTTCACAAACTGCTACAAGAGAGCTTAAGCCACCGGCTTTACTTAATATTTCTAGCGTCCATATTTTTTTAATTGGTTTATATTTTTCCACACAGGCACCCTAGTGTGTTTCCAGCTGAAGAATGGTATGCATACAAAGAAACTTTTCACTAACAAGCCATTTAGGTGACACCAACAGTGTTATTAATTGGTTTCTATAAGCTGATATCCCTTGTAATATCTTTGGTGTGAGTGAATAACACCATTTTCACAAAGCAGAGTGAAAAAGGATTTGGCACTGACATATTCTGTAGGAATGAGGGTGCCTAATTGATTTCAATATTAACAAACAAGAATTTAAATGTAAAAATATGTACTTGAAGTATTCTTTTTTCAATGCTAATAAATATTGACCTCCTGCCATAACCATCAACAAGTTAATAGGGATAAAATATGGGAATCCCCAGTTCTGTTTTGAAGAATTTAAATGTTTTCCCACTGACATAGATTTCAAATGCTGCACACTCAAATTTACATATTTCAGTACTGAATCTATTAAACCACAGCCTACCTTGATCCTACCTAATATATTTTGTTGCATTTTGTTATACAGCATAACTTGGAAATGAAGGTATCCTTGCCTAAGCAAAGTATGAGAAGACTTTTTATATCATGATGATTTGGAATTAATATTGTTATTTATTTAGTTTTATAGAAATAAAGAATATGAAATTAATCTCTCCCAGTGTAGATACAAATCATATAAACAGCAGCACTAGTATCATCACTCTTTAACAGGTAACATGGAGAAAAAAGGTACTTGCAGATGAAATTCACCTCATCCTAAGACAACTCACTTGACAGGAGTGCCTTTGTTGACTCTAGATTAAAGGAAGTCCAGAACAGGGCTCTACATTTTTGCTGTAAATGTTAGGTGAGTCAGGTCAGGCTGACTCCGAAAAACTCTTACTTGTACTTTCTGAGCGTGTCTGAAAAATGCATACCAATACAGAAAATCTCCAAGGGAAACAGGAAATCTATAGCACCTGAACAGAAAAAAAAAAGGAAACACAAAGCTGATGCTGATGTGTACATTTACTGAACACCTACACCATGGTACAAAACTAACCCAGCCTCTGACTGCAGCCCCTGTAGTGCTATCTACCTCAGTGGGTCCATGTGCTCAGTCAGATTCAACTGCAGTAAGGGTAAGAGGACCCATCTTCTGTGACACTAAGGGCAAAATTAAGGTTTAATTTTTCCTCAGTTTTCAAAATATAAATAAAGGCAGATCAAAAGGTGGAATGCATCTTTATAATACTGAGCTTTGTGAATTGTGCGTGGATATTTTATGATAGTGGGCTTCTGATCTTTTTTTAAACTAAGGGTATTTCTGTTACTGCTTTAAGATGTCTTAAAAAATTATACCTCTTGCTCATAACATCTCTAAAGCAGAAGGAAGTAGACAGAAACTGAGCAAATGGATGTTTTCTGTATTCTTGAACACACATACTGATAACCTTAGCTGAAGTTATTTACTTTGATACTTCTGGGGATCGAAGTAGGACTTAATGATAGAACAAGATAAGTGTGGAACACTAGCTGGCTTCAGTGCATTAAATGAGGTTTTGCTTAAAGCTCTGGTGTGGTCACCCCAACTTTGTCAAGTCTATATTTTTTAATTAATTCTTAATTAATATTAAGAAAAATAACCTTAATATAAAAATAGAATTTGTAGATGAAAATATCATTTCTTGTTATTACTTTGTGATATGTTATAGCACATTGGTAATAAAAATGCAATTTCAGCCATAAGGAAAAAATGTCTGTCACTTCATTCATGCTTTCTTTTCTTAGAACCATGATTCAAGCACACCCTTGATCCACCTCAGACCTACAGTTTGCAGCCAGAGTTGGTCAGAAACTTCTGTGCATCTAGCAAAAATCTTATTTTGTTTGCTTCTAGGCTTCAGAAGAAAAATAATAAAGTGACTGATATGCCATACTCTAGGTTTCTGTCTCATTAGTTATGTCTCATTGAAAAAAAAAATTAGCAACGTCAAGGGTGAGGTACAAACAAGAGACAAGTGTTTAAGAAATTAAAAGATATTGTTAGGGAAATACTACCAGATAAAACACACTATCACCTCAAAATATATCTCAGATGAGTACCAATATTATTCTTTCCATACACAGAAGAAAAATGACCAAGAACTGTATCATACAACCTTACTCTTCTACACTGCTGTCTAAAACATATTAGATTTAAATATCCTCACTATTGTATTCCAATATATGGCTGAATCAATATAATATAGAAAAATTGTTTTGCTGAACACAGTCCAAGCATCAAGATTTAAAATTACCTTTCAGAACACCTGAAACTGTTATTTTATCCTGGGATTCCCACTGGGGTATTTTTTGTTTTGTTTGTTTGTTTTAAATAGTAGTTTGTATTAGGTAAGGTGTCTTTGAAGTCTTTCTAATGAAACAGGCCAGCATCACTGCTGGGGCAATTCTGCTTATGTCAATAGAGATTCCCCTCTGCCTGTAACCTTCAGGTCATTTCTTTGAAGTTCTCGTTCTATTCTCACTCTCTTCACTTTAGCATAAATTTCAACATCATAACAACTGTGGTCTAAGAAGTGGAATAGACTACTTACTGTTTAATATTTTGAATAAATTAATTGCTATGCCTTTTAGAAGCATGAATTCCATTCAAATAAATTTTTGGACGTATTTTCTTTTCCTGCATAATTTTTTAAAATATGAAAACTACCCATAAACCAGAAGGTTTGTACCTTTCAGAATTGCCAGACCCACTAACCACTTCATTTGCTTCATGAATTCAATAGGCATTTGTGGGGAGGTAAATTCCTAGCATATATGTGTATTATTTGAGAATTAAGCTTAGCTTCTTGTTGACATTTAAAAGGAAGCTAATGCTTCATTTTTGTCCTACTTGGAGGTCACAAAACCAGGCATTCATGACAAAACTTTCTTTACTGTTCCATTAGATCTCTGAAGTACATAAGTTTAGACCAAACATTTTAAAAAGGTACATTATCATGTAGTCTGGCATACAACATAAAAAACAGGAAAAAGAAAATAAGTTTATGGTTAAATATACTCTCCCACTGAATTTTTACATTCCCTTATCCTGTGGGTAGGAGTACTTGGGCAGCTATCCTAAGTTATGCAAATTACTTTTAACACAATAGACACTCTAGATATATTTTCTTATACTGGAATAAAAAGACAAATGTTTGAAAATACATGTGACTTTTGACTGGGCACATTTTGTGGTGTTTGGCTTGAAACATAATTTCCCACTGGACCAAAACAATTTCTGAATTACTTGGTTTGAACATGTATACACTTCTTTGATGATATATTATCTATTGCTTAACATCATTTGTAGTGTGTTTCTTGTTTTGGTTTTAGGTGTTTGTTGGGGTTTTTTTACTAATATTTGTGTGACTCTCTACTTAGCACTACATAGCCTTTTCATAAGCAATTTTTCTGATGTGGAAGCTTAGAAACTCTGTCACTAAGCTATTTACTGTGTTACAGATTTATTGTTTGACAGTGACAGCAATCTACCAAAATGATTTATCCATCCTCAGACAAATAATACCCAAAGTAGTATAAGGAATGAACACTTTAAAGAAAACAATGATCACTAAATCTTTGATGACCTTTGGAAAGAATGACATGATCTTTATCCAGCTCTTATCTGCTACAGGTGATGGACTTCTACAGTCTAGGAGATAGTTATGCAGTATCTCTGTGGTGATTATTTAAACTTTCACTTCAATGTTTGTGTTTTGCCATCTTTTCATTGGGGAACAGTAAAAGTTTCAGGCATTTATATTTGAATTTGGAGATTACTTAATATTTAAAAAGTTACTTTAAATTTTCATAATTCTGAACAGTCATTTCATTTGGAAAGCTAGTGTCTGAAAGTGCTGGTTTCTTAGAAATTCTATTGTAGAAATTTATTGGCAGCCACTGCAAAGATTGTTGCCCCTGCCTAAAAAATACATAGACAATATGAAAAAAACTATCTAACCATAGACAGAGGCCAAAATGGACACATGTGGGTCCCCATAGTATCCTGTATATATTTGACTCTCTGTAGTCTTTGTGACCTATTAGAGTGTCTATTTTAAGTATTATATGCAACTGAAATACTAGAATTGCTCACACAGGGACAGAGGTGGGTGGTACTTTGGAAACCAAACACACAAACAATTCCAATTTTTACAGGTGGCCTCCATCCCAGAAGTGGTCTGTACCAAAACTGACACTAAAAGCAGGATCTGGATTTTGTATTTAGGTTCATCTATATTTTAAAAATTTATCCTTTGCATAGCTTTTACTTTTTTCTCTCTTTCTCACTTGCCTTTATATCCTTCAGAACTTCTCCTAAACTTTGTCTACCCACAGTGGAAGTACAAAAGCAGATTTCTTAGCATTGTCATCTATTTCTAGGGACTATGTTAGCTAAGCTTCTCAGAGTGTAAAACTATACAAAAGCAGTTTCTGTTCAGCCCTGTATCTCCACACTATTCTGCTATATTATTCACAGACTCCTAGCAGGCAAACTTCTGAAAGTTTCCCAACTTATTTAATCTAAAAATAAAACTTCTGATATTATTTCATTACTGGTAGAAATTTACCTCATGTTTTGTAATAAAAAAGCAAGGGTTATACCAGCTTCATTTCAAAGGAAGCTGTTTAGCTGTATTATTTTATAAAAAATAGTTTTAAAAATACTAATTTCAGTTTCACAAATTGGAAAACCCAGAATACTATGACTTTTGCAAGGAAGAATAAAATTTTCCTGGTTTTGACTTATCTTGGGGGAGATTTTTAGGTTTCTGGATATGGATAATAGTTTTAAAAATATATATGTATACCTGTAACATAAAATATATTTACTTATTTATGGTGGAAAATCCAAAAAAGGTACTTAAAGCCATTCTCAAAATACCACAGGGTTTAGGCATACTTTGCAATTCCTCTCAGTTCTTCTTTTCATCCTTAGGAAGTTACTCATCTTTGACAATCTGTCCTAGATTTGATGCCTTGCTTAGGCTGCACTTTCTTTCAAAGATGAGTGTCCCTAGTTAAAAGCCTGAACTTTTTAAAAGAACCCATCCTTTGCTAGCGCTTCAGCTTTCTAATAATTAAAAAAATCTTTATCTAGCAACCTATACTTAACTTAATCAAGTACTTTTGTCTTTTTCAAGATCTTTATCAAGATCTTTTATCAATGGAAAATATCTCAATATTACTGGCTGTTCCCTTTCTCCCTACCATTGGTTATTTTATATACTTCCATAACAGAATCCCACATACCTTCTTTCCCATCTAATAATTCTGTATGTTACAGCTGTCTCTCCTCATATGGAAATCGTTCCAGGTCTCTAATTATTTCCATTGTCCTATCCTCTTCTGGATTATTTCCATTTCTGCTATATCACTTATGAAATTAAATGACTGAGAGTTACCAAAGCATAAGACAGAAGGAGTGTCACTGATTTATGTATCACATTTTGTTATTCTCTATCTCCCAATAAACACCAGTTCTCACAGCATATTTTATGTTTTGAATTTTCGGGCACACATAAAGACTTGTGTAAGACTATCTAAACTTCATATTTTTGTGTGAATTTAAAGTAGCTCTGGTGGTACTTCCCAGCATGCATACCTTTCCATGTTCAACATATATTTGCACAAACTGAAGCTGGTATTAATTTTTGGTACAACCAAATGCTATAGTATTCAGCCTTCATTAGAGTGGTCTTGTGCTCCAGGATAATATTATTATTTTAACTTAAGCTGTCTGGCTCCTTTTCCCAGCTGTGAATGTACTTACCAAAAATGTCGGACAGCTAGACTTAGACAGTAATAGGAAACATTTCTGCAATTATTTATCTTGAAATTATTCTATTTAAATAAAAAAGGTATCCAAGGAAAATCCTGAACATGTTAATACAGAAAAGGTAATGGAGTCCAAAATCAAGGGTTTGAGTCAGGTTATTAAGATTATATTTAGGCATTTAAATGTGCTGAGCATATTTTGCTTCCACAGTTCCTCAAAAGTAAAAAAAAACTACTGAAGATTCAGGTTTTCAGGCACCTGAATTTGTACCCAGGAGCCCAATTTGATGGAAAATTCAGGTTTTTGGGCACCTGAATTTGTACCTAGGAGACCAATTTGAAACACCAACTTCTGTAATCCTCACTCAAAGTTTTTATAAGAAGCAGCTGAGGAAACTAAGTTTAGGAAAAATGTTGGTTTGTAGGGTTTTTTTGTGTTTTTTTTTTTGTTTGAATCAAATTCAAAATTGTTAGAAAATCTTTCTAAGCTTAAAAAGAACTTGCAGAAAATCTCTGTATGAGAATAATATTTCTTTCATTTTGATATTAATTTTAAAGTCCTCCTGAGCTCTATTATAACACTGAACACAGCTTTGCCAGGTTTCTTTGCCAAAAGACCATAAAACATAATAAAAGATTTGCATTGCATCACAATGTTTCTCTACTGATATGAGAACAGTCTACTATGAAAGACGTTACTTAATTCAAAATGCTGGGGAACTATATAACAGAATAAGCAGAAGGGAACATTCAGAATGAACATGAGGGGAAAAAAGTTGTTTTTTTTAAAAAAAAAATAGTCTATCAGCACAGGCCCAAGCATGCAACACTTCCAAAGGAAGAGATGCAATCCTCATCACTGGAGCAGTTTAGATTTAAGCCACACAAGTTGCATGGGAATATACAGCAAAGAGGAAACTCACAGTGCCTTGAGCTGAATCATTTGAATGATCTAAGATGTCTTCTGCCTCTTAAACAGAGTATTGAATAATGACGCATGTGACAATGTTTTGATTGGTGTGATGGGATCATTATTTGGGGGTTTTGTTCGGGTTTTGTTCTTTTGGGGGTTTAGATAATTTATGGCACTAGAATTGCAAGGAGCAAATATACTGGACTCTTTGGACTGCTGGTACTTAACCTTGCATAGACATCTTTCATCCATGCTTCCACACTCACTGAAGGACTAGCACAACTCACACATCTACAGTTTCTCTCTAAGTTTACCCTGTACCCTTTCTCAGAAGCATTTTCATGGCTTCTTCCCAGATGGATATTTTATTTCCTCAGCTTTCTTTCCCCCAGTACTTTTAACTCTCTGCATGCTATACCAGGCACAGTTGTTAATTGCCTTTTAGCTGTTATTCTTAACATATGCTTTTTCTCTTAAACTCTCCTTTACATTTCTTCCCTCTTTTCTGTATGACTTTTTGCCTTGTTTTTCAGAGTTACTAATTTATTCTTTTCAGTGCCCCATTTCCATCCTTTACCAGTTCTGATGAAAGGAATTTCTTTCCAGAGACATTCTGCAGTGTCTTTAGCATTTGAAAATTGAAATCCTACCTGATTTTCTTTCTCAGTCTCTGTAAGAAATCAGTTTACTAAGAAAGGCAGACTTGAGAATTGTCCTAAAGTCTTTGTCAATCCCTTCTTTCAAAGGATGCTATTTCTATATTTTGTGTTTGTAGTTTGACTAATGCACCCAGAAACAAACAAAATACAGCAAGGCAGAAAGAAGAAAAATTACCCCTTGTTATAAATAAAATCTCATTCAAGAGAAGAGATTCATCTTGTGGATGTCTACAGCACCGTAAGTGCCTACATCCAAGTTCATTAACATTATAACCCATAAATATGTATAAAGTTCTGGGTTACTTTCCTTTATTTAGTACCCTGTTCTCTCCATTGACTGTAAAGGAAGTCTATAGCAAATTAGATACAGGCCCCTATAAAGTATAAGATCCACTGTTGGTTTGATTGTTCCCAACAGAAGGAGACACATGCTCAGCGGAACAAATCAGTATTGCTAATGTGAAGTCAATGGAATTATGGCCTACATCAGCTATGGTCAAGTACAACAATGATATTAAATTTAAAAAAAATCAAATATGGCTGACAGTACAAGGGTTGGCCCCAGCATTCTCTGAACCTTATTTGATTTTTCATTTCTCATCAGGTCTTTTGTCCTTAATTAAAATGTCTTTTTCTTTCTTGGAATAAACTCATTAAGTTTTACCTTTCCAAAAATTCAGGATTTACATCAGGAGAAATTTCTTAGTACTTCTTATGTTTTATAATGTGACTTTCTTACCTCCTTCCTTAGAACAGAGGGTGATCAGAGTGTGAACTGTATCCATCAATTCAAGCTGCTGTTTCTGCAGGACACTGTTATTGCTTGTTGCCTTGTTCAATTGCTTCTCTAGTTCCTGGATTATATAGCTTTGTCGTGTGACCAAGCTTTGTAGGTTCTCTTTTTCCTCCTTCAAAGTATCCAGCTCCTCTTTATGCCTTTCTTCCATTTCTAAAATTCGGTGCTCAAGTAAACTAAATGAAATTTTTAAAAAAAATATATATATTATTTCATGCCAACATATTTATTAATACAGAAAAATAACTTTTATTTTTCATGGTAGAATTCAGTACGTAAATCATTTATTCTAAAAATGTCACATCTACAAATTCAGCCCACTGATTTTCTCTGTCAAGTAGCCAAATATAACTGATCTCTAAGATTCCATTTTGTGATGTTTACATGTCATAGTACTTAAGAGTAAAGTGCATGGAACTGAATATCTAGTTGTTATACCCATCCAAGCACATGAGCAGAGGCCAGTAACACATCTGTATGTAGAAGTTAAGACAGAAAAGCCTAAGGTAAGCAAAGGAGGGAGAAGAGCAGGGCACTGAAGAGGACATAATTGGTAGTATAGACAGGTCGGTATGATAAGAGACAAAAAACGGGTAAAATAAGAACAAGTTTGTGAAGGACTTGCCACTGAACAGAAGATAAGCACTAGGAGCTATGGGGTACCATCAAGAGGTAATGAACCCACAATAAAAGTACCAGTTGATGCAGTCTGTGAAGCTGGGAAAGGAACTGTGCACCAGATAAGTGGTACATGCTTTCACATTAAGAATAGTACTGTCTCCCCAAAAGACACATCAGAAGTTTGCATTTTAAGGTAAGATTCCCTTGTTTTCCTTGAGTCTACATACATATCCCCCCACCCCCGCCTTTTCTGGTTCCACAAAAGGCTCCTCAGACAGAAAACTGCTGGGCATCATACTTCTGACCTGCTTATATTAATTTCTATAAATTATTTTACACTTGTATAGAAAAACTTTCTCCTGATTAATATTCTTTTTCAGTGCCCTCTCTGTCCTGGGACAGAAGTGTACAATTTACCAAGATCAAAGGCATATCAAATTATATTTAGAAAAATAGAAAAGCTGTAGACATAAAGGACAGCTAATATCTGCCAACAGGGAAAAAGAAGTTTTTTCAGGCCAGTGCTTTGATACTATGATGGAAGTTTAGAAGAAAGAATTTTTAATATTAGATAAAGAAATTAATTCAATGTCTGCTACTTTCTGTTCAGTAATTCTACTGTACATGCCAAAAGAGGTGTTTCTCATGCCCATAGATCAACTAGTAGTTACAAACTTGCCAACAAACTACTTCCCGTTCAAGTCAGTCTTAGGTTTTATTTACTTGTACCCTCTCCCCACCTTTGTTTTTACTTCTGGATAGTAGATCAGTGGCAAAATGCCTGCATAATTTCAGGTCATTTAACCTAACTGAAGAATGTAATAAAATCCATATGGAGTTGTTTCTACTAGATATCATGGAGCCTTAATATGAGTTCTTACTAATGATAACAATACAAAGATTAAACTCAGGCCCTGGATTTGCTATACAAGCTAGAGTACTGTAAAACTTTTTTTCTTTTTTAAATAAAAGAAACGAAGCAGCAAACTACTTTTTCTAAAATGTTATAAATGTGGAACTTAAAAGACACTGAAGAAAATATACTTTGCAATGTCAGCATATCTAGTTCTTTGCAAACACGAAGGATCTGGGTAAAGGGGGGAAAAAAAGAAAAGATAGGAAGGGAAAACACTTTTTCTTGGGGTCCGAAGCACAAAGGGGAATGTGATATCTCATTCTAAAAGGCTCATTAATTAGTAACAAAAGCATAACAAGATTCAGTGGACAGGAATCAGATGATGGAAAGTGCCAAGCTGAAACAAAATATGGATTTTGAAGCCAAAGACAATAAATTATTTTAACACCTTATGAAATATGTAGCTGATTTTTTTCATCACTTGAACTCTAACATCAAACACGATACCTTTATGCTCTAGACTCACATGGATTTTTTTGAAAACATTTATGTGGAAGTCTTTGAGCTCTGTTATGCAGAAGATCAGACTAAATATTTTAGTTCAGCAGAAGTTGTTGAAGATGTTCTGATGGAACTGGTTTTAGTCATGAAATGCTGCTAAAAAAGAAGTTCTATATGAATTTTATCAGTTCTGTCCACTTTTTCACAGAAATTATTGAAATGCTCATTTTGACTCTAGGTTTTAACTTTTCTGATATATATATACCAATGAACTTCTGATAAGAATAAGGTGGACCCTGGGCACAGTCTATGATATAATGTGCCATAGATGTGGCCACATCCCAGCCTGACATCTTACAGTCCATCAAAAATGTTCTGTATTTTCAATGTTAAAGAAAATGTCATTCTTGAAAACAGAATATTGCTTCATAGTTAAATGGTAAGTAAAGACAAAAAAAGTTCCCTTTATCTTTCTCCATACCCTAGTACAGTACAGGGCATTTCCCTAATTCCACAACATCCTATCTGTATGTCCACATCTAAATGATTTCCATATTTCAAAGATTTAATACAAAAGAAAGCCTCTGACGGCTACTATTTGTGCATTGCATTATTTGTTTCCCACCATGGCCTTCTGAAGACCATAGTAAATGAACCCATGGTGATGACAGTCTTATCTGTAGCAACACTGGCCATGTCAAGCAAGAAGGAAGACGCTGACAATGTTTAGAGCTTCCCAGTTTAGTGTCTACAGAGAAAGATATCAAGCAGATGTTTTATGGCTTTCGTAAAACTACATCCTAATATTTATGAGTGATGTGTCAACATGTGGTGGAAAGATGGGAGTGTCATAGCTCTTAGTTCCTTTACAGTTTTCTATGTAGATTAAAAGGCCTGTTATTTTAAAATGCAAAACTAAGCTATTTTAAGGAATACATATGCCTTTGTGCAATGATCTTTCTATATTCATAAATCTACAACAGATAAGTCCTGAGGATAGGACCACTCCCTGTATTCCTGGGAGAAATCCAAAACATTCATTGTGTTTTACTAAAAATCGATGAGAAACCTTTGGTCAAAGCTCCAAATGAACAACAGCAGAACCTTCACATAGACTGGGGATTTTTGTGCTAGCCTGTTCTAAAAGGAAGAAATTCTTAACCAGCATGAGAAAAGCTGATCTTATGGCCTTTGACTCCAACGTGACAAGAATTTTTCATTTGCATTGTTACATTCATATTTATTATAGCTTATTTACCTTTAAAGTGCTAGAAACCTCATTAAAAAATCTTGAAATAGGTTGAAACCCATTACCAAGATATTTCAATATTTTTTTAACAGTTACAAGACCACTCTGATCTCTCTTTTCCCCTTTCTAGTAAACAAATACCAAGAAGAAATAACTTTGCTGGGTGTTTGGTAAATATATTTTCTCAAATTTTTAAAGAGGCACTGTGAAGACAGAGTTAAAATGAAAGTATTTCTACTAGTTTTCATTAATGACTACTGCTGACATAAAATATTAAAGAGAACAAAACCAGGGCTGTCTCTATACTAATTAATCCAACAATCTGTAGAGGTTGACTGAAATTGTTATATAACATAATTTTATAACACTTTCCAGTAAAATGTTATGGGCATGATGTAATGACTGGTCTTTCTTACAGTAAGTTCACTGTATATGTTTTCTATACATTTGAAATTCCTATATGTTTCCTATATGTCAAAATTCCTCTTTACGTTTGAAAATATTGCTGACCTGGCTGGAGAGATGAAGGAATCATGGGAACCACAACAGTCACAGTAAAAGTAAATCATAATTCACTAGAAGTGTCATATAGATACACACACACACGCCTGTGCATGTGCACACACACACACATATATGTGTAGTTTTTACAATTGTAGCCACCATTTGGGGAAACAAATCAGCATTTGGGGAAAGAATGTGGTTGTAAAGAAACAAATGGTGTTGTTAAAATGGGTAAATACCAATATTATCCATTGAACAACTCTTTGGATTCATTATCTAGAAGACAGTTAAATTAAAAACAACCACCACTCCACCCTCTTGACCCCCCCAAACCCAGGCAAAGTTAATTTTCCTAAAGGTTAACCATGTCTCAATGTCTGGCTTGCTGATCTTGGCAAGGCTAGGAATCTATTTTCAACCATACAAATGATGTGTTAACTTTGTCAGGATATAAGCCAGTGGGATGCTTCAGTGCAACTGTGCTGTGTCCAGCTGATTCAGAAAAAGCCCTCTGATAATGCTGGAGAGGATAGAAGGCCTGCACAGAAGTCGAAGAATGACTTCCAGTGAAAGCTGTTGCCATTTTGAAAGGTGATGAAGTAGAACATATAGAAAGCACTCTGGCAGCTCTCTGGGGTGGAAGGAAAGTTTGGTTTAGACAACCTGCCTTATAAGGTAGGTAGTTTATTCACTAATCCATTCCAGATTACAGCAGTTTAAGAGACTTCTTTATCTTTGTTTTCAGGGGCCTCAAGTTTAGGCATGTGAGAACAGTATATTGACCAGATCTTAGGGATAGACATCTTTTGCATTAAAACAAGCTTTAAAAAAATCTGGATTGATTAAAGATATAGATAAAAACATTTACTTTGCTGAGCTATTCAATAAGTAAAGACAAATAATGTCACTTTAGAAAAAAAAATATTTGGCCAAAATATGATTTTTTAATTTTTTTTTTTATTATGTGTGTATGGGAAGACAAACAGGTAGAGGATTTAAATGCTTATTTTTGAGTGAAAGAACAGTATTTTCTCATTGAGACGGCTTTTTTGTACTTGCTTTTACATGAGTGAAATTTTCCCTGTATTGTTAGGTGCTGACCATTCATACTTACTTTGGTGGTCTGATATTGTCTGATCATTTTAAGGAAATATAAAAATATGTTTTCTCTTATTTATTAAGGCCAGTAAAGTAACTGGTCACTTAGCATCAGTAAGCTTATTTTTTATACCAGTGACAAGATAATTCCATTGAAATCACAAAAGTGAAGTGAAAATTCTGCATTTTTCTCTTTAGTACATGCAAAACCTGAAAATAAAACTCATCAAACATACTGTGCTTCCTCATCTTTCACCAAGTCAGATGGAAATTCAGGAATCATTCTTGAGTCCTTGCCTTTCACAAAATGCAACAGCTCTTATACTGTAAAGTGTTAATCTAGTTTGATTTTCTGCAAATTCAAGTCGGATTTTCTGTTTAAATTTCACTTTTAATATTTATTGCTGGAAGACCCAGATTCCATTATCTTTTTCCTCATTTGTTTAATTTGAGTAAATAAAAAGTTATTTTCACACTTGCATATTGAAACAAATGGCACACAATAAGTTAAATGCAGATGGTATACTTTGAAAAAAAGGGGGGGCCTCAAAGGCACTTAATCAGGGAAATATTTCAATAATAAATCAAAATAGTTTTTAGCAAACTCTTGTGGGAGAAAAAATGGCAATGGAAGAAACCACCATTTACATTATAGTGGGTGGGAACCCACACAATTAAGTTATTTATGTCATGCAAGCACTCAATAGAAACATGATTCTGGGGCAAATGTGATTCTACTTATGCCATGGAATATCTTCCACTTCAGTGGGATAAAACGAAAAAAATTGGCCACTCTTTCCAGCAGAGGCAGGAAGTGAAGAGAAAGGCCAAGAACAGACATTTCTAGTCTAAAGAACATGGTTCCCTGTTTACATGCAGTGTTCATTTTGTTTAAGGGTAATATACAAGTTTTTGCAGTACATCAGCAATCATTTATTACTACTCTAAGATTTTGCATTACTTTCCTTCAAAATCCAGTTCTTTGAAAGTGATTAAGATCATTATTTTTATTTTATATAGAGGAAATTTTAGCACAGAGATTATTTCTTTCACAGAGAAAGAAATAATCTGCTCATGGTACAGCATCTGTTTTGATTATTTTCAAGATGGTATTAGTTTCTACACTCATTCCCACTCTGGTGTACACCTACTGCAAAAGAAAGGCCTTTTCCAAAGAAAGCTTGCAGTCCATGTAAGCAACATGGATAAAAGGAGTTTTCTCAATTATTTTATTGATATGAAATTGACGTGGAGAGGGATGAAACATTTTAACTGTAAGAAACAACAGAACATAGCCTTATGGGTATTCTGTAAGTATTGTTTAAAGTTAGGCAAGCTAAAATCATTGGCGTGTCCAGAAACCTAGTATCTGCTGAGATCACTGAGATTCGTCCTATAGGGAATTTGACACACACACATAATTGATTTCAGATTAGAACCTACAAGGCCAAGACCACACAGTTCTTTCTTAGGAGTAGATGATGATACAGGAGCCATTGACCCATATTATAGAGCAATCATAACACTGCCCTCTCCCTAATTTTATCACTCCCAAGGAGAGAGTAACAGAACATGGGCAGTGTATAGCTGGTTCTTACTTCTTTCCATGATGAAACTGAATATGTTTTTTCCTTTATCCACATACAACTATACTTCTGAGAGAATCCACATACAACTATGCTTCTGAGAGAAACAATTGGGTACAGTGTGCTTTTTAACATACCCCTCCTTCTATTCTGAAAAACCAAGGCAGACCATTTTGTCATGTCACAGACCATTTCATCATAATGTCAGCCAAGTCAAAGGTCAACTGAAGTAAAACTTTGTTTACTGGATGAAGGCTTTACACCCTGACACATTGCTAAGATAAATAAAAAAATTCAGATTATTAAGTACTCAAGACTCACTGTCTTGAGTAGCCAATAAGATTTTGTTGCTAACAAGATTGCACAACATAAAAATGCAAGAAGTTATACTTAACTAATATTTGGGCTAATTCCAAACTGAAATAGTTTTGTAACATGTAGAATGAACTGCCTGCTGCACATGTCTACTCTCTCCATGGACTATGGGGAGAGCCCACATATGCAGTTTATGTGAGTTATTTAGTTTTGAGATAGCTGAAGTACAATTTAATCCCACACTAATTTATTCATCTTTCCAACTGGTCAAGGGATATCCCTGAAGTTCAAGAGTTTTCAATGTAATCCAGCTTCTCCAGAATAACATCTGCTGGAATTACTAGTTATAAACAGTTGTTAGATTGAATACATGAATTTGGTTTTCATAACCAGTAGCAATAAAGGAAAATTATTTGACCAGTTGACACATTGAGCAAACACGTTCCACTGTAACAAATATTTTTTGTCATTATCTGATTCTTTGCCTTCTTTTCCCAGAAGCTCCTTGCTAGATATGGTGTTAGTCTTCTTTATGTGTAACCATGGGCAAGGTCTTCACACCTCAGCTGCTGATTCCTGTCCGGCAGCGTGGGGGTCACACTGCCTTTTTTGGCAAAATGACTGATCTCAGTTTAACCAGTCCTCTAAAGTTTGTACAAGACACTTCAGTAACTACCTTGCTTTTAAAGCTTTTTGCCTTATTTCAAAATCAAATACAGATACAGGACATAGAGACCTTAGTCCCAGTCAGACTTACCTCACAGTTGTTCTTCCCAGAAGGAAACTGAGAGTGAAGTTATGGAGCGAAAGCACTCTCTGGCCTCCCTGCTTAAACCTGGCCATTGCAGAGGCAGAAATATGAGCCTTAGGTCTCCAAAAGGGCAGCCAGCTAAGAAAATGGCTTTACCCACTGTATCGAGTACAGGTGCCTAGGCGCCAGCAACGGGGGCTGTAGGGTGGCCTCTGTGAGGGGGCTGCCCTGGGCTGCACACAGCCGGTTCCAGCCGGCTCCAACATACCCGCCACAGGGCATGGCTGGGCCCCTCGGCCACAGTGGTGGTGCCTCGGTGATAAGAAAGGGTAAAACCACCATATGACCATGTGAGGAGTAAGGGAAAAAAGTTAAAGAAACAATGCTGCAGGCACTGAGGCTGGAGAAGCAGGAGGCGCCAGGGCAGCCATGCCCCTGCAGCCGGTGGGACAGGCCATGGCGGAGCAGGTATTTCCTGTGGAGGAGCCCTCGCTGGGGCAGGTGCACAAGGGAGCTGCAGCCTCTGTGGCTGCCCACATTAGAGCAATCATATCTTGAAGGACTGCAGCCCGTAGGAAAGAACCCTGCTGGAGAAGGGAAAGAGCATGAGGAAGGAGAGGCAAAGCTGCGTGAATGGACCACAACCCCCATTCCTCATCTCTCTGCACAGCTTGGGGCAGGGAGGAAGAAGAGTCAGGAGTGAAGCTGAACTAGGGAAGGAGAAGAGGTAGGGGGCACATGTTTTTGTTCTTATCTCTTATCTTCCTACACTGTTATTAATTGGCAATAAATAAGACTGCTTTGCCCATGATAGTAATTGATAAGTGATCTCCCTGTCTTTATCTCGACCACAAGCTTTTTCATCATATATTCTCCCCTTGTCCTGTTGACGTGGGGCAATAAGAGAGCAGCTGGGTGAGCACCTGGCAGCTAAACAAGGTCAACCTACCTCACGGGCTCTCTGAAGTATTGGATTGCTGCTTCCAGTGCCTTCGGGTACTGAGTCCCTGTGGCACAGAAAGGGACAACACTGGAACTTCTTGACTCTCATTTCAGTGCTTAAAAATTTATATGCTGATAAACAGTTTTTTCTTCAATTTCAACAGAAAACCCAAATGTTTACCCTTCACTTGTTCTTTAAATGGAGTGTGGCTTCAAGTGTGCTATATATGAGTCCAAAGGGAGAGATCGATCCTTCTACATGTTGGATCTTTAAAGCCATTAAAATTAGAAAGATGAGCTACTGAAGATTTTCTGTTTCTTACACATTTTAAGATAACTGATAATCTCGTAATTATTTTTATTTTTCTACTTGAAAGTGCTCATTTAAGTTATCCCTATGTTTTTCAGTAGCAGGAACGGTGTTCATGGGACTACATTGTCATGAAGTAATCTAAGATGTAAACTTACAATGCACAGTACGGTGGTAAAAATCAACTTACATTAATCATACAGGAGCTAATATAGTGTAAAATCACTTCCTATCTCTTTTAGCCATTTCAGAAATATACTTTCTACCTACCATATTTGCTTCTTCCATTTCATCAGTTTCTTAGAACAAAGTATGCACAGACCACTTTGTGATGAGACCAGCTGCTCATTCTTACCTGTTTTTCTCATGAATTTTCAGGATTTCATGTGTTTGTTGTAGCAGCTGTTTTTCTAACTTGTACGTTGACAATGAATTTTCCAGTAGCTGAATTTCAAGTCTGGATGTTTGATTTAGCACCTTAAGGATAAATTAAAAACATTAATGTTTACATTATCCTAGTTATGTTGTTATAGCAACATAATGCAACCATTTCATTCTGATTTGATGATTCATCAAAAATTGTTTCTAAATCCCTTTTTAACCTCCACTGTTCAGCTGGTACGGAAATGTGCTCAGTCAAGCTACACTGATATGTACCAGCTGATATTCTGGCACCCTGTTTACTGTGGAATAATACTAGGCCGGCACAAAAAGGAAAGGTGACTGCCAAATAAGCTTCATTTCAGTGGAAAGAACAAGAGGCATGCCTTAAACATGTATTCCTACAAAGCATGCTTAAACCAGAAGAGTGCAAGAGTACTTGAACTGAAGCCAAAGTGTTGCATCCGCTATTTTGTAAATAGAGCTCCTACTTCAGCTTTCCCCTGAGTTCTCTCTTTTGCTGTGTTGGCAGAAGTCTGGTGTCTGCTTATGTTATCACTACTTCCACTTTTACACAGATTTTTAAGATGAAGGCTGTGATACTAAACATTGCTTTATGCAACTGTTTTTCACTTTAGTGGTGGTCTGTATCAATGCACAAGTATATCAGACTGAAAGAAGCCTTTTAGTTATATGAAAGAGAATAGATTCTAGCGAAAAAAATAGTTCAAAATGGGGAACTACAGAATGCTTTCAAGAATGAAAGCAATAATATTAATTAATATTAGTTGGTTTTGTTGGGAGATTTGTTAGGATTCATTACATAGAATCTGAAGGAGTAATCGTAAATTGCCTTTGTATATATGTGTGCACACAACAGCTGAGATGCAATCCATTCGGGAACTGAAAATTACGCCTTTTTAATGGAACCTATCAGACTTTTCTTGGAAGGACATTTATCAATATCATCATAGCATTCTATGATAACATTTTCTCATGCATACCTGATAGGAATTTGTTAGAGTATAAAGCTAAAAGAATAGCTCCCAAGGTCAACCCAGTGCCTTCTTTTTGTTTGAAATTGTTGACATTCACAGAGCAACTTGAGATGTCTCTTTTTAAGAGTACAGAGATTGAAAAAATTGGAAACTATCAGTGTGGAGCTGTTATTTCTTCAAGATGGATACATTTGGAAGTGCCAGGAGGCATCACCACACTTTCAGAAGGACCTAGCAGAAGTTGGATGTTGGCAAGGGGTAAGAAGACAGGAAAGCACCAACAGATTTCCAAAGAGGATACATCAGTGGAGCAGCCTACAAAATGTCATTAGAGCTTCAGATAGAGAAGAAAGCCTAAAAGGAATAGGTGAGATTTTGGATGGCTTGGGGATTGGGAATGGGTCAGTGAGATGTTAAGGAGGTGGAGGCTCTATTTCAGTACTTCAGACTCCTTGTTATTCTGGTATGAGTATTTCTTATTACAGGCATGAGATCCTGGCCTGCCTTTCTCCTCGTATCCTACAGAACCTCACCTCTTTGCCATGCAGCTGGCTACCTCCATCACTGCCAAGAGTAGTCTCTTTTCACTGTCTTGAGCCACCTGAACCACTCTTTCTGGATTGATGGTAAAGCTAGGGACTACAGGGACTTTCTCATACACTGAAAACAGGGAGATGGGAAATGCCATCACTGAGCTGAAAGAGCAAGTACTGGAACAAGGAAGAGCCATTCCCACTGATATCTTGAACATCCCTTAAATTCTTCAGCAATAGGTGTAGAAGGCAGAAGTAATCCACTGCACACAGTTGCCAATGATGCATCTACCTTGATGTGATTCCTCCATGGAAAAGTCAGATGGGGAAATGCACATTTTATCCCCTACCTGTTTAAAGGAGGAAACTCTGAATGAGTGCTCAACAGCTATACCTATCTGGGGGTTTTGGGATATAATAAGAGTTCCTACACCTCCTTTTTCTTTACTGAACTTATGATACTACAGTCTATAGGTCTTCACCTCTTATGTTTCCATTTAGATATTTTGTTGGCACTGAATTAAAGGTTTTCCACAACATTTTCATAAATTAATATACTATTTTTTAGAAACCATGGTCACTTGAAATCACCACATTTATAAGTGAATGTTGATCTGTTAACCAAGATGTAGAAAAAAAGGTACAGGGAACCCATGTAAGACTGTATCTGTCTTTCATAATTACTATTGTTTGTCAGTGTAACGTAATGTGATTATGTAAAAACTTGGTAATGATATTGTAAATGTAAAGTCATTAGAACAGAAAATATGATCTTTCTAGAAGTATATATGGTACTAGAAGAAACCAAATAAATGGAATACTTTAACTCCCCTGTTCTGAATGAACAGCAGATGCAGTGCATCTGGTAATACACCACGGGCTACAAAGATCAGGAGGGCTTTAGGAAAAGGAAAACAAATATGCATCTTATACTGATATAATAATACAAATAGCAAAAAATAGTACTATCTTTGCAATAAGCCCAATATGGAACTGCACTCTGTCTTCTGACACTGACAGTCTTGTCACTTCAATAACAACAGTGGTTTTAGTGCTAGGAATCATATGGGGATGGCTCTTTAAAGTCATGTGATGTTATACAACTTCACAGTAATAACAAATACAATACATGGTGTTTTATAAAGAAGTTGATGTTTGTCCCTCCCTTTTCACAGTTTAAAAGCTGCAGACATCCACTACAATAGCTGGAAACATCTTGCAGAAAATAAAATTTCTTGTAATAGTAAAGAGGCAAAAAGCAATAGAGATCAAAGGCTTTGTTTTAGCCTGAAACTCATTATTTAGCTTGACACTTGTATCATTCACAGTTGGTAGCTGGGCTGTTTATTTGAAGTCAAATGCTGATTCAGTTCCTGGACAGTCCTGTCTGCCTTACACACACAGAGCTAAATATACTAACCAAACGAAATCAAAAGAAAGGCACATAACAAGGGTCAGTCATCACCACTGTTGGTACCGAGAAACAGAGTGTGTATGTTTCTTGGAGCTCTGTGTTGAAATGCTTTGTGTGGTTATGCATTAGAAAAGAAAGGGGTATGGATGGGAAAAGGATGGGAAAAGTTCTCTGCAATTAACAGCTTTTAGAAAACCACTCTGAGAGCATACCTGGGTTTCAACATCCGTGAGTTTTCTTGTCTGCTCTGCTGTCTGGCTGAGAAGGCTGGTCCCTATCTCGAGCATGGTGGCGGTGTGGTTCTGAACAGCATTCTGCTGCAGCTGCACCATCTCTGATTTCATGTTTTCCACAATGTAGTTCTCAAGCTGTAAAAGAGAAAAGACTGTAGCTGTTGTATTTTCACCTGTTTAGGCATTCTGGTGACATAAGGGTGCAAAGCTGGTATTCTTGCCAAAAGGGGAAATCTCAACATTTTCAGAGGGAGCCCAAATCTCAGTTGACCCTGGATTATTGAGGTAGGGATCTGACTGTCTGGGTAGCCCCTTCTAGTCACAAAGTCCCAAAGTTTTTCCAAGTATTAGAGCCTGCTGGCATGAGCAGGCCCTACCTGCCACCATCTGTGTCAAGGTTGCAGTGAGCATTTGCAGTAGAGGTGTCGTGACAGCTCCTAAATGAACCCCTAAAAGAACAAACTACATCACAGGGAAATGCTAGGTTCTACTTATACATCATAACTTATGTGTGAGTCCTTCATGGAAGAGATCCTACCACGTACTTACTACCTCCCCTGGATTGCTCCTATCTCACAGTATTCAGCAATATGATTTTTCACTAGGTTAGATCCCCACAAAAGGTTTCACAAACTCAGCAATGAACATGGCTTAGTTTAGTTGTGACAAAAATGTATAAAGGAATGGAGACATTGTCATGGCAATAAAAGAAGGAAGTTGTTGACCAAAAAAACACAGAAAGTTTTGCTCCTTTTTGGTTTTTTGTTGTCCTGATGTTGTTGCCTTGCATTTGCAGTCTGTTGAACAGAATATTAATTAGAACCCTTTAAATAAACTGGGCACCCCAGAGAAAGGGGCACTTTTTGTTCTGGTTTATTTTAGTTAACATAAGCAGGGTCATTCCTTTCTAGCTACCTAGATCCTCACCCTGCCACAGCAGACCAAAGACCCAGGACCATTTAAAATCTAATGAGACAGTTTCTTACTTATACAAGCATTGCTTTGGCATCTTGCTTTATGTGCTCCATAAAGTATTAACATGAAGAAAGGTGACACAGAACATTGTTTTCAATAGCTTCCACTGAAATCAACTGTAATCCAGCCAATTTACACCCAGTGAAGTTTTGGTCCTCAGTTTCATTTTGTGGCCAATCATGTTTTTTATGGTTACCCGATTGCAGACATAAGCAACCACTGTTTTACCTAATAATTTTAATCACATTGGACCTGCTTCTGCTGCAGTAAACATGTTTCATTGTGAAAGGTAAGCTGCACAGCTAAATAGTAAGAACCAGATGGTGCTGATTTAAAGACTGAAGAAAGGAGTAGGAGTCAGGTATACAGTGTGATCAATAAGAAGGGCTGCTTTCATTTTATCTATAAGTATACCAGTGCTTATGGGTAACTACTGTTAGATGTTCTGATGAGCTGCATCAGCTGAACTCACAAAAGATTTATTACAAATTTGGTCACTTATGTGTACCTCCTACTAGTTTTATGAACATTTTAACAGAGAAGGGACACTGCCACAATGTAGAATATTTTCTGCATAAGACAGTTGTTGGTGTTTTGTGTTTAGCCCAGTTTGGAGAAACACTTAATATCCATGATGGTCAAACCCAAAGTGGATGTCCTAGTTTCAGACAACAAAAACATTTGCTTGAATTGCCAGGTAACCACTCTGGACTGAAAACCTGCAGAGTGTTTTAAGTGGTGAGGAAAATTTATTGTTGAATAGTCTGAGAAGTTTTAAAGTGAAATTTAACAGCCAAGGAAAACTGTATTGCAAAACATTGTCTGTAATGGATGGCACCATTTTCCACTCCCAGTGTAAGTTTACTGCTCTGTTTTAGTTTATTACTGTAAGATAAGTGTTACAGATATTAACCTAGTTCAAGGGAGACTTTACTGATCCATCACATTTCTACACCATGCTTTTATGTTCAGAAGCATTTTGCCTGTATATCTCTTTCATATCAGACAATGTGTTTTTAGCCACTCTACTTCAGGCGGTTTTCTAAACACTAATATTTTTTTCCTCAAAAACTATGATTTGGTTGCAAATAAACCCTATGAAAGAACCCCACAAACTGTATGGTTGTTCTTTTCCATATTCTGGTCCAGATATTGGAACACCTAAGCAAGAAGTTCAAATTTCTCCCACAGCTTTCACCTCCTAATGAAACACAGGGCTCTCATGTCATGGTACTGCCTGTGATGAGGTACCAACACATAAATTTTGTCACATCCAATGTCTTTTGTTTCCAGATAGGACCATAGCATGGCTGTGGTGTGGCTGTACAGTGTTTGATTTGTTAGTCAGCAGGTTTCTGAAACTGCCTTGCTGTACATGGGCCAAGAGGTACATGTGAGTAATGGATGTCTGGGAAAACCCATGCAAAATATGGTAGCTACACTTACTACACATCAGAAATCAGATATTTTCACACATCAATAAAAAGAAACACAGGTAGGGATATAAATGTAAAAAACCCCAAATAATATAATTAATTTCTAACCAACTTTTTACCTGTTATTTTTCTCACATTATAGAAAGGATTGCGTTTGAAGTATCAAATTGCATCTGTGTGGAGCTACAGCAGGTTTTGACTAGCAAGAACACAGGCACAGATTGAGGCATATTGGATAACTTGTATTTTTAATTACTGTAGCCTAAAGCATTCCCCATGGTATCCAGTCTTGGGCAATTACCCTTGGTTAGTCACCCCTAAAACAGCCTCTGGTTGAATCTGAGACTGACTCATTATAACAACAAAGCTGATTTTCCTGTTTCGGAATCACTCATTAAATGCTTTTGTAATTATTTGGTGTCCAGTACACTGCCACGATGGTTTCTGTGAGCACATCTCAGGAGTATCAGGAATTATTCATTCAGGCAAAGGAGGGTAGAGCAAGAGCTGATATAATGTAGAGGTTATGTTACATTAATTCCCTTTCCTTCCTTCACCCACTTCTTTTAGTTTGCACAGTAGTTTTATTGGTTGCAATACTGGCCTTGCTAAAATCAATGGCAAAATTTCCTTTTACTTCAATAAGCAAAGACTTCACATAGTATTTTTATTGCAGGAAACTAAAATTTACCAGGTTCATTATGACCAAGCACTGAGTTTTATCTGAAGCCTTCCCTTTTTTGGAGGCATTGTATTAAGTGTACTGAACCTTAGAATGAGCTTTCTTTGTGGTTAGTTGAGAGGAATAGCATCTATTTAACAGGTGATAAAAGGATCTTTGCAGGGTGGCCTCACAGAAAATGTGACACATGGAAACCTATTCATGGAGGTAAACTCAAGAACATTTAGGCATTTAAGCAATTTCTTAGCACCCCTTCACCCTATAATTAAGTTAAAATCAATCTTTCCAGAGACTCTGCTTTAAAGAGTAAATCCATAATGCCTGATGAAATACTTTTTTCAGTGAATCCACTTTATGTTTGGATTTTCAAATCTTTCTATTACTGTTTCTTCTTATTTCAGTTACTTTTTGTTGCAAAAGTGAAACAGAGAATACTTTTCTGTATTCTGTTCCCCCCCATCCCACCCCTCCCACTATATGGCTTTCTATAGTACATGGATGTCTTTGTTATTAATTTGACTGCATCTGCTTTTGGTAAGACTCATTGCATTGGACAGGAGTTTTCAGAATTACTGGTGGGAGCATAATACTGTTATAACATTCTCAGAAATAAAACTGTCAGAAGGTTCAGTGTTATTGTTTAATAAACATTCCAGAGGATTATGCATTAAAAGTATCTACTTCTTTCTGGACAATGTTTATTGAATAATCTTCATAGAAACCACCCAAACACTAACAGAACTATTAAAATGGAAACTGTAACTTAGGGTCTAAGTAAATGATAATGGTTTGTGGCAGATGGCTTATAAATAAAGTAAGAGCTTTTTCTTTTACTTTGATCAAGTAATGTTGGTCCCATGTAATTATGTTAAGGGATGCTGTGATGCCCAGATGACATTAGGTTTTTATACAGTGCCTTAGAACAAGAATGCAAGTTAAATACTACTATCCTTCTCCTACCATATATTGCACATCTTTTGGAATAATGGAAAGACAATGGACCATGATATTTTTGAAGAACTTTTTTGTCTTGTCTTGTCTTGTTTGGCATACTTAAAGGTGTACCAGTAATACTACACTACAACAACCAATGAAAGGTCAGTTCTTCCTTCTTTGGGTTTCTGTACAAAGGCAGGTCACACCTCCCCATACCAACAAACTGCGTGGCAAGTCAGATATAAAAGTGACATTTGATGTAATTTGTATTTTATAAAGATATAAACAGCCTTAGTGTGAATAAGCTGGAAGAAGTTGAAATATATGGAATACCATAGCATTTCTTTGACTTTTGTAGAAGCAGAAAGGGCTTAAGGACTTTATCACCAAGAAAAGAAATTTTATTTGTGCATTGAAAAAAACAATATATATTTAAAAAAAATATCAACTACTACAAACTATTTGCCAATGAGAAAAAATTCATAAAGCAAGAAATTTGCAATGATGCAGCTGTCTCATATTACAGATCCAAGGAGTAGAAACCAGCCAGAATATATCTTTCCACTATTTCTGACAATATGAGATCAGTGGAAATCAAGGAAAAAAGAACATGGATGGCATATAAAGGCAATGAATAATGCTCAAATAATGAATAATGCTTACAACTACCTGAAAAGAGGTTGTAGACAGGTGGGGGTAGTCTTAATAAGTGACAGGACAAGAGGAAATGGACTCAAATTGCGCCAGTGGAGATTTAGATTGGATAGTAGCAAAATTTTCTTTACTGAAACAGTGATCAAGCATTGCAACAGGCTGCCCAGGGAAGTGGTTGAGTCACCATCCTTGGAAGTGTTTAAAAAACATGTAGATGTGGTGCTTAGGGACATAGTTTATTGGTGTAGTAGGAAGTGCCATGTTAGTAGTTGGACTTGATGGTCTTAAAGGTCTCTTCTGACTTAAATGATTCTATGGTTGCAACCATCCAGCCAATTCCTTATCCACTGAGTGGTCCACCCACCAAATCCATGTCTGTCCAGTTTAGAGACAAGGATGTTGTGCAGGAGAGTTTCAAAAGCTTTACACAAGTCCATATAGATGTCAGTGTCTCTTCTCTCATCCATCAATGCTGCATCCCCATCATAGAAGGCCACAAAATTTGTCAGACATGATTTGCCCTTAGTGAAGCCATGTTGTCTGTCACCAGTCACCTCATTCCAATTGTTCCAAATTCATCAAAGATGCTTTCTGTTAAATCCTTGAATCCTTGAATGCCTGCATCTTTGGCATTTCATATGTTTACTATCTGGCTATAAAGTATAATTAATAAACAATTAAATTGTCATCAGGAAAAACAGATGGTTGAGTATGTTTAATTTATAGCCCACATTACATATACATATATAAAAACTGTGAACATACTCATATATATGGAGGCTCACAGATACAAAAAACTGTTACTTGTTTCTTTAGCATGTGACCAGTGAAACCACAGCTGCATTCTCAGCACAGAGCAACCAAACCCTGTTTGATTCAGCTCCAGCTGACTGATACTGAGATTTCTAATCTAGGTGACTTCCAATATACTGATGATACTTGTTCTTATGGTGGTTGTACTTGGTTTTATGACAACTTCTAGTTAAATAACAGTTTGCTATGAATGTAGAAGAATCTTTCAGCTAGTTGAAAGAAATAATAAAGAAGAAACCAACAGGCTTTCTTCTTCAGATAAAGAAAAAGATGACCAGACATGCTTTTATCAGAACAAATCTGGGAATCAGGGGTAACAAGTGTAAGAGATTATTCCGAAACACATGAGGTCATCTTTCTGCTGCATTCACCTTCAGTACAGTATCCACAGGAGTTGTGTTTCTAGTTCTGAACATTGCAGTTCAATAAAGATGTACATTATTTTGGTAGAGTGTATGGAAATCAAAAAGCAGTCATAAATCTATAAAATTGAAAGACTATGGAAAGTTTAGCTTAATAGGAAGGCTAAAAAGAAAATAAGTGACTAGGAGGACATAAAACTGCAAAGAGAAAGAAAATAATGTTTTCCACATCCATGAAGCCACAGTAAGTGAAGTCTAGCTTTTACAGTTAGGGGAAAAGTTTTCTAACAGTACAGGTAATAAAATACTAGTAGGGATTCTGTGGGAAAACTGTGAAAACTCCATCGCTGGGGGTCTTAAAAGAATACTTTAGGTAAAGAGCAGACAGACTAAATGGTATTTTATAGTTCTTTCTAGTTCTATTTTTTCATTCTTCTAAGGTTTTTTATTACTTTACTTCAGGACCTAATCTCACAGGATCAATATTTGGAATCAAATCTATAGTAAAAACTCCACTGAACTGAGAAGAGGTTTGGAAAACTCATCTCCTAATAAAACTTTTAGAAGGAAGCCAATAAAAGAATTAAACCCACAACAATGAAAAAAAGAATCCACATGTAGTGATGTAAACAAGAGAAACTGTTCTACATACACCAAATCAGCAAAATAAGGGAAGTCCTGAGGATCTTTCTGAATGTATGAATATACCTCATTAGGGACGCAGTCTGAAGAACCATCTGAGAAACTTATGTGAACCAGCTCTGCAATTATAAAATGGTAGCACTCCAGTTACTTCTATTAGGCCACCTTAGAAAATACAGTCTCTGAAAATCAATCAATTTGTGGATATTCAAGCTTGTGTCAGTGGTGGCTTGGCATCTGTACCACATTGTGTTACACAGTGAAGTACTTAAAATGTAATAGACAGTAATAGATAATTGCAGGGGAAGAATACACTGTATGACATCCCACTGGAATCTTGGGAAAATGGAACAAAAGTATTTTTATTAAGCACTGTACTTTAATATGAATACAAATAGTCCTTGCTACACTGGTCAAGACAAGATATGGGGAATACAGAGTTCTTTGTTTCAAGATACCAAGACTTTCCCAGTTAAGTTTACCCAGAAGCATAATATTCAATACATGGGTAATTTATGGGAGCAAGAAGGCTGAGTTTCATTTCCTCATGAAGTATCTGGAATATCAGAGTGTATTGACTTAGGCCAAGTATTGATTGTACTGGCCTGATAATTCAATCTGAGCTTTCTAGTAAAACATCTTCAAGAAATCTTTCCAATTTGTTTTCAAAGTTTTATATGACTCTAAAAGCTTGCCCACTTCTAGACTAAAACCCAAAAATCTTTATAAATGAAATTTATTTGTCATTTCGAATGTCATTAATTACGTATTACAAAAGCATACAAAACAGTGTAAGACTCAAATTACTTTTGTATGACTATTAGATCTCTCTCAGTTTTTTAACCTTAAGGGCTTAATAAAGTCAATAAGCAGCATAACTGTGAATCACATCAAATGTGATAAAATAGTCCCACAAGGAAGCTACTTATAACAAGTAAATCTTAACAATATGTTCTCATTTTCTACTGATTAGTAATATTTCTGGTTCAAAGAATTACCCAGTTTAATGTTAACCTTTACAAATTTTATTACAACATGAACTGTACTTTTCTTTCTTGATCTAACTTTCCAAACCACTTAATTCTATAAACTAAATTCATTTGATTATACAGTTGACTGCAAGCGTGAACTATCCCAAATATACACTGAAGGGGAAGGCATAATTGTATAAAAGGCAACATCTGCAATCTTACCCTAAACAAATTAGCATCTGCAGGGATTTAAAAAACTATATTTTTCTATTAAAGTGTGGAAATAAATAATTTTCTTTGGCAAAGATACTTTTGGTGAGGAGTACTTTTCAGAATGACTGATTTTGGAACAACGTCTATGTAGAAGAATATTCAGACACCTTATGGCTCCTTCCTGGAGGATGGACATAAGACTTAAAATCAAAATTAGTTCCACTGAAATATCTCCTCACTATATTGCATATGGTTTTTGAAAAATGTCATCTTAAACTGCATAAATAGTTCTGTTTACTATATCTATACTTATAGCTTTTATCTAAACTTTCAGTGAACCTGGGAATCTTTAGTATAGTTTGGAATCTCTATATAACTTTTTATTTGTGTTATAGGAGGTAACATGATGTTTTAACATTGTATTACTTAATCTGTTTTTAATTCTGCTTGGTTTCTTACACTCATCATTATGACATGAGTATATTATTGGCATTCTGTGTATGAAAACACTTTTTCCAAGAAAGGTTGTGAAATTAAGACTCAATTGCCTTATGTTCTAGTCTTTCCACAAATTTCTTCTTTCTGTAGTGCCTTATATAAATAGCACAGAAGGGGAATATCTTTATTCATTGCCATAAGCTCTGCATTCAGCTGTTAGTTTCTCTGTCTTAGGTCCTCCCTGATGAAGAAATCACAAATCTTTTTTACTACCATTTTGTCTATCTTTCTTGTGTAGGTTGCTACTTCCTTGGCAATTACCATTCTGCTTTTCATCAGCACATGATATAGTCTCATAGTCAGCTAAAGACCCAGGACATTATATTATGATAGTGAGTGCCAATAATCCACAGGCTTAGTTTGTAGATGCAGTGAAACCCCTGAAAGTATGCAAGTTCAGTACATGTGGGGTTACAGGAATGCAAGGGCATCCCCTGGGCCATGAAAAACTTCCCCACTGTTCCAGGCAACTACTTATTTTTACCTTCAACTCAGATAGATCCACAAAATATCCACTCCCTGCATCCCACTAGTCTTAAAACACTCAGCGGAACTCATGATCTGCGCCCTATGTATTCACACCCTCTCTGTGTGTGTTTCTATCATAAATAACCTAGCAGTGAGGAAAACTGAAAGTGATCTCGTATCTTTTGCTAGATGACACAGAATAATGCAAGCTTCCTAAAGTTTCAGTGTTACCAGAAATGTAAATCTTACTGTGTGCTCCCTGTCTGTGATGCCTTTGATGTTTCACAGGCAGCTGGTAATGACTGAACCATGGTAGGGTTTTGCCTTCTCCAAAACCAGATGAAATGCAGGGCTAGTGATCCTTATGGCTGTGATTAGTGTTTGTGCAGTTAACTACCTCAAAACACAGCGAAACGTGGAAGCAGAACATATCTGCAGTGACAGTATGGTTCATGGTCTGCTTGAGGGCAGAGCATGCTGCTACCAACTTCTGACTCTCAGTGACGCCTTTGACAAGCTGGAGCATCTGAGCAGCCAAGGTGTTCATAAGCAGATGTGATGTCTCACCTCAGCATGTCTTATTTAGTGAAAACAGTTTAAAAGAATCCTATGTACACTACACAGTATGGTAATATTCTAATCAAGAGCCCTGTTCTTTTATCCTCTTTTCCCTTAACTAATAATGGCAAATATATATTTTATTTTGCTTTATGTCTTGTGTTCAGTATTCGGCTTCAACACTATGGTTCCATTTTATATTGAAGACTGATGTTCTTGTCCATTGGTACCTAATATGGTGAAGAGCAAAGCTTCTATTTGTTGTAAAATCCATTCCTCTGCAGAACCCAGGGATGTAGAAGCCTGAAATCTGCTGAACTACTTCAGTCTACCAGGGATTAATATCTAGACAAGGGTTTATATACTCTCACACACAGTATTTATGTGCATAGATTTACATGAATGTATACATAATAACTCCCTTAAATTATGGCTTATAATATAGGTAGACAGCAATATTCATTTGTGTCCTATAAAGTTTGGTTATATTTATGGTTCTTAACTTTTATTACAATAATCTGGGCACAAGCAGTTTAATGATAGATGTTCTGGATACATGACAATGTTTACCTTAATTTTACTACAGACATTAAAAAATGATATCGATACATCTCTGCTGGAGTAACTTTATAATCTGAAGGTACAAATAAATGAAATTTCCAGAAATATATAGCAATAAGCTGAGAACTTCAGTTTCCCACAGTACTATAAACAAGTTAACTACTAATACAAATCCTAACACCTTTTCTTTCCATTCTTGAAATTCTATATATACTCATTAACCTCTTAAGTGCCTCCAGACATACCTATAATTTTCAGCATTATGGTGCATGTGTAACTCTACGTACTGGGGAGATGGTCCTGCCAAACTATGCGCAGACCCAGAAAGTTCGGTTTCTTCCTGTGCTGATGGATCTGATTGCTTTAATACATGTCAAACAGTGAATTAAAACACATAAACAAAAGTGTTGCCAAATATTCCCTTCCAATAATTATTAAAATGAGAAACATACTTAGAAATCTCGGACTGAAACTCACATATTCAATACACATGTACTTATATTTACATATGCACATACATGTATGTAATATAAAATAATGATGAGTTCATTCCACTAAACAGATTATAAACCCCCTGTTTTAGAAGCAGTAGTGGAAAGGTCTGAAGTTCACCTAACCATATAATGAAATATCAAGTACTCAAAATAGCTTGCAGAAAAGACTGTGAAACTCAATAAGATAAAAGTGCCTGAGTTTATCTGAAATGGCATAGTTCAAGACATATATCCTTTTATGGCTTTAATAATTGCATAAAAAGATAAGACCTTTCTTATAGGAAATACGAGAGCAGCCAAAGCATATAAAGACAATTCTGGTCCCTCTTTTCATTACATTCCTGTGGAGATTTTGAAAGGGAGCAATCACAGGTTTCCTTTAAGTAAATGTGCTAATACAATCTACTTCATCTCGAGTTGTTGGAGTGAGATTCAGGATATGATTATGGGGATCAATTCCTTGCCCTGAGTTTACTTCTTGAATGCCACAGCTTCTGAGTGAGAAATGTAAAACTGTAGGTTTCTCTAAAGAGCTCATGTACTGGGAATAAGTATTCTCATTTTCATTAGCTTCTGAAGGAATAACTATGCTGAAGTTGCAATGATGAGTAGAATCAGGCTGTTCTGTACTTAGCACTGAGCAAACTCAGTAGCAGTGACAAGAAAATTTGGTTGAAAATCTCTTCTTTTACTCTAATTCTGTAGAATAAAATCCAGTCCAAACATGTTTAAATTTTGGGAAAATCTGAAAATGTAAATGTTTTGGAGATATTCCTGCATTTAAGTCACCACAAAGAGTAGAGAAATTAAAAGGAATGGTGAGTCTCCCTCCTAAAGCCTAGCTTTAGGAGCAGCAGTTTTTCTCTGATGTTTTTTTTTCCAGGGCCTGCCAAGAATATTCCCTCCTAATTCAGTTTATCATAATCACAGCTCTTCCTGGAAGTCAATGTTATTGCGAGACATTCCTTTGTAAGTCGTGAAATCATGAGCTAAAGTGGGGAGACTTTCAGTCTTCCATTTCATATCTGCTAACTCATTGTCAGTAGTTTCTCTTTCCATGGCTGATGTAGTTCCTATTGCTGTTGTTAACAAAGATAGGGCAAATAAATTCATAGATAAACAACTATTAGATAGGACAGATAAATTCATAGATGAACAACTATTCAATACGTGCATAAGCACACATGCAGAACAACCTATGTAGCAAATGATACACAGAGGAAGAGGAGCATATATTAGAAATGGATTGCTAGACAAAGAGATGGGCAGTTTGTATACAGCAATTTGTAAATATATCTAGTTTTACAAGGGAAAACAAAAGGCATCAGACACGTATTTGCAAATGTTATGCTTAATGACCAAAATCAATTAGACATAAATGATTTGTGCATGCTCAAAACGCATTCAAAGAATTATACTAAAAGTGAAGTGGAATTGTTGTAGTTATGTTTTAATAGTAAGAAATTATTCAGAATTCTTTGATGTATCTTTTGGACAATCTAAATATGAATATCTTCCCAGTGATCCCAGGTGTACTGGCACCCATGGCTGCTCCCGCATGCCCAGCAAGGCAGCAGGGTGGCTGTCAAACTCACTCCCTCACTGATCAAGTTCCTACTTTTGTTTGCAAATTTCCACACAGTGTCCCTGTGCCCAAAGTGATAATCATCACAGTCATTTCCGATTTGTAATCCAGGAACATGCACTGGCCCTTGCCCTGACGGAACTTCACAGTTCACAAAGAAAAAGTGACAGTCCTTCTGGCATGATTAATGTAGTGAAAACAAAGAGCAATGAGTCAAAGATGAGGCACACCAGTTATTTCAAGTCCATCCTTCACTCAGATCTTATATGAATTCTTAGAATTTAACATTGGGGTTTTGCTTTCTTAATCTCCCTTCTACAATACTTATAATTTTACAATAAATCTCAAGTAGGTCATGTATAACAATAAGACTAATGTTTTCTTGCTAAGTAAAACTGCCTTCAGAAGGGTGGTTTTGTAATAACTCAGAAGCATTTACAATGTAATCAAAAATACATTAAATAAACCAACATACCAGAATAACAGGACTATTAAATAAAAAGAAAATATCCCAGGCCTCTAAACATGCTGTAACTCTTCTGATTCAGAGATGACCAGGGCTCAAAATCAAATACAGATATTCCTGAACGTTCAAGTACTCAGATTCAGGATTTTAGTTCAATCTCATTTTCATAATGATAGCCATGTGTTACTGTTCATCTCCCTCAGGGGTAAGGAAAAATATCTGTTGTACTGACTTTGTAGTTGCTGTACATAAATGCAGACTTTTAGGTCATTAGTTTAACCACATGTGCAAAACATACAGGAATTAGGATAACATTTCTCATGACTACAGCTATTTGATCGAGAGAAGAATTGACATCAATAATGCTCATATCTATCACACTTTGTACTATAATAGTAGAGAACAAAGTGTTCATGAATCCTTAGGAAAGTCTGGCAGCTGTTTCGCTGAGATGTAGGTCGCAATCGCACTAATAGTTATACATCCTGCCCATTAGCTGGCAATAACGTTCATGCCCTGTAGTCAGAAAGTTATAGCATGGCAATTTCTTTAGGACTGAAAACAGATGAAAAATCTTGTCAGGCACTAAAAGAATGCGATGACTGTGATGCTAATCATACTCATATCTGTTGCTCCCAGAGGACCCAAGGAAACTATATCAGTTACTGCAAAGTACAAACCCCACCCCACCTGCAAACCTCTGTGCCCAGAGCATAGAAAACCTAAATATAAGCCATGCAAAAATCAGGAATAAATGTTCTAGGATACGTGTTCTCTTCAGATCACAGGTTTTCCATCCCTGGTATAGATGCTGATGGAAACAGTGTTAACTCTGTGCCATGCCTGAATGTCTAATGAAGTCAGGGGGAGACCAGAGTACTAGAACCAACAGAGCCATACAGGAGACCTGTGGGATAACAGGCCAGGAAGTGCCTGATTCCCCCTGGATACAGTTCTTTCCACCAGGTAATGGTGTGGTTTCATTTCCATGAGGTCAAATAATGTGGGGTTAGGACACACATGGATTTATCTGGGGAAAAAAAACCCCACCAGGTGATCCTCTACTGGGATGACACAGGATAATTAGATAAAGTCTGGAATTTTGTCATAATAAAGTCAATGGAGGGTTTGCAGTTAACACCAATTTGGCCAGGATTTCACCCCTGAGACTTCACTTTTCTTTTTGACTTTCAGCTCCTGAACAGGTAAAAATGTCTTCCCAAAGCCAACAGAAATACTATTATTTTATTATTAATTAGCTGTTTGCAATTCTGGTCTGCTCTGAAACCAAACATTGGGGTTTGCCATCTTACTGTGAAACTATTAATATACTATTGAAGATTATTTTCTTGTGAAAAGTATTATGCTGTTAACATTAGTGCAAGCATACACATAGGAATTATTAACTATTATTACATTTGGACTGAAGTGTTAGATTCTAGACATGAAAAGAAAGCTAAAACACAAGTGCTTTTGTTCCACTTGAAATAAATTACCATGCTACCACAAATTCCCAGCAGGGAAAGGGAAAGGGAGATGTAAATTTCTGCACGATGTATAGAATGTTTAATGGATTTTTGTGTGATAGAAACAGTGGCACTGTTCATTTTGTCAGTGCAGTGACAAAGAAGTAGGAAAACAAGACTTCATTCCTTTCTTTGCAAGTGGACTGCAAGGCCATTACAAAGGTGTTTTCTCTAAAAGGAAGAATACAGGAAGGTTTATATAAAATGAGCAAAAGCTGCAGAGTTCTAGTTGAGAACTAAACTTCCTGAAAGGTCGGGGTGTTGGAGTTTTGTTTGAAGCTTATTTTTTTGCCCTTCTGCAGTCCTGGTAGCGGATCTTTCACAGCTGGGTAGCAGCTATAGCTTTGTTTTCATGGCACCCTAAAGGAGGTGACATTCCAAGTAGACCTGCAGTCCACTGCTGCCACATGAGAGAAGGTCATGGCATGAAAGCGTCATCTTCACCATCATCCACAAACCTGTGGCTCAAATGAAACACTGCAATAGCTTGGCTAATCTGAATGACCTTCCAGGTAGGACTTGTACTTGCCAAAGAAAACTAGATAAAAAATCTCAAATGTACTACAAAACTCTGCTCTAGTTGAAGGTTCCTTATCCAAACCCACAGCTGAGAGAATCTCATCAAAAACCCACCATGTGATCCTCTACTGGGATGACACAGGATGATTAGATAAAGTCTGGAATCTTGTCGTAATAAAGTCAATGGAGGGTTTGGCAGTTAACATCAATTTGGCCAGCTGTAAAATGAGAAAATGAGATTCTCTCTCGTCTCCTCTACACTCTTGTAAACATCTGTGTTAGTCGTGGTTACTGCAAGGCTCCCTTTTATCTGGGGTAGTTTTCACTGACATGCAGGCAAACCAGCCTGCTTTCATGAGTAAAAGCAGATTTTTGCAAGTAGAAAGAAATTCCCCTAGTATACTACCAATTTTCCCTACAGATTTCTTTTTGGACTTTACAAAATGTTAGAGTAAAGTTGTCTAGCTTTTTCCCTTGTTCTAGCTCCCAGACACTCAGTGTGGATCAGGGATTCACACAGCTCCACTTGAAAGCAATGCATTTATAACCCTGCTTCTATTTTTGTTAGGCAGAAGGGATATGGACTCTGGATTGCTGTGGTTAGAGCTGATTATTCTGGAGAAAGGTCAGTACAAAAGTTTAGTCTATTCCCCACTTTCCTGGTGGTGACAGTGTACTGGTGTATGTGACAGTCAATTCTGTAACATGTAAGAAGTAGCTTCTGTTCCCATCCTGCCAGAAAAGATTGTGTGCAACAGATGAGTCAATGAATTTATCAGGTATAAAGGAAGCTGGCACTGATAACTCATCTTCTGCTAAAATTAAGAGTTTGAGTCTCTGTTTGATAGGCATGACTATAAAACACATTGAAATACAACAGGCTGCTAACAAACAAGTGGCGTTTGAACTTATGACTTCCTGGCTTCTGCGAACTTTCCACAGGGCTGCTAGCTTGTCTGACAAGAAGACTTTGATACACCTGTGAAATAATCAGCTAAAACATGGGCTGTTCCAGTAATTTTCCTTCATGTGGCAGCTATAATTTCCTTTTCTAAATATAAGGTAAACAATGCCTTTCTGAAAGTAAACTCTGTGTGAACTACCAAAATCACAAAGCTGCAATTATATGTCACATAAGTGTCCACAAAGAAAAGGTTTCCTATGATTTATTTCTTAGTCCAGTGCTGTTTATTGTTGAAAGGTCCACTACTGGGACTGCAGAAAGGCAAAAAAATAAGCTATTCAACAAATATCCTTATGAGCATGAACGGAACTCTTCTATGTATAATTCAAACATGATGCCAGACTCATTTGCCCTCTTATTACCAAGATGCTTCAGTCAGTAACGTTTAAAGGAATGAAGTGACCAGTAACAAATGTGAAGAACTGCTCAGTGGTGGACATGTTTCATCACTTTAAGAAAGGTGGAGGGTGTTGGCACAGACCACATTGTAGATCAGCTGAACCAGCACAAAGAAGAATGCTCAAATTCTTTACTGAAATGGATCTTCATAATCCCCATCTTTTAACACATGGTTAGCAAAGCCAGAGTGGTAAGAAGGTTTTTTTAATATAAACTGGCTTTCTGAGTCCTGAAATGTTAATCAAATTGGTATTTAATTTTATTCCTTTTATACTTAAAGCCTCTTCTACTCTTGCATGAACTGTAAAGCTTTTATTGATTAGAGTGAGATGAAAGCTAAAAATGAAATATACAGTATCTAATTAGCTCTGGTGGACTAAATAGTTGGAAGGATGTACTTTAGAAAATAATCCTGAATATTCAAGGAAAGAAATAGATGAACAAAGTGTTACTCAGTCTGTAATTCCTAGGATAATGTGTATAGCTGACCTTTGCTACATCAGCAAAATGATTGCTTAATAATAAATGATGGCTTAAATAATAAACAGTGACTTTTAATTGCTGTAAATATCTTTCCAGAATAATTTTATGTAAAATGAGATATTAACACAAAAAGACACTGGTTTATTGTCTCTTACTTGCATGATTTAAATTGATTTTAAGCAGTTACAGGTTATTTAAAAAAATAAAACATTAAGGTTTCTGCACAGAAAATCATGTAAGAGAAATCCATTGGAATTCAAAGTGCAGGCCAGTCTCTCCACTAGAAATAGTTTCTTTCACTTAAAAAGAAAAGAACATATAACCGAACATCAGAATTGCTGAAAAAAATGTGAGCTGTACTTCACTATATTTATGTTAACTTCCAAAATCAGATTAAACTAGTTACTTTAACTGTCCCTCTAATTTTGTTTACAACTGCATTCACTTCTCAAATTTAGTGAAATTTTGATACCATTAAAAGACAAGTTAGTTAGCTCATTAAATTAAATTTAAATTCATGCAGTTTTTCCAACATAAATAAATAATCCAAATATTTTCATCCAGACAAATTGAATGTGATGTTCAGTTAAGGGAACAGAACATTCTGTAAGAATTTAAGTCCATACACTGACTCGAAATATTTTTATAAGACAATGCCAACTTCAAATCAACCTTACATTTAGCCCTTTTTCACCTTACACTCTTCCAAGTAATACCAAGTGATACATAAATAAGTGCTGACAGAAATAAGGTCCTTCTGGTAATTTTGTTTTGTTTTAATAGTTAATGACATTTTGTCTCTGTTCATTTTCTAATCACTTAACTGTGTCCAAGAAGGGCCATAAATAAAGCCAAGATGACAATGTCAGTCTACACGTAAGTCCAACACTTGCCATATCCAGGCAACTTGCAGACAGAGACACAAATTGATATAATTTATGATGGTTGTTCTTTGAAAAAAAGGCAGGACTTCTCAGTCCCAATGTTTGCATGCATGTATAGACCAGTATTATTGAGTGTGTACTGGTACATTTGTACACAGCTGAAATTGTAAGCATCTGTTATTGTACAGTCTCCTCCCCTGGTGATCTCAGTACAGAATCAGGGCATATGAACTGAACTGAAGCCAGCAAATTATTTCATTAAAGTCCTCTGAAATCTAGTAAATGCAAATGCCTTTGACTATTACTGACCTGAGATGTATTTTACAAGTGAGATGTTTGTGATGGGATCTCCAGCCCATTAATAATTTTCTGAGTCATGCAGTTAAATCATAGCCACCTTTCTTCTTTTTCCTTCTTAGTTAACTGCATAAAAGGTTTAATCATGATCTCATTAAACACAATGGCTCAAGCAGAGGTTTTGTTGTGGTGGGTTTTTTTTCCTGTTGGTGATCTCCCCTTTTACACAGTAGTTAATAGATCTCTTTTGACTGTAGGAATACACATCAATTATCTCTTCAAAGAGACCCTCAATTTAGTTAAAATCAGCTCCTCAAAGATTTATATTGACTTGAAAAACCTTATCATCTGTTTAGAAAGAAGTCTTATTTTGGCCGAGTTTCCACTGCTGAGTTTTTACTGGACTTGTTTCTGCCACTGCAACTCAGTGCTAACTTTGTTAGCTTCAGCCACAGAAATGTTGTATCACCATGGGTACACAGAATTAAGCACGCTGGACACGGTACTGCAAAGGGCTGGACATTCAGCAAAGCCTGAGGCCAACACAAGGCTCATTTTAAACACAGAGTGTTTCCACTATTGCTGGGATGATTCATAGGTACACACACATATGTACATAATCTAGGGGATGAGGAGCAGAGTGTTCAGAAGTTTGATGCGTCCAGCCTCTGGGCTTCATCCTACACGTCCCCTTCATTTCAAAATTGTCTTCAGTGTATGTAATACTCTATAGCTTTTTCCTCTTCACATCTTCAGCTTTTTTCCAGTTTCATTATCCACTTGGAAAATGGAAAGTTAAGTTTAAAGCCTTACTTTGATCTGAGATGTCATAACATAAACAACAGATGCAAATACTTCTTTGGTGACCACTAATCTGTCTGTAAATCTCCTGTTGAACCAGAGCTAAAAATAATTACATTCTGTGTTATTTGGCGTAATTCATCCCTTCACTTTTGTACTCTGGGAAAACAGAAAAACATTGCTAACTTCAAGGAATTTGTGATTTTAAGATGTCTCATAGCTAGTTTATTATATACCTTAGTGCCATGGAGGGCATGGAAAAGGGGGTCTAAACTCTGGTTTACTGTATTCATGAAAGGTAGACTTTTGTTCTCTTTGTTTGCTTTTCTTAACAAGGGAAGAGTGTGAGTCACTCTGATAAATTAACCAGATTAGCCCACTCAAGTCACCTCTTTTATAAGGTTATTCCTGAGAGTGCAGTTTAACTACTGTGTTTTACTGTTTCCTTTATCCTTGGTGCTAAAGCAATTCAACATTAATACTGTCATTTCACTAATACATCCCAATAGACAATGGCAGGAGTAATTATATGATTACAAGTGTAAAGATAATTGTTGAAATACTAAACTACTCTTAAAGTAGCCAGCTTAAACCAACAAAAATATAGTTCAGCCAAATGTTGTCAAATTCACACAGTGAATTTAGCAGTGCCAAACACAACTGTATACATAGTGTTGACTATAGAACATGCACCTTGCCTTTCTATCACTTGTATTAGTCAAGTTAGAGAAGGTTCACCGTCTTGCTCATAAGATACTCCTCCACAGTATAAAAGCCATTCAGCATGCCTCAAGATTGTATCTCTTACATAAATGAAAAAGCATAGGAACATTTTTAAGAATAATCTTTTTGGACAAGAATCTCAAAAGTTTAGATCTATAAGGAGAGCTTTAGAGCAAAGATAAATACCTGAATTCCTCATACATTGAAAGTGGTTCATTACGTTCTTAAGCATGTGATTCATAGTTGCAAACACAGTGAGCAGAAGTTCACTCAAGCCATCTGGCAGGTATGTCTCACTGGGATTAGGCTGACAATACTCTGTTAGATATTTGCTCCTGGATTAGCTGTCAGTTACTTAGAGCAAACTGAATTAATTGGTTTTGTTTTCCTTTAAAACACCATCACATGAAGGAGTAGAAAACAGGGCTTCTATTCCCTCCTCTGTTTGGCGGGTTATAAGCCTACAAGTTCTCTTCCAAGCAAGAGTTTACTTCATAGAAATATAGATTACTACGGGTCAAATACATTCTCTGCTGAATCAGGATTGTTATGCCATGGACCACAAGGTTCATAATGCTAAAAAGAAAATACTCAGGTAAGATTGTGATGTGGCAGCCCAGTGACACAGATGTCAGGTTTCCTAATGATTTATATCTTTTCCCAAGAGTGTTTATGAATTTTGCAAGAATTATTGAACAAATATACAATTTAACTGCTTCTCCCAGCAATTAAACAGTAAACTTATAGAAAGGATGCCACTGTACTTCATGGTGAGTTTAAGATTTCAGGTATTCTTGGCTTCTCTGAAGAGATTTTTTGAACATAATAATGAAAGCACACTGGCCTGAGGGTTCTCAGGTTGGGTGATCCCATGCCAGATCCATCACAGATTTGTAAAATGCTTAAATTTAAGTGCCTCCATACCACCAAAGTTCCACTGTAGGCTTTAGACTTTTCTGAACCTATGACTTAGAGCCATACTGTGTTTCTGTACCTAATTCCCACAGATTTCTTACTTGGGCACAGTTCAAAGTGGGAACATATTCAGAAAATTGCTCCACAAATTTTCTGCATAAATATACTTTTGGCTTGAATTGTTGTGATTCCAGGAGTTCTCACACCCCACATACGCAACGGTTGCACAGCATTCAATTCTGGCAAACCTGTCTTCCAAAGAAATCAGAATAGACAGCTACACACACAAACTAAACATTAAGCTTCTGATTCTATTATTATTTTTTTTTTAGAGACAGAGCTAGCTATGCTTACAAAAAATAAGGATTTAAGAAGATTTATATCTGATAGGATTTCTTTGAAACTGTCTGTCTATTATGCAGATGTCCAGGCACAACAACCTGAGACCAGAAATGCTCACCAAAAGCACTCAATATTGAGTCATGGGTGTGTTCAACACTAGAACATATTCAGCATCTACTTTTAAGAAAATATTTTTTCTATACAAAAGAGGCATTGAAAGGGATAGAAAGACACAGCCAATATAAACAGGTTTCAAATGAACTGCTTATTATCAGTCATCACTTAAATGAAATAAAGCTTCTTGCTTTCCTCTTTCCAAATAATGTGGTTTCAATGTTGTGTCCAATTGAAAGTGGTATTATCAGTTTGTGATTACCTACATGGGTTATAACTGTGGAAACAAAACTGACAACAGAGTCTAGGTTTCACATGTAAAAGATTTCATCATTTTTGGGAGAATCCACTCAGTTCTTTCAAATGTTTGCTGGTCATTGTGTAAGAGGGGTTTGGTTTCCTGTGATTCAGATAAGGAACATGGGAAACAAAAATATCAAATTATCATATTTCAAGAATGCAATTAAAGCCTTCACCTTCAGCAGTGACAGCATTATTACTGCTGAATAGGCTCATCTAAACAGGTCTTTAAAGCATAGCTTTTATGATTTGGTGATAGAGGACCATATCCTCAAGTGATATATACCATCAGTGAGCTCTGTGATTTTGCTGTGGCGCATCAGGAACAGTGTAAATTGGGGAGTTACAGGTTTAAAAAAAGTCCATAAATGTATCACCACCTCCTTCTAATAAATACATAGCATTCATAGATGAGGTAATGTATAGATGTCAGATAATCACCTGTCATTAAAACAACCATGGATGTTTTCATTTCCCTTTCCCCTCCCTTTCATTTTCTCCCCTTCCCCTTTCTCTTCTCATTCCCTTCTCCCTTTCTCCTTCCCTTCATAATATAGAGCAGGGCTAGACACTTCTCCCATTTTTCCTTCCAGATGAAGATACTCCCAGGACTATCAGCTTCTTCCAGCTATCAGAGCAGTGTGTAAACGTATTGGGCAGTCATTTTTTGTGCAAGCATGATTTGAAAAAAAAACAAACAAAGCAAAAAAATATTGAAAACCCAGGGCTGGCATGATCAAATCAGATCCCTCAAACTGACAACTGGAATTGTTGCAAGAATGACTCAGAAATTGGAAATATATCATTCATTACCCTAGTCTTTACTGTCAGCATATTTAATGTAAATATTTTAACTACTGGCTTCTTAATAACTGTTTTTCATTGTGGAATTTACAGGATTCATCTTATTAACCTGTTCATTCCTTGCATTTCCTTTATGAAAGTATGATCCCAAATACAGTAAATTTCTGTCTTACCTCACAAAAATTTCAGGTTACTAGAAGTTTTAAAAGATAAGGGATGTTATATGGTGCTGATACTTCGCCTTTTAACTGGTACTTAGCTGGTATTTAGCCTTTCAGAAGATTTGGGAACATTTACAACCCTGCCCTCAGACTGTGGGTACAAAGGTACTTATTACTTGGTGGGTTTTAGGTGCAGCAGATCCTCACAGAAGCTCAAAGCTTCAGTGAATGTGACATTGGCAGACTTTGGGTTGAGGCAGTGTGGTTCAACACATCATATTCTAGATATTTGCAAGAACTATATATTTGAAAGAGAGGGAAAGCATTTATAAGGTGATGTTGAGGTTGTTTCTCCTCTGTTGTTGACTGCCAAGACATTCTGTTAACAAGTTATGATGACAGAATTTACAGGTATAAATTTAACTGATGACAGAATTTACAGTTGAGATTTGCACAAAAAATATGTCCAACCAAATTGGTTCCAGTACTATTTTGTAATCTCTGATGAAACTAATCCTATATAGTTTGCATTTCATTATTTACATTATATAATTTCCTTTCCTGCGACATTTCCTTTCTTTTCTTTCCTTCCCATATTCTATTAAAACTTCCCTTTTCTTTGTGGTTAACTGACTTATTAAGTGTCCTGTGTCCATGTGTTTAAGCAAAAGCATTTAGCACCATTTTTGAGCACATCATGATCTGTTTTTACATAGGAATCCCCTGCCCCTGTCTTAGCAAAACCACAATTGATTTCCTTCAAAACAAACTTACTTTAATGCCATGAAATTGAGACTGAGATTGTATTTAATGGAAGAATGAATTTAAATTGATAAGCTTTTATTGAAATGCATAGTCACAGAGTATATAGTCTTTAACGGATCTGCCTCCTGGGGGTGATTTGGATTAGGTGTTTTCTATCTGAATTAAATACTTAACAAAAGAACTGTTCACCCATCTGTGCATGCAGCTCTACAGTATAAATAACATTACTGCCGCTTGAAATTACATAGTTCACATCCATAAGTCACATACACAATTTCTACTGATGTTAGTGGAACCCCTATAATTGTATGGAAAGAGGTTAATGTGCAGTCCTTAATTTTGGAGGAAGGGTGGGAAGAAGTCAAAGATTCAAATACATTAAAAGAATGAAACTACAGGCCTGATTCTGCTTCCATTACAATCGTTTGGATTCGTATGACTCCGTTCCAGCTTACTTCACAAAGAGTTAAGTTATTAAGAATTTCCAAGATCAAAAGGGGTAGTTTATTTCAGGGGGAAAAGTACGACCTTTAAAAGTAAGCAACTGATGAAGAAACTTTTAAAATATATTATTTCAGTGGTCAACCTAAATTTCTTCACATGGTGGTTTTGTGCAAATCTTTATTTTATTTTTCTAAACAACACTTGTCATATTGTTATTCAAATTTCAGATCTTATCCTCAGCTGTCTGACTCAGCTGGAGATGGTGGAGCTGATTTGCACCAGATAAGGATCTGCAACTTAAACAATAGTTGATATTCATAAGTCTGCAGCCAATTGCACTCTGGACAACTTTCCCTGGGCACTCTGTGCAAACAGATCCCAGATCAGTTCCTGTAGATACTTGCTGGATGCAGCTGTGTAACTGTAAAGCAGTTCAATATTTAGCAATTTAAAAAAATAATTTATTTTTGTCTAATGAGCAAGGGAGCATTTCTTCTGATTAAACTATTGCGTTGCAAGGTGTATTCTTGTTGCATAGGATTAGACACTGGTTCAGCAAGATGGCTTCCATTATCAGTTAGAGTAAAAAAATCCACTGTGGAAATCTGAGGATGATTTTATGAAACAAGTTGACATTTTACTAACATTTTCCTGTTGTTTCATTGCCTTGGGAAATAAGTTAGTGGGTTAAAGGAGAAGATAAATAAGAAAACATACTGGCAGACTTTAGCATGGGCAATAATTATTTTCTTAAGAAATTAAAAAAGACAAGAGCAGAAAGACATAAAATGGCTATAGTGATTTATGCCAAAGGTTTATCTTGTTCAGAATCCTATTTCTGACAGTGGTCAATAGTAGAAGCCCTATAGGAACAGAACATGTATAAGTTCTCCAGAACAGTATCTTCTCCAAGATACCCACAGCTTAGGAACTTCCTGAGGTAAATTTATATGTAGGCAATTGTACTTTATAGTCAGTGCTAGACTTGCCCTCATGCATTTGTCTAATATCATTTAAAAAACATTTATATTTTTGGCCTTCACAGCATCCTGTGGCAGTGAGTTCCATAATTTTATTATGCATCATGAGAAAAAGTGCTTCCTTTTGTTTGTTTGTCCCTTAGGGAAATAGGGACAAATGAAAAGGCACTGTATTTACCCAGTAACGGGTAACGCTGCTGTGGGAGACTCTAGCAGAGCTGCACAAGGAAGATACTAATTCTGACCACAGCTTTGCAGCCGGGAGAGTGAGGGGGCAGTCACAGCACAGTCCAAAGATTGAGCTGAAATTTTGCAGCAGGGGAAAGCAGAAAAGCCCGTGCTGGTAATGTGTTGTAGAGTTTCTCCTTTTGTCAACGCTCTCTTTTCAGTCCTGAATATCTGTGCGCCACAAACCAATGCCAGATGTTTATCCACATGTATCAAGTGAGAAATGCAAGTGACTGAAAAAAAGGCTTTATCTCATATACACTCCACCGAAGAGCCCCAGCCTGCTATGGAAATACATGAACAGGAAATTGTATGGATCCTAAAGGCAGAGCAGCATACAGCCTGCGGTGTGGCAGGCAGCGTGTTTTCATACGCTGTGGTTTGTCCTTTTTGAAGTGGTCATGTAATGAGCTGAAAATATCCACATGTTTAGATAATAAACATGCATGTAAGACTGCTGGCCATGAATTTCCACTTTGAAGAGTGTGACTTGCTAAATGGACAGCTACAGCCTGACACCCTCACACCTTTCCTTTCTAGAAACAAAAAGCAAAACTAATCAACACTTCTCCTCAACTTATTCCAACATTTCTTCTATTTACTAAATACAAAGCAAATGTGTTGTACTTACTTTTTCAATGCCCAAATGATTAAAACTTCACACTATAAAACTGCTAACCACAGAATTTGAAAATTGTCATTGCTTAACTGTAAAGTATTCTAAGTGTTTTCAGACAGAAAGCACGTCTTCATAGCCAAACTGCAAGGAATGAAAGCAGTGACTGCACTTCAAAATATAAGATGTATTCTATAAGCATTGATTTTCAGTAAAAATAATTGGCATTCACCAAATTACCTAGTGCCTCTGTGGGTCAGATTCTCAAGGCTTTTCCCAGGCTTGAAAAGCAGGACTACAGTACATGATGCTAGGTAGAAAATGCTGGCTTTACAGCTTTTGGCTGCATGTAAAGCTTCTGGTATGTAATAGATAAAATATGAGCACTGCAAGTAATTGATGGAGGGAGGTAGATAGAAATACTGCTCTGAGTTTCCAGCAAATGGCTACTGCTTAGATTCATTTGAGGAACCTGAGTGCCTGGAAGGCATAAAATAATGGTAAGTAAATGCAGCTGAAGATCTCTGGTGCTTAGAAATGTGCTTTAGCCAGTTGAACATTGCCAATCTTTTATTTTTTGCAGTACTTTGAGTAGTTCAGATCAGGTCTGGATTCCATTGTCCTAAATAGCTAGCAGGGGGAAAAGGAAGAGGGAGGTCACAAACATAGATGGTTACATAGACTTGGTATCATAGCTGTCTTTGCTCATTCCTAATATTTTATGAACCAAGGTATAATAATGGCAGTAACAATTCACATAAACTACTTGTCAAATCAGAATGAACCCTTCCATAGTCTTGATAGCAGAAAGAAATCCAGAGAAATATATTGAAGAAACTGAAGCACATGGAAAGTCAGTATATTTATACCCTAAGAAAGTAAGGAATGATAAAAGCTTCTTCAATGAAATTTATTCCTCCTTATTTTATTCTTCTATATAGTCTCTAAAAAAGCTATTATTATCCCATGTGTCTATATACAAATATACATATTTGGGGACAATGCCCACTGAATTAATTATGATGCATGAAAGCAAAGAGAAATTTTCATCTCACCTAATTCAAAAAGGTAATTCACTAGTGTGGCTGGACAAATACAAGCTCAAATGAAAGACAAAATTTTCACATTGACATATGCCAATGATTCATCAATGAGAAGGAAAAAAGGAAAGTTTAGTCCTTGCAGATGCAAGGAGGTATTTACTACTTAGCCAAGAACAAGTGATAACACCTAATCAAACATAAAGACACCTTCAAGGAAGTGAAGGAATTCTTATTTCAGTTGATAGGAATAGTAATGTTCTCATAGTTAGAAGGGCAAGAAATCAGTTTGAAGGTGAAGGATCAAAACCTGGACTTCAAAGACTTCAAGACGACACCATTGCAAAGCTAACTTACATCACCAGCACACAGTAAATATTCAGAGGACATACTCCTGAAAGGCCCCTGTAATGGAAGGCTCTCAGGGTTTTCCAATAGAGGTTTCCAGCTGGTATTGCTCCAGGTTATGTGTTCTGGATAAAGACTCATGCCATGATTACCACCTTCCTGTAAGCTAAGAGCAAGTTAGCTAGCCACAGGGAGAAAGCCCCAACCAACAGAGCCTTAAAACACACAGCTTAGTATACTTTTTCAATTCACTGATGTTTTCAACAAACTTTTAGAACTGTAGTATCTATTTTGAATACAATGTTTTATTTAACTGTTACATTAAGCTGACTTAAAGTAAGTACTATCTTAAGGTAACTGGATAACAGAAACCTCTTTAGGTGGTGTGGAAAATTTATAAATGGGGGAAGTGAGGCACCTTTTAACTTCCCTATCTCCACAGTATTTCTTCTGCTGTATTCAAAGAATAATAGAGAACATCTCAGGTGCATGAGCCAGTGGAAAATTATTAGCACGCAGCAGGATATTGGTATATATGCTTGAACCTAGAGTTCAAAAGGAACACGTGACAGGTGTGACAGGCCATCTGCAAAGATCTAGATATTATTCAGCCCATCTGTCCTAGGCAGCCCACAGTGATGTGTGTAAAAGCAGGCTCACAGTATTGCTGACCTGCATTACTGTTCACAGATCCCTTCACTGCTTCTGGAAGGCTTCTGCACTCCTAATACACCCATACAGCTCAAGTGCCTGGAGATGGATGGTAACACAGTAAGTTTCCCTTTCCCATTCTGGATGTCCCATCAAATAATAACTGAGTTGGGGTAATTACAGCTTCTTTTGGCTTGCTTTGCTAATGCCTTTATAATTTTAAATAAATGTGATTTTGACTAGCTTCTAATTTAAGCTGTTAGAAAATGTGATCATGTGGTGTTAACTTTGGCATGTGGCTGCCCATGTCAATAGCAATCGCTGCATGACAGTTTGGCACACTGATCATTGAAAGGAAACTGAAAAATAGCATGTGATTATCTGAGACAAACAGGCGTGTTGGAAGTGCTCATTTTATAGTGCCAAGCTGAATGGACACAGAACAAATTAGAAAATCCTTGTTCCAGAGCTTACTGTGCCACTATCTCCATCTGGCATCTCTGTGCCTTAGTTTCCTTTAGGAAAAATGGGGATTAACTCATGCTTACATCTGAATAAAATAAAACCTGAGCTCTAAGTGTTCCCAATAGGTTTTTGTTTCAGCTCTCTCATTTGGAACTGGCAATACTTTTCTAACAATCAGGGACAATGGAGTAAGTATATAGCAGAACAAGTCTGTAAAAACCCCCACTTGGTACAGAACAAGCTCTCAAAAACTCCATAGATCAAGAAAACAAAAAATATTTTTAATGATTAACCAGTTCTTGTAAAAAGCACAAACTACAGTTGTGGATATTAGGCCATTCATAAAAATGTTCTAAAGCCAATCATAGGGTATATTTCAAATTAAGGCAATTACATTTTTGTAAGTACTGAAGGTTGGCAAATAAGATCAGCTCTGACAATTTCATGGTACCTGTATATTCCAAAACATTTAAACTTAGTCTGTAAAGATGCAAATCAGTAATTAAAATTACTCAGAAGAGTGCCTTTCTTTTTCCACTTTCTCTTATAATTAAGGCCGGTAATATATAGGTTGTATTAGTACACATTTGATAATGATATTGTGAAATGGATTTTCTAGAGAACAGAATGAGTTAACAGTAGATCAGAGAAATCTGTGCAATACATATATTCTTGCTGAAATAAATGGGACAATTTTTATCGACCTTTTTGTCAAAAAGATTTAGTTTAAAACAGATAGGATAGCCATGTGTTGCAGTTCTAGTAAACCAGGCTTTATGTCTGGATTTGCAAAGGCTTGCGCCTTAAAATTGGCTGAATCATAGCATCAGATTTTTGAAGTGGCTACTAACTGAAACTACTACCAGTTTAATGTCCCTGCTCTGCTGCATTTTCAGATCCCTATGTATTCCATTCAAAAATTAGATTATCCAAAAAACTGCTATAGAAATTATGAGTTTAATCCTTTCAGTGATTAACAGATTAGTTATTAAATGATTGAATTTATTGGATTGACCAATCTAGGCTTTGAGCTCACTAATTTTTCAGTATCTGAAAAAAAATAGATCAGTACATAACTATGATACACAGAGGTTTTTCTCCTGAGTGTGTGTAAATCCCTTGGGTCATCATTTACTGTCAAAGTGTCTAATAACAGAAGAGGACCTAGCTGCCACTGATGGCAGTCTATCAATCAGCTGTGTATTGCCTGCAGTTCAAGGATCTGTTCTTTCAGTGACTGCCTTCTCTGCCTCTCGTCTTGCCGATTGCTGAATGGGTGCAGGAGGCTGCAACTGGTATTCTTCAGCTCAAACTTAATGTCATTGGTATGCTCCAAGCACACTTCTGCACTGAGTCCACACAGGTATGGGAATACCCAGTTTGAACACCCAGATAAATTCACCTGCAATCAAAACTGGAAGGTTTGCCTTATCCAAGGTTGTCTAATCATAGGCAGCAGCACCGTCTTGAGCATTCTATGTGTGCTTTCACCAACAAGTGCTACTTACTTCCAAGTACCGAAGTCTGAGAAGGGGGGAGGAGGGAAAGATTCTGTACCATTTGCTTGAATCTATGTGCTTGAATGTTGCTTAAGTTACATGCAAAATATTTAAACCCACTTATGGATCTGACCAAAATGTCTGAGAGTTCAGCTGTCCAAAACTCTCTACAGACAGCAATAATTTTATTGCTACAGACCACTACATATAAAAATCTGAGGCCGGGTAAATTATTAATTACTTCCCTTGAACAGAAGTATTTCACTAACAAAATGTGCAAACTGCCATTGTTTTTGTTTGCCTGTATCATTGCAATACAAGTACATTTCCAGATAAAACTGACTTATAAATATCAGTGTATTTCATTATCCAACTCAGCTGTGTGATATAAGTTCTGTATTCTCTAGGAAAGTATCTGTACTTGGGAAGTGTTTCCTGAATGGACTTGCTACTTCAGATATCACTGGTAATTTCAAATAAGTTTTAAACCTTTCAACTACTATACTCCAATTTATTTTATAGATGTTTGTTGGAAGATGATTGCAAAACCTTGTGAAAACTAGCTAAAAAACCAGCTTGCTGATGCCATTAAAAGTCCGCTTACAATAGGTGTCCAATGTCTAAACCTAAAGGCAATAATTCAAGTCTGAAAAATAACCCACTCAGTTTCACATTTTGGTAGTAACATCATGATTGCTGTTTACTTCCCCTTGTGTTACATATATTACAAAGCACCAGCATTCACAGAAAAGCAATTTAACATGAATGGGATATCACAGAAGTCAAAATATATTTATGTATGTATATGTGTATAGCATGCATCATGCCAAGCCTGTCTCAAGTTTTACATTCTATATTATTCACATATGCGTGTAATATATATACATACACAATACTTTTTACAGTTATTATGTACAGTGATTTTCCAGTTAGTTTTGTTTCTTGAGCTTTTAAAGAAATCATGTATTTATGTCCTTTCCTGGGAATGTTGATAAAAATGCATTAGAATAATTATGATCCATTATAACATATCAATATCCTCTGGAACCTGTATAAAATAAATACTTAGTATTTTTAGCTTACTCATACAGGTGTCAAACGAAATATTTTCAATCGTCATGTGATGGTGGAAAATGTTCATGTAATGAAGTATTTTCAATCCATTTCTTAGGATAATTCCTGGTTTTGAGTAATGTCATTGATAGTTATTAATATTAATGAAATCTAAAATGCACTCTTCAGTGTAGCATTATACAATGGGGAAAAATGTAAGCAAATTGGTCAAACTTATAGGAGAAAAATATTTAAATGTTAAACTTCTATTGATTAAAAATATTTATTGAAAACCATCTCCTACTGCTTGGGTTAGAAGGGATCCACACTTAAAAGAAAGCCCAAATCTGTACAGGTAATGAATTTATTCTGCACTCCAAATTATTGTGAATATAATTTTGCCACCATTAGCCACGGAAAACCCACATCAGAAAAGTGTGTCCTTTTTGAAGGGTATTGAGACCAAAGTCACAAAAAATTATCTAAGTGAGCAGGAGCAAAGCTGAGACCACAAAAAGCTGGATCCCTTTCCCATTCTAGACTGATTTTTTTTTTTTTCATAGTAAAATCAATCAACCTATACTGTAAACGAATTTATTTTCTTTGAAATAGGGCTAGCAGCTGCCTACCTGACAGAAATTGTGCCAATGGTCCAGACACACTTAGATATTACAGCACTGAGCAGTGTGGAGGTTTTTAAAGTAGATACATCTTTGCTTTTTGTACCAGATTTTTTTTTTTCTGACTCAGAAGGAAGGAATTTTATATCTAATTTACAGCATTTGTGAGTCTGCAGTCCAATATTGTAACTGATGGTGCCAGAAACACAGTAAAACTCCATATACTCAGAAAGAGTAGAAACACTACTGCAGCTACTGAGCACAGCACAGTTCAGAGGCTGGGTCACCTTGAAAGCCTGTTGAAAACATAATCACTTAAATACCTGACATTAGTAGGCCATCAGATCTACAGTGATGATCCTGAGAACTGCTTCTTTCTCTGACACAGATACTGCAAAAGACTTTGTTCTAGGTGTGTTTTTCATTCTTATTCTCACTAGCAGAAGATCACTTCCAGTGCAATATGACAGTATCACATTTAAACAGTCACTTCCTCCAGATAATGGTGCAGAAAACTGTTTGGTTTTTTTTTTATTTTAGGGGGTTTATTCATTTCAAATCGACCCATTTAAAGTTTTGGTTTGGTTTGGTATTTTACAGTTAGTGAACTGAAATAATTCAGTTTCAGTGGGAGAAAGTTAGAGGGTTTAGCCATTGAATATTCTGGGTGCTGACCTATACCTCTTAGATATATAATTGAAGGTGTGAAGGTAGCTTAAAATTGTTCATTGATGCAGAAAAAGCTGATTTTTTAATATAGGCCTTCTATAGATAAGTGGCATTATCTGTAATTGTTGGAAGATGCAACAAGTCTGTGCTGGTGTTAGGGAGAGCGCATAAATGTCTTTGTGAATCCAACTGCCCCCAAATCTGTGTGATTCTTTTTCAAAAAGTTGAATCAAATGCATTGTTTAAAAAAACCCTTTTCTTTCATATTTTGTTCAGTTTCAGTCAAACTACACTGTATTATTTAAATAAAATTATGTCCAAACCTCCTTATATTAGTTTAGAACCAAATGAATTTATCATCAGATCTATTCCATCAGCTTAGCCTCTTCTAACTACAGCCCCATTATTTTTTTCCTTCATGCTTTTTAATGTATTTATGTATGCAACACCTTCTGGAAGTAAGAAAATGTCATTATTCTCATTTTGCAGAGGAGAAAACTGAATCATAAGTTTCCAGTTTATAGAGTAAGCCAGATAACTAAATTCAAGTTGAACCCTATCTGACTCATCACATGCAGCTAAGATAGGTCCACCCTTTCAGACTGCAGGGATAACAGCAGTAGGTTAAAGGTCCCATAGTGATGAGTGTGCAATAATGTGCCAGTGTGAATATGATCCCTGAAAAGAAAGTATGGAATATTAACACAATGGCTGGTAGGGAAATCTGACTGGTGCACTAAGTTGATTAAATGTATTCTTTCACCACTTGTCAGTTCTATAAAATCAATGGAATTGAATAACAACAACAACAACAACAAATAATATGGATGCATGCACTGTGTTTTACAAAGAGATCAAACAACTGGAATCTAAACTGCCAGATGGCACAGACTGATCTCACGTTTTGCCATAAGATTCAAACTATCCTGACAACTAAAACTAAATGTAGTGAAAATGATATTGGCATTAATATATAAGAAACAAACATGGACACATAGAAAATGAGTACCTGAGGGAGTCTCATAGCTTCATACTGTAAATATGTTGCAGAGAGCTGGATAGTGAGAAGTAAAAAAAAGGTGACAAACCAAGACAATTCTAATCCCCACAGCAGGCGATGATGCTCTAGTGAATTTTGTTTCTCGCCTGCACAGTGTGCTGGAACTCCTGGAGTGTTGAAACACCATGAGGTAAACACAGAGAGTTCGTAAACTTAACGAAGTCAATCCATTTAAAAAAATGTTAGCTGTACTTCTGTAGTACATTAGATGTTGTTACAGGCTAAACATTAAGAAAACGATCCATGAAATATCTCTCATTTAGATTCAGTTTCAGTTTCATGACAATTTGCACACTAGTGTTTGATAAATATGTATGAAAAATTACAGAAATTAATTTACAGGCCTATTTCATCTGTTCCATTCAGCTGAAATGGTAACAGTAAGATCTATAACTTAAAAAAGTGGTTGATTTCAGCATTTAAAAAATACACATATTCTCTGACACTGAGAAAAAACATGATGAACTATGACAAATCAAGATATATTCTAAAGGCCTTTAAATAAAAGGTGGGATAATAAGGCTTTGTTAATGAATTATAATCTTTCTGAACCTCAGCAAATTCAGACATATATGTATTTCCCATCCTTATATATGTTCTCATATATGTGTAAGAATCACCAGCTATGTCTATGTGTTAAGTCCATTGGAAATTAAATGTGCACCAGCTTTACTCTTTCAGTGTAAGAAATGTCTTGTAAGAATGTAAGTAAGAAAGTGTAAGAAATGTAAGAAAAAGTGTCTTGTGATGAGCCTGATGGGATCAGCGCCGGCAGGCAGTGGTGCAGGTCAGCAGTTCCTGCAGCAGAGCTCACACGTGGCTGTTCAAGTCTTTCAGAATTTGCTCAGGCAAATTTCCCAGCTTGTGCTGGTAGAGCTGTGTCTGAAGGACTGGTACATAGAAGGCTTTGAGAAGTGTAGAAATGTTCACTGCAAAAAAACATGCCTGAAGATGAAGATCACTAATGGAAAGTGCTACTTTCTGTTGAAATGTACGTTGAGGGGTGGGGAGGGACTGCTGCAGAGGCTGGCAGGAGGATCAGGAGCCGCTGACCTGCAGGAACCTGGGAGGAAGGCACCTGCAGCAGCATGCATTAGCATGTGCCATGCAATCCTCTCCAGCGACATCCAGTCCAAGTGAGAAGAAAAAGGTTGGGCCACATTATGGGAGCTGGGAGGGACCATAAATGCTTCTTTTGTGCTATTGTGCTAGGGAAAAGATGACAAGGGAAAGTCTTCTGACCCTCTGCTTCACATGCATATGCAGCAATTGCTAGAGTCAAATCATTACTCTCACTGGGATGTAAATAAAGAGTATTACACTCCCCCTGCCCTACTTCCTCTGCTAAATAATACATATGGATCCTTCTGGATGCATATAGCAAAAATATTATTCCTTCAAAAAAAGGAAAATGTATATCCCAGCTAGTCCAGCTGACAGGTGAGAGACCTGAAGAGCACCCTGTAGAGAAGGATCATTGCATGTGCACTTGCCAAAGTGGGGTGCAGCCTGACGATGGCTGTGAGATGCATGGAGAAAAGTAAGAATTTCAGCTCTTTGTACCTTCCCTCAGAAAGGAGAACTCAAGGTGAAAACCCAAAGTGTAAATAAGGATCCTAGTATTATGAAAATCCTCCCTCTCCCTTTCTGTAGAAGGGAAAAAGTATTCTGGGAGAGCTATCTTGGCATCAGGGAGCTGAGATTTCCCACTCAAATACATGTCTAACATCCAAGCCAGTTCCTAAGGCCAGGCACTGAGCAGACGACTGGCTCCCAGCAGAACCATCTGTCATTCGCTACTCAGCCAAAACATCCTTTTGGTTTCACTGGCAATTCTGCCTACATACATACATAAGGTCAATCCTGAAAGCAGTAAATAGCTCGATGCTCTAGGCACTCTGAATCCTTTGGCATTCACTTTTGTGCATCTAGGTGACATAGCAACCTTCCAAGAAGTGCTTTTGGCTGAAATGCTAATAGCCATCTTAAAATGATCGGTACTTGTTTCCATAGCAATACACTATTAAAGAAAAGGTGGACTGACAAGAAGAAATATGCAAATTGTTTACTTTTTCAGGCCATTGATGCCATTTTGCATATTCTTTCATTCTAGCCATTAAAAATCTCCTGTTGCCTCTGTGCAGTCATTGGGCTGACTGGAAAGGTAAACACTGAAGTCTTTATTCTTCTGGTAGCTGACAGTTTGTCTCCTTAGGGAATGAAAAAAAAAAGTCTTTTTTTTTTTTTCCTCTTGTCAAAAAACAATAGAGGTTGCATTAGTCACAGCGAATATGGAAACCTGCCAGGAAAAGAAAGTAAGTAGTACCTCTGCAGAAACCTAATAAAAATGTCCATTAGGCTTTTGGAAATGACCCTTAACTACCAGCCAAAGCATAATGAAATTGGCAAAACACAAAAAGCAAAGTCTCACTTTGCTTTGCAGCTTTCAAATGACCTACAAACCTCGTTAAAAGGGATCAGCAGTGGCAAATATAGACTCTGCCAAAGTTCTTTGGCAACATGTCCCGAAAATCCGAAAGAGAACAGGTTTACATGGAAGCAACAATCTTGCTGGTAAGGTCAGCTGCTGTCAACATCTCTCACACTACAAACAGATAAATCCCTTTTGACTTGTTTTCTTAATGAGTTATCCTGTTCAATTTATTTCATCTGCAGTCCATGGGAGCAGATCCTGCAGTTCTTTATTCAGATAAAATCCAGATGAAACTAATGAAGGGAGGTGCTGCCTGAGAAAGGAGGACAGAATTGGACTTTCTGGAGCAGCTGCCACATGTCAGTTGTAAGGAATATTTTTTTTATTTTTATTTTTTTAAAAAAAACAACATTGTATGGCATTTACCATTTTATTGTACGTATTAGTGTTCATAAACTATAATTACGGGTAGATTTTACCCTGAAATAAACCAAGCAAAAAAATACTGGAACCCAGTTCTTCACTTCCCACTAGCTGTTTATGTCTGTGAGAAAGCAGGTTCATGATTTCACTTTAGATTTCCTTCTAAAAAATACAGGCCAACTCAAGTGCTAGGCTACTATTTATGTTATGTAAGAGCTCTGACTACCTCAGAATAATGCTCAGGTGTTGAAATCTGTTAGCTTTTGGAAAACTCAGTGTTTTACTGTCAAGTTGTGAGCAAAAAAAATTGCACCTGATTTCTTTACACAAAAATTGCAAGTATCACGCAAAATCATCCTCATATGCCGTTTCATATTTTAAAAAAAGAAAAAAAAATCCACCAGAAGAGAATAATACATATGTTTAACCATGCTGAGGCAAAAGGGTGAAGGAGTGAACAGATGTTTTTTATTTGGACCAGTGGGGTTTTTTGATGAGTCTGCAGAGCTGATTTTTCTTTAGATAGTCCTGAGAACTCCACTGTGCCATTGAAGCCAATAGGAATACTCTGAGAGTATGGTTTTCAAGACTGAATCATCAGATTATAACAAAGCAATCTGATTTTCTCTGAAAATCCATGTTTGTAGAGACCTTTATTCATTCTGTGTCCTGCTCTGTTTGTGGACCATGACTGCAGAATTTTAATGAGCCCCATGCAGAGCTCTTTTCAGATACAGCTTTGCAAAGAGGCACGTCACACTGGGAAATGCATCGTGTGCCACTGCTTTATTGTTTTGTGCACAAGTTTAAGTCTGTCTTGTTTTCGATTGTTTTGTGCACAAGTTTAAGTCTGTCTTGTTTTCGCTCCATACATTTCCTTGTTCCTACTGTATAAAGGTGTTAAATTGTCCACCCCTGAAGAAGTTCAGCTTTGCAGTTATTCATCCTCACCCACCCTTCCTCCTTTCCTTTCATGCCGAGGCAGGTAAAACTGCCCTAGGAATCTGCCAACCTACACAATTCAAAGACAACACTGGAGTTTGAAATCTTTTGTCCTTGTTTAAGAATAAAGTCTCAAACCACAAAATATTTAGCTACAGAATTCAATCTGAGATCAGCCAGGAGCCAATGGAAATGCCTCTCTGAGTAAAAACTAAAAAACTAGTCATCAACTAGTTTAGAGACGAAAGAGGGATGCTAAGTACCTTAGTAATTTCACTGATTGTGTTTTCCTTTAGATATGTTATGGTCATACATGGCTAAATATGGGGCAGCATGGTGCTTAAAAATAACTGTTGTGTACAAAGTGCCTTCCTTGCCTCTGCACTTCACAGCTATCAAAAGCTGTGCTCTCCAGTGCGACTCTAAAAGCAGCAGGGACTGGGGACGTGAGAGCAGGATGGGCACAGAAGAAGAAGGTGACATGGGTCAATGTATGTGCTGTGACTTGGGTGTCTACTCTAGCACACTGGGGAGTTCAGAAATTGGCTGTGTCTCCCAAGCCTAGCTTCTCAGGTGGTCTTCTCAGGGCACAATAAATCACATGACGTTTCCATGGTGTGCAGACCATAAAGGCAGAAAATATTAGGAGTCATGTCCTCATTACAGAGGAGGGCTTTGTGGCAACCTTAAGATGTGACCAAAGCACCAGGATAAAATCATCTGCTGATAAGCATTACACGCCTAATTAAAAAAAGGAAAAGAAAGCATACACTTGATTTCACTCCAGATTCAGCTTTAACTTTGTACAAATATTCTGGTATTATTCTAGCTTGCTTGTTCCCCTGAACTTCCTGCTCAGACTAGAAATGGAAAGGCCAGACAGTTCTTCTCTTCTCAAGGGATTTTCAGAGCAGTTCTGAAGACAAGAATATTCCTGTTTTAAAAGTTGGCACTGACATTCAACTATAAATCAAAGATCATTGGTGATTGTTAACAGTGAGATGTACTGGCCAAAATCTGTGAGAATTATCATCAAAGACAAAAAACCCTTTGTAATTATCAGAGGGAAAATTGGGATCAGGGTTTCTGCTTAAGATTTGTATGAGAAATTCCACAAACTCCCTTGATTTTCTTTGAACAGGAGCATTTGTTAATAGGAATGACTTATAATTGATATATTGAGTCAGACTCCACACAGTATGGACTAGCACAGGGGAAACTTGGAAAGCAAATTTACCAAAGTATAACTAGATTCTATTTTACTCTAATCCACTTTTGTCTTTTACAAGGTTTCACTGCCATTTTATCTGTACTGAATATACTTTTGGTTCAGAATATACTTTTAGTGATATTTTTTAAGGTGTTTTAAAGGTATATTCAGCTGATTTTTTGGTTCATAACCTTTGTCTAAGGAATTGGTGAAAAATATCAAAGTAAAGTAAGTTAGCTTCATGTCAGTATACAAAGGTCCTCATCCACTGGAAAGCATTGGAAAACACTGGTTTGAAACCCTCAACAGCTTAAAATCCTATTAGGTAAGCAAAAGAAGAGAATAGATTTACAAATTCTTGCACAATTATGAAGTCGTTCAGCTCAGCTCAGCTCATTACCAGTTAATTATTAAATATACATTACAATCATTCTTTAGCTGAGATATTTGGGAAGTGGATGCCTCCTATCAAGAGAGTTAAAAATAAATAAAGACTGTCTTCAGAAACATCTGGCACTGGCAACTGTCAGAAACAGTGCCAAGCTTCAAAATTCAAATACAGACGTGGAGTTTGAGTGCTTCTGTCACTACGTTTATGACCAAAAAGGACCAAAGGAAAGATCTACCTATGAAATTTGATCTGGATTCAGATGCCAAACTCTTTCTTCAAGGTGTTTTCCTGTGTTGAGACCAAAGTATCTTTTTTTCCCCTTGACTTTTACCTCCCACCGCTAAATATCACGTACAGGTGAATCTGTCACTTCATATTTTCTCTTGTGACTGAAATTGAAATGTGTAACTTTTGGGGATTTTATTCTGTTACCTTTTAGCAATTGCACTTCACATAATCTCTTTAACATTTGTCAGTTGACAATGTTATGTGAGTGAACCTAATCTCACCAGACCTTTCAACCATCTCTCTCACTGCAACTTCATCAAACTTATCCGATGAGAAGGAAAGAGTAATATTTAGCTTGTTGATATTTACATTAGTCTATAATTCATTTCCTGGTAAGGAAGTAAATCACCTGTCAAAATACAATTTAAGTATTCAAATGTTCTCTTATTCTTTTATTTTTATTTCTAAAAGGACAGTCCAGTTTCACCCTCAAATATGTCAGCCTGACCACGTATGGGTATAGTTCTCTCTTTCCAAAGAGTATCTCCAATTTAACCACTGAACTTCCTGCTGAATCAGTTTCCACTTTGGAAGTTTATTTTCAAAGAAAACAGAATGGAGGTGGTGGAATGCTGATCAGCATCCATCTGGAAATGTTCTTGCATTAAAACATTAGTTTGACAAATTATTTCCAGTATGATGCTGCAAATATAGGGTACAAATGTTCCAGGAAACTGTAGCATTAATGGGGAACTCCAGGGCAGATTTTTCCATTCCTATTATGACTTTTCTCAAAATTCACCTTTAGAGTTTGCAACAGTGTTGTCCTGGAGATGCTATGAAAGAATATTTTCTAGGGACACAGACCCTGTAATCTGAATTATAGCACTTATGACACTGTGGCTTGTGAAATATTAGAGTATTTGCCAAATATGACATTAGAAAATTTCATATATTTCTGATAATTCTGTGAAGGAAAACAAGACATTTCAGTGGGTCCTTTTACATTATCTGGTAAACTCAGCTGTTTACAGGTTTACAAATGTCATTGAAACATTATGAATTCTTATCTGAAAAGAAAATTATGAGAATTTAAGAAGATGGTCCATTTTCAGTGTTTGGTCTTATTTTTGATTTTTCTTCTTGTTCTCTAGCAAATGCAAGTAGCATTTCCATACTTCCCATGCCCCGCACGCCCACCCCCCCCAAATATGAGTGAGTAGTCTTAATTTTGTTTCTGCGTTAAAGGAAATATTTTTCCACTGTATGGTAATCCCAAGGAATTAGGCTTTCTGCAGGAAAAAGTAAAGATAAAGAAAGGAGATTTTTACACTTAGACTAGAAAAGGTAGTACTAGAAAATGCAATTGTTATCTATTTATGAAGCAATACTATGAAATAAAAGAATTCTCCTTTTAAGCAGTGCTAGAATTTCCTAGCATATTATGTAAAGTGAGTTTACTATTCATTCACCTCAGGCTTTGCGACACTTAGATTTAAACCACTTCAGTTATTGCAGCACTTCTTACATTAAAAAAAAGACCAGCCACAAAACGCCAAACAAAATAACCCTACACAACCTCCAAGTTTATGATCCAAAGTTCTTTCTAACCGTAACAGATTAGCTACTGTGATAATTATGAATATATATTAAATTTTTACAGATTTTAAAGCTAAGCATCAATTCCAAAACTGGCCATCAGAAGAGTGTAAGATGGACTAATCTTGCTGTGTAAAAGAAAGTCTGGATGCCATCTTACTCTTTCTCACTTGTCCTCTGTTAACTTAGTGTGTCTGAACAACATCTATGTTCTTGTCTCCCCCTTGTCCAGAGTTAAAAGCACTAATCAAGATAACCAGCAATTTGTCCATCCTACCCAACTGCCCAGTTGTGGTGTGAGGGTGCCAGCTGTGGTATGCAGCCTGCTCCAGATCAGTGCTGTACTCGTGACTCTGTGACTCCTGCACCTGTCACTGCTAGAAACCGCACAAAAGAGTCACTGGTATCTCCTGCACCACACACTCCACAAGCACAGGCTACACAGGCTATGAGAAAACGCCTTGTTAGACTTTCAGTTTCACTTTTTGTCCCTGTTTCCCCTGATGTGGTCTGTCAATGTCAAGTGCAACTCTGATTAGAACGCTTTGCAACTGGGTTTCTTAAATGTTCTCATACTAAGAATGCTGACAGCACACCTGAAAGCTGGAACGTGCAGTGTTGTCCAGTACATCCTCTCCTTGCTGTCCCAGCTCATGCAGTGAGGTCCTCTGCAACACCCCTTGCCACGTATCCTTCAGTGCTTTTAATTTTATAGTCAGCCGATGTCCAAGGTCCCGAGCAGCTTTGCTGGGGAGTAACTGTGGAAGGGTTTGGAAGTCCCACTGGGTTCAATTTGAAACGTTTAGCTGGACTCTTTTTCCCCTCAGCAGAGTGTGCCTCAGGCCTGAGCTTTGGTGGTCTGGTGGTTAACACTGCTGTCTAGAGTTTCATGATACTGGGATTCCTTTTTCTGCTTTACCACATATTTCCTGTGTCTTTGAGAAAGTCACTTCATCTATTATTCCCTCAATACCACAGAGAAAACGATGCTGATTTTCCTGAGCAAGGGTGTCATGAGGACAGCTCTGCTCCCTCTCAGAAGAGAATGTATGGCACCACAGCATTTAAATAGGCGGAAAATTGAACTTTTTAAACTCACTGAAAAAGTTGGGACATTTATTGTAACACAGTCATCTGTAAAAGACAAAAAGGACCATTTTGTCTGTTCGAGAGGAAATGAAATTATTATAGAATTCATCTTTATGTGCATATTTCAACTAATATTGGCTTTTTATGTAAGATTTTTTTAAAGTTCTGAATATTTTCTTCACCATAGAATAAATCTTTAATAAAAATACAACACAGTCGCAACTGTACATGTGCAATTACCTGTGGAAAGTTAAAACAAATCTGTAAGTACTCTTCAGCCAATGAACTCAGTGACTTTAGTTGTGAAAGGATTTTTTTAAGGAAGTTTTGCCTCACCATGATCTGTCACATTTTGCACCTAAAAGGCGTCCTGGCACAGAGGAAGATCTTAGATGGTGGGACATGAAAGTTCTGGCCTGATACCCTTTGAAAGTTGCATTCTTCCCTGGTCTCCTGGCTATTGGCAATTTGACCTATACGGCAAAAAAGTTCTCATTTATATCAATTGCTTGATTATCAAGCATTACGTCTTTGAATGCACGAATAACACAACACTGACTTTGTTTCAAAAAGAGATGCTGGATTTTCAGCATTAGGGACTGAAGTGACCTAAGTGCTGGGGAGTTTTGACCAAGAACTATTAAACTCCAAGGGACAGTTTGAATGAAGTAAAATGGTATCAGTGGCCTGTTGTGGATGCTGGTGTGTGTCCTCTAAAGCGGAATACTTGCTATGTGTGTAACATGTTTGATCATTTAAATTAGTAACTTATTTTAGTACTTTAAAACTATTAGTAGCATGCTACAGATGCTTACATACGAAAGAAGAAACAGAAAATAAAACAGATAATACACACTTTACAGATTGCTGTAATGAGGCGCCTGTCACTTCAGGTGACTCCTACGTATCTCTTCTGCTTGCCTTTCATGACAGTAAGGCTGGCTGAGGGGACAAGGGGACAGCAGCGGGCACTGTACCTTGAGTTAGCATGACTTTCAGCTGGTCCTCCCAGTAGTCATACTGTGAAGGAGAGGACTGGACAGGTGGACTAAGAGGTGGGTGCAAAACTGGCTGCTCTGCTTGAGCTAAAACCTAGCTGATGGGTGGCTGCAAGTGCTCTTCCTCAGGATCCATGCTGGAAGCCAGTACTGGTTTATGTCTTAGTTATCAACTAGTAAAAAGAAATTAAAGGCATCCTTATCCAATTTCTGGATGCCACCAAACTGCAGGGAGCAGTTTGCAGATATGTGGAAGGGCAGGGCTGCTCTTCAGAGGAACCTCAGCAAGTCAGAGAAATTGGCTGATGGAAACCTAATAAAATTCAGCATTGGTGGGTACAAAATCATTAACCCAGGAGGGAACAGCCCAGCGGATTAGTGCAGAGCGGGGTTCAACTGGCTGCAGACGCTGGGGGTCCTGGTGGGGCTGAGCGAGAGGGTTCCCTTGCAGCAATGAAGGCAGTCACAGGCACGTTAAAAGATCATAGTCTGCAGGCTGAGAGGTTTACTCCCTGTTTGGTGTTTAATTGCAAAAGGCCCTGAATTATTTAGAACTCACGAGCCCTGCATCCCAGTTTGGGTTCCCCAGTATGAGAAGGCCATTGACAAACTAGAGTAGTAATCTTTAAGCAGATCCATGGTCGCAGAGGAAAGACTATGTAACCTGTGCATTTACAGCGAAGTAATTGAAAGTCTTACATTAAACTACTTGGAATTCAAAATTTCCATTTTTCCTGAGATGTCTTCAGTGTTATAATCTAATCTTTTTCTGTTTCAACAGTTTAGCCACCTACTGCATTTTCAATAAATGCATTATGATACAATTTCTAATAAATCTTTAGGTGCCTTTTTATTGTTATCATCTATACCTACAACATATGTATGCTCACATATGCTCAGGAGAGAAAGGAGAGAAGGAAAGAGTATCCTGAAAATCAGTACTTGGATCCATGTCAGGTAAATATCCAGACTAAGAGATTACTTGCTATCTTAACTTGAATGAGTCTTTTTTTTTCTCCAGAGTAATTAAGTCCCTTAAAAATAAAACACTTCCAACATATCCCCTTCACAGCAGGATAATATTTCCTTCATAAATCTCCCCTTCTAGATCAGATATTCATTCTCATGCTCTTGAACCATAGATGGTATGTAATTAAATATACTTTTCAATCTGTTATCAAAGTAAGTTGATTAACCAAACTGTTAAGTGATGTGAACCTGTTTGTTAAAGTTTCCTTTCTCTGTAATGTTTCAGTTTCTTCTGTCGGATGAATAGCATGGTTGTGCTCCTCGTTCTTGGGGTAGTTGTAGCGCTGTGTTGTCTTCAAGCAAAGGCGCTGTATCATTGCACAGCTATGAAAGTGCAACATTCAACATTTTTTTTAATTGAAGGAGTCAATTAAAAGACTAATATTTTTCTTAACAATGCAGTACTTCCTTTTGCTAATAAATTATAACAATTGCCTGGAAGTATTGTGACACAATTTCAACCAAAGGCATACAGGCTCATGAAATATGAAAAATTTTCCTGACCTAGTTTTAAGTTTTGTGAATGGTCATTGCATGCTTAAGCAAAACTCAGATTTAGTATTTCATGTATATTAAAGAACATTGCCTAATATAGCAATCTTATTGTTTGGAATTCAAAACAAGAACACTCTGCTTGCCAAAGGATTGGTCAAACATGTTACAAATATAATCAGTCAGAATTCTTACAATAAACTGTATTCTGAATAGTTTATTCCTCATTCATACACATATGGCTATCTTGTGCTTCCAATTCACTTTTCAAATCTGAAAAAGTTTACACAGGACAAAACCCCCTCTATTGACCATCTAATAATATAAACATTATTTTTTCCTTTTTATCATTTATTAAACTCAACACGCTCGAAATTTCACGGGCCTGCTGGAGTGGTGGAGGGAAAATGAAAGAGACATGGAAGATGTAACAGGCTGTAGACAGAAAAAATGGAACTCATATTTAAGCTAAAGCTAAATTTAGGAGGAAAGCACTTGAACTACCTTTCTTCAGAACTTCCTTCTACTTTCCTTTTTTTGATCACATTTCTCAGCAATTGGTAGGAAAAATATATCCTCATTCTAGATAACGAGATTGAAAGAGTTTTTCAGCAGTGGTAGAGAAGACAGTATGTGAGAAACTTTTAGGGAGAAAAAAACCCAGTTAGGCATAGGTGACAGATAAATTTTGGAGCATCCTGGCAGATATTCCAGAAGCATGTACCCAGAGCCTTTCTATTTATATATACCTACTTCAAAACCCAGATTTCCTCAAGGTTTAGGGATAGACAAACCTGGGGTTTTGAACCTAATGCAACTTAACTAGATACCCTGGACCTGTAAGATATAATCCAGCTTGTCAAAACACACCATGGAACAATTAAGTTATTGAAGATTGATAAGATATTGAAGATAATAATAAACTCTTATTGCAGGCCACTTTCCAAGACTACAAATGTAGAATTCACTACATGATCAGCAGCAAATTTACCTTGGATTCCTGTAGAGTTTTATGCAAACCCTGTCTGTGCATGTCTTGCCTGTTCAAGGATGTTTATCTGTAAAAGTTGAGTGTCTCTGCTGTAAGACCCTGTTCTCTTTAACATGGGTTAATCAATTGTGTCAGCAGCAGATGCAAACAGAACTTTAATGGTTTTTCAAAATCTTGGCCGGCATTTCTTCTTATAGTCACCAGTCACTAGAAAAGAGAATCTGTAATTCTTGATATTCTACACACTCATCTTTTTTTCTGTCTTTTTTTTAACATCATATTATCCCTTATAATCTTTATATTCCATTTCCTCACTATGTTTCAAAGCTTATTATTAATTTCTTTTACAAGCATTACATTGTCCATATATTGGGCTTGTTACAAAATTTACCCTAAGGATTTTATACATTGTTTTAGCAGTTTAAAGTGTCTTAGATTTGGAAGAAATTAAAGTTATGTAACTTCTACAATTTATAGTTTTTCTAGTACAAATATTTTCCTTTTTTAAAGTTGCATTGATTTTAATGCATAAATTGCTCTGCATAAAAGATTTTTCTTAAATATTCATATGGCCCAAATATAATTGAGTGCAAAGCTTTTCAGTGATATGTTTTCAAAACACCCAGTTACTAAGGTCAGTTTTCGTGGGTGTAAAAGGTATCTGTCACCTAACTAGATAGATTTTATCTGTCTTGAAATAATATCACAGATGAAAGTCTGCCTTTACAGTAAAGCTGGTAACAATAGGAGTGACAGATGGATTGGATCCTTTCACATTGTATCCTTGAAAATTTATTTTATTGGCAGAAATAAAATAGTATCAAAGCATTTACATGGCAAATTTGTTGACAAAGCCTGACAACTGCTCGTCTTCAGCCTCAGCTTTTGGTTATTTAAAACAAATTTTTTATATGATATAAACTGGAAAATCAAATATTTAAAGAATGTAAATACCTTGCAATACTTAAATACCTATAGTTTCATGACAGCTACAGTAAGTACACAAAGATATTTTTCTAAGGCTATGCTTGGGACATGGTAAAGTGCTAAATGTGCAAGCAATTACGAACTTGGCACAGTAGCAGTATTTATTTTAAGCTCTACTTGTGCTGCTTTGGTAGAGGATGTTTACTTAACCAGACTGTATTAAACATGCTGAAGACTTTGTGCTCTAAAACATTTTTAATTGATGAAACACAGAGGCAATCAATCATCACAAATGATAAAGAAAGGCAGACAGGCCCAGGCAAACAGAATAAGATCTGTAGGTGTCCTTTTATCTTTTTTTTTTTTTTTTGGGGGGGGGGCGCCTATTTGTGCTGCTGAATTAAGTGTTTGTGAAAAGAGAAGACTTGATAGTGGTGGAGACCGAAGTCTTCTATTTATTTACAAGTAGACCATAGTGGTGGGAACTCTTGCATGGTCTCTTGCCTTTCCTATTCAACCTCTGACCTAATGGACTTGATGAGCTTATCCTCTCTTGTGACAGGAAAAATCCATGCTGAGTATACAACCTGTGGGTCTAACTTACCCAAACAATGCTGAACGGTGATGCTTTTCATGCACCATTTGTAAACATATGAAAGCCATTGCAGCGCCTCGCATTCCTGTTCCAGGAAGCAAATTCAATATAACCCGGAGCACTACTAGGTGGGAAGCATTTCTACAGCCACCTTACTCTCAAACTGCATCTGTTCTGAGCTTCCAGATGTTAATTTTTAAATTGTGTGTGCAAAAAATATGTTTTTTTAGTGCAAGTTTGAAAACAGTAAACTAGCAGAACACAATGTTGAATCTGTGTCAGAACATAGCCTTTCTTTGGATAGGAGATTACTGACAGCTATTTCTCAATAAAAAGCTTAAAACTAAAACACTTGCTCAGACTAAGCCTGATTTCAATGGGAACTTTGCCTGAAAGAGCATGGCAGGACTATATCTATAGTAGAAAAAGATGAAAAACTGAAATCATACAGGAAGACATTCTAAAGTGGTACAGTCACTTGTGCATCTCATAGCTGTGTAGTTGAAATGAAATATATTTCTTAACTGTATATATATGTATGTATTTCCTTTCAACTTCACATGAATATATTTATATTGACTATAACAAGTGCTTCAACTTTTTTTTTCTTCACAGACCACAGACTGAAACATAGAAGGCATACATATATATATATAAACACATGCATAAATGCATATATATGTTTATACATATATCCAAACCAGCTTCCATATGAGCTAATATTTGGAGCCTAACAGAGGAAATATTAGTGATTTTTCTTTAATTTCAAAACACATAATACAGTAAAGACAGTCTGCTTAAAATGTATGCAGATCTTACTGTTTCACTGTGAGATTTTGCCTTGTATTTGTATTGCCCTTGTTTTATATATACTGTATATATACTTTCGAAGTATTTTTGTAAATTACAATGTCCTTTTACTACCTTCCCAGAAAATTAGAATGCCCTCTGCTGTTAAATAGTCCTAAATTCTTGTAAAACTTATTGAAATTTGTATAGGAAAAATCATTTAAGTTACTTTCTTCTGTTCTGACAAGTGTGATTGCAAATCTCTACAAGGATTTTGTTGTATTTGCTTATATTTGTTATCAAAACTTATATTTTTTTCTTCCTTATGACAGATATTGCTGAAATCATATTTTTGATAACTTGATCTGTGAAAGTGAAAAAGAATAATGCATTTTGTCCCTACTTCTGTTCGTTCAGAGTTCAAAAACATTAGAATTTGATTGCAGTTTTCTCAGATGCAAACGGTATTTCATATATATGTTGGTTTACTTTTTTTCTCTAGAAAAATTACTTTCCCTATGGATCACTAATTGAGATCATAATATGAATGGTATTGCTTGCCTGGATTTGGATCAGCAACAGCACATGACTTATTTTTTACAGTTTTGTCCTCTTTTATTATGGGAAATTCCTATCATGGAGATAGTGAACACAATATGTAATTTCAACTAAAATGATTTTAAGTACTGGTTCATACTTCTACTTTTTGAAAATGAAATCCACAATTTAATATTATATCTTATTTAGGTTTGCAAATGGATGTGATCTACAAGCATATTTTCAAGGGCAACAGATTTTGATGTACTGGTCGTAATTAAGGATGTAATAGAATAGGTAGTATAAGTGGAGATAACTGATTCAGACATCTGTTACATATTAACAGTTCTCTTTAGCTGACAAATTGTTAAACCACTATTCTAAGTAGGAAGCATATATAGATATAGTATGAATTATTATATCCATGTTTCATTAAATTTATATGAGTATGAATCTTAGGTAGAAGTTAGTTAGTTAACTCAGTGTTTTATATTGTTAACAAAATAATTGTTGAGAAGAATTACAATTATATCTGTGTTACCCAAGGGCTAGTCTGTATAAAAGCTTGTGGCACCCCTTAAATGAGGAGGAAAAAAAAAGCCTAGTACATAACTGATTGTTTCATAATTGAAATATAAGTATTACTTTCACAGGCTTTGGTGTTTATGTTATTTTGTAACTATAAATTTCCACATTTTGGCCTAAACCAACAACAACTTTTTTTCTAGCCATGCAAAAAGGAAGTGTGATCTGATCCAACTCAGCTGATGTATAGAAGAATATAACATGAAATGAATTATTACTTCATATTTCCTTGATATTTTTCAGACTTAGAGAGACCTAAAATGTTATAGGGATTAATTAATTTAATTTAGCTTTTTTCTTTTTTTTTTTTTTTTTCTGGGAATGACTCACACTGTTAGTCATAAAGCAAGGGATATTGACCTTTAAATCTCTGTTCTTGGGGGAAAATTACTCTTCCAATATTTTCTTTTTTCTCCAAGCAAAATCTGAACAAACATCTCAAAAACTCATGATCTTTCATAGATCTTGGCATTGCTAAATGGTAGAGGAATCACAGGTCAGTTAATGTAGTTTCTGCATTTACAAGTGACAGCATAATAGTGTGCAACAGCATTATAATATTATTTACATTTATTTCCTTTTTTGGGTGAAAAAAACAAGCAAAACCAATTCCTTCAGAGCTGCTACAACAGTTTCTTGACCTTTGATTGATTTAGCCTGCTGGAACAGGTCAATTATTTGAACCATTCTACTTCTTGGACTAGGCCATCATCTATGGTTTGTGTCTAGCACTTTTCCCTTACCACAGCAGCAGCAATATGAGAAGCACGAAGCAACACATTGACTACGTCTCTCTTATAGAGCCCTTGAGCACAGATCCCCCCTGCTAAGGTGTACTACCCTTCCCTCTGCTGCCCTCCCTCTAAATGCAGCTGTGTCCTTGTGTCCAACATGATCTCCCAGTGGGAACATCAGCAGGATGCTGGGACTGTGGAGCATGTGTGGAGCTCACCTGTCTCACTGCCAGACATAGCCCAAGACTGAGTGGCCTGGTGCTTTAGGCGGTGTGTCAAGGTCAAGCAACCCGAAAAAGTGAATGTTCTCTTTAAGCAAATATACCAGGGACACATGAACAAAACACTTTTTTCTGCAAACCAATTACGGTTGATGAATGACATCTAAAATAAAATGTATATTTTTCAAAGATGTTAATGAATCTGCATAAATATCTGTGGTACATGTGGATTAGCTTATGAATGACAAAAAAAAAAAAGAAAGAGCAACTTCAAGGGAGGTTTATAATGGAAAATATTGTGACTTCTTTACTGACAGGTCATGACTAGTGCCCTGTAAATTAGTATGAGCCAATCTGTGTGACCTACAGTGTTATATTCTTCCATTATATCATTTAAATGTGTTTCCTGTGTTCAAATCCTGCAAGAGTGATACAAAATAAATTTTAAAAGACAGAGTTTTTGTTATAAGGACATGCTGTTTTTTGTTTAAAAATCAGCCACTTTAGAAAAGGGATAGACACTTATTTGTTTTTAAGAAAGATTCAGCTAGGGTCTAGTACATTGTGACAGAATATTTCCCACTGTAATAAAAAAGAAAAGGAAATACATTTTATCTTTGTCATTCTGAAAAACAGATAAGTTTATTATTGATGTTTATTTATACACCACCCATAACCAGCTTCCCCCAAATCCTTATTTTATTTTCCTTAGGAATCATATCTGTTCATGGTTACCCATGTCCTTATCTGTCTTAGTTATGTGTCATCTGTATTAAATAATCTAAATTCCCATCCATTCCAGCATGATATAAGATAGAGAATTCTTTTTTTCTAATGTGGTCAGAACAAAAGTCAGATTTCACTGTCAGACTTTGGTGGCTTGCTGAACAGGATTTATAAAGGAAACTCCTCAAATTAATGTTCTCCCTTTAATGTTTCCTAGCAATACAGAAAATGACTGCAAAGAAGCACATTTTCTAGCTATTTTTTTCAACTGACAGAAAGCAGAACACAAACTTTGTCAATAATGCAAAGAATTTCTAGCCAGGTCCTCTGAAATTGTAAACTTTTCTAAAAACTAATTAATGATAATGAAATAGTTTGACATCTATTGTATACATTCAGCACAAAGTAAACTGAGGAATATTTGTGACTGCTATTTTGCTTGTATAACTTTTGCTGATTGTGTTTTGCAGCATTCTGTAAAGTACGCAGAAGTAAGACCTGAGCTGAATAAAGTAATATCTTTATAAGAAAAGACAAAAAAATGAGTTTTACAAAAGTTTTTACAATAGTGTTATCATTAATAATTATTTCAAGTTTTTACTTGATGCTGCCTATCATTTCCTCTTTTGTTTTCCACTCAGTATTTTCTTTTTTCTTCTAACATGAAGCACATTATTATTTTAGAATCATATCTAATAAGACATTTAGGCATCTGCATCCTCAGCGCTGAAGGTATAATGACATAGCCTTGAGAATAATGTTTGAACTCAGAGTCTGAGCCTATGTTCTAGCACTTGAGACATGGTACCTATTATATATCAGAAAATAGTACAGTACAGAAGTCCGTTTCACTGTTTTGTGGTGTTTAGATAGTTTGATTCATGATTTGAAAAGATGTGCCTTTATATACTTGGAATCAGGGGCCCAAATATATTCTTTCTGCAAAAGACATCCAGAAATATTCGGTGATTAGGCTTTATATATGCTATTATAAGCCAAAGTTGTGTTGACACCTTTCTGATCTTTGTAAACTAGCTTAATGAATAGAACATTGCAGCATGAAATACAAGACTTAAGTACCTTCCCATCAGGAGAGCTTTTGGTTCTTCATTTTCTAACTCACAACTTACCAGCATAGAGGTCAGACTAAGTAAGGTTCTCAAGTAAGTCTTTTTAAATCATTAGAAAGATTACAAATCTAGTAGATGTTTTTGATCAGTAAATTGTGAAAGATTAGACTTTATCTCTGTTTAACAATATTTTTTGTTAATTAGAAGAATGTAGTTCCTTATTAAAAGAAACCCCATCAGAACAATAAGAACCTGTTTGAAAGGAGGAGGACCTTAATACTGTCACTGGTCCTTCCATTTACTGCTGTATGCAATCCTGGATCCACTACAGTCACTATAGGTTTAGTTGTTGCTTTCAATAAATATGCCCTATATGATAATCTGTAGTTTAAGATGTCCTATAAACAGTTGAGTGATGTTAAAGCTAACTAATGTCCATTGGCACTTACGTTTTAAGAGATGATTGCAATGAGTCTTAAGCATATTCTTAACATCAACCTTTAATGTTGCTGAAAAGAATCTTGGCCAAAAAAAAAAAAAGCAATAAACATAATAGTTTCTTCTTTATCTGAGACACTTCATTTAGCTATTTATAATATCCTCTTTTCTGAAAAAATATATATTATTTTGATGTTTCCTTTTCATATCCATCTTAGTAATTACATAGATTGACATGCAATTCTGGAAGTCTCTATTGAGCAGCAAGTATCTCTCTGTTCTTGGTAATTCAAACACAGACTGTATTGCTTATTTTGACAGCTAAAAATGTTTATGATAGAAATTCAGCAACATCACACCTTTTTTATTCTCCTCTACTTTTTTTTTTTTAAGGGTCAGGTAGGGTCTTTGAATTAATTCCTGTCCTTCACCACATTTTTAACTGCTTTCCTACTCACTGATTTTTAATAATATGCCTAAAAATAAAAATTGGGGTTCTAAATCTTCATTTCAAAGATTGTTTTCCACAGCACTGTCCTATTCAAGAAACATTTCACTTAACAAGGGTGACGTAGATAAATAAAGGGTCTAGCAGCACCCTGCCCCACTGCAGTGCAGGCTTTTGAAGCACAGGTTCCTCTGGTCAAACAGAGCTCCTCTCCAGGAGATCTCCCTACTTCACAGAAGACTGGAGAGACCAAGGCTGTGGCTTACCTCTCATTTCAGGATTGAGAGAGAGAGAGCAGCAGAGTGGAATGCTGAGTGAGTTTTTCCTAAAGACTGGGTAGCAGTGCTAATACTTGCTGGGAGATCCTCGTATGCAAGAGCAGCGATAGGAAGTCAGGACAGGCAGTTTTATGCAAACAGCCACTGCCTGGCTGATTAGAAGACCCAAGAGTCCAGACACAATGGACTAAGTGAGACAGTATCTAGCCTTTTTTCCCCTTCATATTAGAACATGCACTGGAAAGCTGAGAAAATTCAGAGCCTGGTAAAACAGCAACAAAGTCTGAGAGAAAGACCATTTCACAAGTTCCCTGGCTCCTCAAGCAAAAAGTATTAGAAACCTTAAGGACAAAATGTTTTTCCTGTAGGATTCTTAGCCCAAATTTTGCATAGTGGAGAAGCTGATACAGTTCTTGCCCAATAAGCATTCATATATTAAGATGTGAATGTTTGGAGGCTAACCCAACTTGAACTTCAACACTGATCTTGTCACTAAAAGTGACTTTCACCCACATAAAGTTCTGGTAATCCAAAGTGCTAAGGAAGGGTAACATTCTGTATCTGTAAACAGAAACTACAGATGTATTTTATTCCTTTAGGGAAAAAACAAAAAAACCCAAAAAAACCCCCAAAAAAACAACAAAAAAAAAAAGAAAAAAAAAAAAGGAAAAACAGTAAATATCCAGATTACTGGAACCTTAACAACCTTGTCATTTTTTTTTCTGGAATTCTTTATAATTTTAGTTTATGTCTGTAAATCACACAAACCACATTCCAGTTTTAAAATGCAACAAGCCTCATAACTATTACGAAAAGATACAAGCTCAACATGCCAAAAGAGTCTGTTTATTTCTGAATGAACAAGTAATTTGTTTCAACTGAAATCAGTTGCCAAACTCCAGCTGATTTTAGGGGAAGTAGAATTATGATCATCGTGGAATTCCAACATAAACACATACTATACACTCATCTGCATATACCCTTATGTGAAAATAACTATGGGGTCCTCCAAAATCAAGGACATGTCTTGCTTTCTAGGGCAAAACTGGAGTAAGAGTTGAAATCAAACTTCTGGAGCCATTGTAAGGCACATCATATGCTCTTCTTCTGCATGTGTTACCAAAAGTAAAACATCCAGAAACTTGCAGAAGCCCTTCAAGCTAACATGCTTAATAATGCTCCAAAAATGTTTTCCCTTAAAATGATTCTGAATTATTGTTGTGAGGATATTTCATGAAAGGAGTTCAAATAAAAAGTTGCAGTGGAAACCTACTATCCAGGCAGGATTTGTCACCTCCACTTCCAGGCTTCTGTGTGGCTGAACAAAAAGACATTTCCAGGCTCCCAGTTCTGCAAACACTGAATGGATTCACAAGGACCTGTGGCCCAGAAAGTCCTGGGACTGCCAGCTGCAAAGGTCCAGCCTCCCAGGTCCTCCAAGGTTAGCAGGCTCTTGGCTCAATTTCAGCCTGGACAGACATGAAGCCAGGAGTTTCAAAGCTCATGGGAGCCATTGTATCCAAGTGCCAAAGTTTCTGGGTCAGCTTTGACTCCTAGGCACTCCAGTTCCTCTGCACCCTGGGATCTCACAGAATCCAAGACCTGTGGCACAAAGCCAGCTCATCATACTGGCTGTTTCTGAGCCATGATTGCATTTCCTTTCACAGATAATTATGAATAATAATTCCTGATCGAACTGAAATCTAATTTTTAAATCTTGGAAAATTCTTGAAATTACCTGAATAATAGAGTGAGAACTGGTAAGTTACCTACAGCAAATGACCAAAGGAAAAAACATCAGTGAGGAAATAGAACTATGCTTTAAAGAAGAGAGACACTTGAATAGATCATCTAATGTCAAGTTATAATAAATAAAAATAGAACAAGGAAGAAAGAAACAAGGCAACCAGGTGATGAAGAAAAGGTTGAAAATTAAAGGTAATCCCTGTATGGGCCTACAAGTGAATAAATGTTTTGCTTCAGTTTTCCATAAAAATATTTACAGGGCGATTTGGGATACAGATGGTTGTTTAGTATCTAGAAATGAAAGTTTCTGCCACCAAATGTCATCGTTATTAGTTGAATTTTTCTAGAGGAAAAAACATAACATAAGGCAGGACAAATTTGCACTGTTCTGGACATCTGTACTCAGGTGATATCAACAAGTACAGAAAAGTGCTACTGTGGTGACTGGAAGGAGAACTAAACTTACAAAAAGTTAAAAGTGATCAGCTCATTTTACATAGGAAAAAAAAAAGCAAGATTTTTTTCTCTATAAAATTACCTCCATTTTTTTTTTTAAACCTTGTTTCTTATTCACCTTCCAATTGTTCAGGCTATTTAGCAGAGGTGTTGAAGCTCAGTGTGTGTTCCTTTCTTACTGCTATATAACCTCTTGATATGAAGAACAGGAAATTCAGGATCCCCCTATTAATTCCACCAAATCTGATAGATTGAGAATAGCATTTAATGACAAGATAAAATCATGCTAAACTTAACTAAAATTGTGTTACTAAGAGTTATACCTTGCCCTTAGAGCAATAAAGGTCAGTATTAGCATGATGGATACATATAAAACTATCAGTGCCTACATCAGAAATATTATATGTCTCAGTTTTCACTCTCATGAGGTAAAAATATATATTTTTTCTAACAGGATGATTAAAAAACAGCACTCTCTGGCACATTATTTCTGATGATTTTAGTATTATGCCAACTTTCAACCAAATCAGCCTGTGCTGAAGACAGATTCCTTTTCACATTTGTAATGAAATTAGCTAATGTTATTTCTGAAGTCAGTATAAGTGGATTCCGTGACAGTAAATAATAAACAAGATGTGATGAAAGGATTCTTCTAAAATAGATATTCTGTCATTCAAAATTGCAGATGTTTTGAGTTTCATTCAATATCCTTCCTTTACAACATTTATGAATTCCTAGATGAGACATAAGCTTTTATTGCATCTTAGTCTTCAAGATAGTATGCTCAACTAACACAATTTTGGTATTTCTGGATCATAACTGGAAAGTGAAAAAGATTATATAGATCTGAAAGGTTTTCTTGTGCTAAAGGGGCACTAAAGTCTGCCATATTATCTTTGGATCATGTGTTGAAATAAGAGGAAAACAAATTTTTCAGTCTCTCCTTGGTATGGTATCCGAAAGAAAAGTTGGACTCACAAGAGGTTAACTACCTCCAGATGTAAGCTGATCTGTAATAATTCTCAAAATTTCCTATACTAGTAGTGATTTTTAACTCAGATTGTATTCAAAACCCCCAGTCTCACTTGTCATAGTCCCTTGTACCAGGTAACCTAATTATCTTGGGATGCCTTCATACAATGGAGTATTCTAGCTGCCTTCATTTAAGCCCATTTGGGAGTTGCCCAAAGAAGGAGCCTTGCAGCTGGCTATGAACCTCTTGGGCAACAAATGCAAAACATGAAAGTAGAACCAAAATTAAAAACAAGCATGCATTGAAGTTGGTGACAATTTAAATCAAGAATATGCTTGGAACCATATGTTCAAAATTATGTGTATATATGCAAAAGAAAACAATGCCTGTTCTACTTGTAGTTACATTTTGTGGAACTCAGAGATGCTGTACTTAATCTACAGCCAACATAAGTGGAAACAGAAGCAAGGCCAGTGGATATTCCAGTAAGTAAAACAAGTAAGAAAGAACATCTTAGGTCACTGAGAAAAATTAATCAAAATCAAATTAGTATTAACATTCCCTAGCCTTGAAAACATAAGAAAAAGGGTATTAAAATATAGCTAATCCTATAAATTGACGTAAAAGCTTCTTTTTTCTGTTGCAAGGAGTGTTTAAGGTATTGAAAAAAGACTTGATCATTTATCTGTAGTTGAAAAGTCTTCTACAATTTTTCAGATATAATAACATTGTTCTTTGGAATTTTCTTATGATTCCTTCTTCCTACAGAAAATATGATGTGTTACCTACTCAACAGTGAGGTAATGTCTCTACGGGTGATATTCCTTATTTTTTTACAAAATTTGTTTGTGCTTACATGTTTTAATAGTTCATTTCCTTACATACTATGTAGCAGAGATAACAGTGGCTTGACCTAACAAGCTAGCTCTTCCAAACTAGAAGACATTTGAAAAAATCATAAATCAAACAAAAGCGTGCTATTCTAAATATTTATATGAACACAGCTTTTCTAAGACCTACAGTAGAAAATATGCAGAAGCAGATGAAGAGTCAGCTAAAATTGTATATAGTATAGTAAATGTGTTAAATCTGGGATTATGCGTATAATAACAATATATAAAAACACACGGCTTTCCGTTATGTATCTAAAACCCCACATAATATGGCTTTGGGCAAACACATGTCAACATCAGATTCACTCATAAAAAAACAATTAAATATCCACTTTGTAATAGTTATTTGTTCTGCAATGAGTGACATTTTGCCTGGGGATCAAGTAAAAAAACTTTATCAAACAATACAAGAAGAGTGTTGAGGAATTTGGTCCAAAACCCTGTGTAGAGAAAAATCTCTTTGAAAAAGTTCGTATTTTGTAACCATTTTAAAACTAACTCATATCTGTTATTCATAGAGTCATAGAAATGTTCAGGTTGGAAAAGACCTTTAAGATCATCAAGTCCAGCTGTTAACCTGGCACTGCCAAGTCCAACACTAAACCATGTCCCCAAAACCATGCCACAGCTACACATCTTTTAAACACCTCCAGGGATGGTGACTCAACCACTTCCCTGGGCAGCCTGTTCCAATGATTGACCGTCCTCTCAGTGAAGGAAATTTTCCTAATAGCCAATCTAAACCTCCCCTGGAAAAAAATCGAGGCAATTTCCTCTTCTGATACTTGTTACTTGGGAGAAAAGGCTGACACCAACCTGTCTACAATGCCCTTTCAGGTAGTTGTAGAAAGCAGGAAGGTCTCAGTTGAGCCTCCTTTTATTCAGACTAAACAACCCCGGTTTCCTCAACCACTCCTCACAAGACTTGTGCTCCAGACCCTTCACCAGCTTTGTTGCCCTTCTCTGGATACGCTCCAGCAGCTCAATGTGTTTCTTGTAGAGGAAGGGACCCAAAAGGGAGCAAGTATTCGAGGTGCAGCCTCACCAGTGCTGAGTAGGGGGGGACAATCACTGCCCTTGTCCTGCTGGCCACACTATTTCTGATACGAGCCAAGATGCTGTTGGTCTCCTTGGCCACCTGGGCACACTGCTGGCTCATGTTCAGATGGCTGTCAACCAGCATCCCCAGGGCCTTTTCTGCCTGGCAGCTTTCCAGCCGCTCTTCCCCAAGCCTGAAGCACTGTGTGGGGTTGTTGTGACCCAAGTGCAGGACCCGGCACTTCTTGTTGAACCTCATACAACTGGCCTCAGCCCATCGATCCAGCCTGTCCAGATCCCTTGGCAAGCAGATCAACACTCACCCCCCAGCTCGGTGTTGTCTGCAAACTTACTGAGGGTGCACTTGATCCCCTTGTCCAGATCATCAATAAGGATATTAAACAGGACAGGCCCCAATACTGAGCCCTGGGGAACAGCACTTGTGACTGGCTGCCAGCTGGATGTAATGCCTTTTACTACCACCCACTGGGCTCAGCCATCCATCCAGCTTCAACCCAGCATAGAGAACACCCATCCAAGCCATGAGCAGCCAGTTTCTCCAGGAGAATGCTGTGGGAAACAGTGCCAAGGACTTTACTAATGTCCAGGTAGGCAACATCCACAGCCTTTCCCTCATCTACTAGATGGGTCATCTTGTTGAAGGAGATCAGGTTAGTCAAGCAGCACCTACCTTTCACAAAATTATGCTGACTGGGCCCGTTCCCTGGTTGTCCTATACATCTTGCATGATGCCACTCAAGATGATCTGCTCCACAGCCTTTCCCAGCACTGAGGTCAGACTGACAGCCCTGTAGTTCCTTTGATCCTCCTTCCGGGTCTTCATGTAGATGGTTGTCTTTGAGCTCAGGAGGCTGGGTACCCAGGTAACAACTGGTCTTACTATTAAAGACTGAAGCAAAGGTGGCATTAAGTACTTCAGCCTTTTCCTCATCCTTTGTCACTATGTTTTCCCCCACATACAATCAAGAATAGAGATCCTCCTTAGCCCTCCTTTTGTTGTTAATACACTCATAGAAACAATTTTTATTACCTTTTACAGCAGTAGCCAGATTAAGTTCTAGCTGGGCTTTGGCCCTTCTAATTTTCTCCCTGCATAACCTCACAACACCCTTGTAGTCCTCCTGAGTTTCCTGCCCCTTCTTCCAAAGTTCATAAACTCCTTTTTTTCCTGAGTTCCAGTCAAAGCTCTTTGTTCAGCCAGGCCAGTCTTCTTCCCTGCCAGCTTGTCTTTTGGAGCCTGTTCCAGTGCCTTCAAGATTTCTTTCTTGAAGAATGTCCAGCCTTCTTGGACTCTTTGCCCTTCAGGACTGCCTCCCCAGGGTCTCTGCCAACCAGTCTCCTAAACAGGCCAAGGTCAGCCCTCCAGAAGTCTAAGATAGTGGTTCTGCTACCCCTTCCTTACTTTTCCAAGAACTGAAAACTCTGTCATGACATTTACGTCCAAGATGGCCTCCAACCACTGTGTAATCCACAAGTCCTTCTCTGTTAAAAAACAGCAGTTTCCAGCCCGGGGCATGTGCCCTGATTGGCTCACTGACCAGCTGTGTCAGGGAGATATCTTGCACGCACTCCAGGAACTTCCTAGGCTGTCCCCTTTTGCTGTGTTGTATTTCCAGCAGACAGCTGGTAATTTGAAGTCCCCCCATGAGAACAAGGGCTAGCAACCGTGAGACTTCTCCAAGATGCTTATTATTCCACTCTCTGTTAGAGCTGTGCTACCACAAACTTGATGCAAAGGGGATCAGTGTTTTTTACACTGAAAATAGGTCTTATTCATAGTTTCAATTTCTGCTTTCAGTTTTAAGTGGAAAAGCAGAAGCAGGTCTATTGATAGGATACGTAGTGGAAGGAAGCAGCTTCCCACCTATGTCTGCAGCATCCCAGTGCCCACACCTGTCCTTTGCTGGTTTAAATCAACACCATTCCACTCATCTACATTGAACAGGGTCAATTTCCAACGGCTATGAAATTAGCCCATCAGTAACTTCCACAAAAAATAAAATTTCCAGGCAGCAATGAGATGAGTAACCTGAGGCACATTTGGATATTCACCTATCTGTATTATTGTGAAGTATTTTGATAGCCGTCGTATAAACACTGAAGCTGCCTCATGTCTTGGATTTATTGTTGGCTGTACGTAGATTTCCCAAGTGTCTAAGGTACATCAGCTACCCCTTGTGTACCCTGGGTTTTCCACTGGAGGACAACAAAATTAATGCCATCACCAAGCCTTCTGTTTGCTATGAAGCTTTATTCACTTACGTCTGTAAAATGTATTGAGATCCTGAATACAAAAGGTGATAGAAGTATTATCAATTGTTGCCATTATTTAAAAAGTGAATGCAAGACTGTAAAGCAAGCATGGAGCCTCTGTCAATATTAAAGAGAGCTATAATAGATATGCACGAACTGCATGAACACTACTTATAGAATCATAGAATGGTTTATGTTGGAAGGGACTTTAAAGATCATCTAGTTCAAACCCCCTGGACATGGGCAGGGTCACCTTCCACTAGACCAGGTTGCTCAAAGTCCCCTCCAGCCTGGTGTGGAACACTTCAATGGATGGGGCATCCATAACTTCTCTGGGCAACCTGCTCCAGTGCCTCACCACCTTCAGAGTAAAGAATTTCTTCCTATCTAGTTTAAATCTACCCTTTTTTACTTAAAACCATTAGTTCTTGTCCTGTCACTACAGGCCTACTAAAAAGTTGGTTCCCATGTCTCTTATAAGCCCCCTTTAAGTACTGGAAAGTTGCTATAAGGTGTCCCCAGACCCTTCTTTCTCCAGACTGAACAACCCCAACTCTTTCAGCCTGTCTTTGTAGGAGAGATGCTCCAGCCCTCTGATCATCTTTGTGGCCCTCCTCTGGACTCACACCACAAGGTCCATGCCCTTTTCATATTGAGGACTCCAGAGCTGAACGTGGTACTCCATGTGGGATCTCATGAGAGCAGAGTAAAGGTGGAGAATCACCTCCCCCAACCTGCTGGCCATACTTCTTCTGATGCAGCCCAGGATTTGGTTGGCTTTCTGGGCTTCAAGCCCACATTGTTGGGCCATATTAGCTTTTTGTCCACCAGCAATCCCAAGTCCTTCTCCTCAGGGCTGCTCTCATTCTATTCTCCATCCAGCCTGTATTGATACTGGGGGTTGCCCCAACCCATGTGCAGGATCTTGCACTCGGCCTTGTTGAACTTAATGAGATTTGCACAGGCCACTCTCTCAAGCCTATCAAAGTCTCTCTGGATGGCATCCCATCCCTCCAGCATGTCAACCGTACCACACAGCTTGGTGTTGTCAGCAAACTTGCTGAAGGTGCACCTGAACCCATCGTCCGGGTCACTGACAAAGATATTGAACAGCACTGGTCCCAGTATGGACCTCTGAGGACTGCCATTTGTCACCAGTCTCCACTTGGAGGCTAAGCCATTCATTGACTACAACTCTTTAAGTGAGACCATCCAGCCAATTTCTTATCCACTGAGTGGTCCAACTGTCAGATCAATGTCTCTCCAGTTTAGAGACAAGGGTGCCATATGGGACAGTGTCAAAACCTTGTAGATTACACCAGTTGCTCTTCCCTAATCTGTCAACACTGTAACCCTCTCATGGAAGGCCACCAAATTTGTCAGGCACAATTTGCCCTCAGTGAAGCCACATTGGCCCTCACTATCCACCTCCCCATTTTCCGTATGCCTTAACATAGTTTCCAGGACGATCCTGCTTCATGACCTTGCCAGGCACCAAGATGAGTCTGACCAGCCTGTAGTTTCCCAGGTCCTCTTCATTTCCCTTTTTAAAAATGGGAGTTATGTTTCTGCTTTTCCAGGCAGTGGGAACTTCAACAGACTGCCACGACTTCTCAAATAGGATAGCTAGCATCTTTACCACTTCATCTGCCAGTTCCCTTAGGACCTGTCCCTTAGGATCTGTATATGCATTTCATCAGCTCCCATGGACTTCTGTACCTTCAGGATCCTTAGATGGTCTCAAACCTTATCTTCTTCTATACCAGGCAGTTTTTCACTCTCCCAGTCTCTGCCTTTGCCTTCTGTGACTTCGGTGGTGTGGCTCAAGCACAGACAGAGGCGAAAAAGTCAATGACTACCTCGGCCTTCTCCGTGTCCTGGGTAACCAGATCTCCCTTCTTTCTGGAAGGCCTGCCCTTCAAGAGAAGGACTATGTTTTCCCTAGTCTTCCTTTTGTCACTGACATACCTATAGAAACTTTTTTTGTTGTCCTTGATGTCCCTGGCCAGATTTGATTCTATCAGGGCTTTAGCTTCCCTATCCTGGCTGCTCAGACAGTTTCTCTGTATTCTTCCCAGGCTATCTGTCCTTGCTTGAACTCCCTGTAGGCTTCCTTTTTGTATTTTATTTTGTCTAGGAGCTCCTTGTTCATCCATGCAAGTCTTGTGGCATTTTTGCCCAGCTTTGTCTTTATTGAGGCACACATTCTGAGCTTGGAGGAGGTGATCCTTGAATACTAACCAGGTTTCTTGGGCACCAAGAAAGGGTGCCTTCCCTCCAGGGCTATTTGATGTACATCATTCAGTTGTGATGAATTATGAAGGACAAGTGGGTTAATCCTGGTCTTTTTATCTGTGCTCTAGAACTAAAATAAATATCAAAAAAATTTATTATTTGCTTCCAGGTAGTAATCCCATAGAATAACTTCTGGATTTAAGAATTAGAAAAACTATTTTCTTCCATATACAAAAGATATCTCAAAAGAAGGGAATAACAGTCAAATTTTGTTCAGAAAGTACATCTTTAATAAACAATCATTCTGCAAAAAGAACTACCTAAAAGAATCACAGACACCTGAATTTTCTCATTTGTTAGCAAAGGCAGCACAAGCAGAAAAATGTGAACAGGTTAAAAATTCAAGCAAATAGAAAGATTGTTTATGGGGAGGGACACTCAAGTAGCTCTAATAATTTTTAAAATTTTATCTGGTCAACTTCACGGTAAGATTTTTTTCTCAGCATGTTGCAGTGTAGAAACACAAAAGTAAAATGTACATGGTCTTGGTGACTGGCATACAGTATTAAAGGGCATTGTCATCAGAAGATGCCAGAGGGATGACATATAGCCCTATCAACCAAGTCATGCAGGCTCTAAAAAGTTCAGGAAAAAAAAGAGCTGCTAGTTTTCAGAGCATATCTTCCCAGAGAAGTTGTGGGTGCCCCATCTCTGGAAGTGTTCAAGGTCAGGTTGGATGGGGCTTTGAGCAACCTGATCTAGTGGAAGTTGTTCCTGCCCGTGGCAATGGGGGTTGGAACTAGATGATCTGTCTCTAAGGTCCCTTCCAACCCAAACCATTCTGATTCTAACATCCAGAGATGCATTTCTAGTATATTACTAGACAAAACAGTGGAATATTATATGTTTCACGTGGATCTACTTTTTTACTTCACAACCATAATTGCTATAGGAGCTTTTTGTTATGCAGATTGATGATTTTTTTCCCTTTAGCATGAACTAAATTAGTCAGCTAAAAAATATTTTTCTTAATTAAACAAAAACCAGGACAGTGGAAGAAAAGTTACAAATAGTTATCTTTGAACTCACATGCCTCTAGTTCAGTGGGGACAGTTTGCATGATCTTTTCTGTATCAACAACATTCCACATGCATATTTTTTCTATCTTTTTCAGGGGAAAAAAAAAAAAGGAACTGCAGCAGCAACAGTTCTCAGATAAACAGGAGGACACCAATACATTGCATCCCTTTCCTAACATCTCCACTGTGCCTGTACATGGATATTGCACTTGGGCTTCTCCTTCATATCCCAAGATAATACTGGAAGTTGATTCTACATTCACTCATCAGTCCTGAAGGTCACTTTGTGACAGTCTGCTGGTTTTCTCTTTACCAACAGAAAAATATTTTCCAGTGACATTTCTTTCAGTTTATGAAAAACTTAGTTTTTAAAAATAAGATAAAAAAGACACAGATTACATTGTTTAACCAAGAATTCTAACTTTTTGTCTGAAAAACACAATGTTTTAGTTTCAAGTCATTGCTTTTGCCACATGGCTACTTTTACCTCAGGTTTCAAGCCCTCAGGCTGGAAGGTCTCACTGGTTATAACTGGTACATAGCAATTCTGCCACACAAATATCTCATGGAAATGTCAAAATAATCTGCATAAAATGTAAACAAAAGGGATTTTTCTATTTTAAAACATTTCAGAAAAAGAAACAAAAACATTTCCTGACTTGCTTCAGCAAAAGAAACACAAAACTCTCAAATGTCCCCTGAAAATACAAGCCAGATAGAAGGCAGGACTATGATTAAATGAAGATAATCTGCCTGATCAGTTCGAGTGCTTCTGTTTCAATAGGTATCTCAGTTCTTTGGTGTTTTAAGGAACTGGAAAGAGGACTGTTGAAAAAAACCTCTATAGGCAAAGTTGTGCTTATGTTCTTTTTGACATGAGTAAAAAAGGAAATACTGAAAACGTCTTTATAGAATTGTTCTCATGAGATGTACATCGCACTTTCAGGCCTGAGGAGTGTTGGGAGAAGGCTGTGCATATACTAAAAGCTGTACACAGAATCCTATCCTTAAATGAACAAAATGGTTGCAGTTTGCTTTCACAGACTGTGCTTGACTTGTCTTTCAGCTGCAACAGATTGACATTGGCTTCACTCCACTGATGCCATTGACATGGTTTCTAACTTATACTGCTGTTCCAGGGCTTTCTAGAAGTGGTATTTTCTGTATTATAAAACCACCACTGCATGTGGTATTAGCTGGTATCTTTCTAGGCATGTGGAGGAAAGAACTGGCTGGGGATAGAGACTGTACTATCATCTCAGTTCTTGATGTGGTACCCCACAAATTTATGCTGACACAATGCAGTGATTGTAGCATATATTGCAAGGAAGCATACCATCTGTTTTCTGCCTCTGCTTTTCTATAAAAAACAGACTTCAGTCTCCATGGCTGCCAGGCTAGAATTTTGCAACATACCCCTCCAGCCTTTTGAAATTCCTCCTGACCATCTGGGAATTTCCTGTTCTGCCAAATAGTTTTGTCCGGACAGAGCTGAGGTCTGTCTCTTGCCATTAAGAAATCCCCTTACATTGGGGCAGAGGTGTTCTGAAGTAGGTGAATCCAGAAAGCCAGTGCCAAAAAGTAGACCAGGAACTTCTGCCACTCCTGAAAGTGCTGGAGGAAAGAGAGGACGAGGGGTCAGCTTCAGCTGGGTGGGCCTGAGGTTGGGAAATGCCTCTTCAGTCAGGAACTGAGCACAGATTTTTACTGCTGATTCACTGTGAGCAGCATCGGGCCAGGCTCCACAGGAACTCATTAGCATCACACTCTGGGTGAGAGTCGAGAGACTTTTTTTTTCCAGTTTTTAATCCTCTTGGGGCTGTTTAATGATACCGGTTTGAGTTTGTGGAATGTGTTGAAAGCCTCCTTTGGGTTCATGTTCCCATAGGAAATTACTGTTTTTTCTAGTCATACTTTTTGGTAAGAGCTCATGCTAGCAACACCTGGAAAATGTGATAGCAATACCAGACCAAGCCTGATAGAAGCAAACACAAAATTAATACCACTCTGATAGAAAAAACATTGAGCGACTCTGACGTAGGATGCGAAGCTGTCTCACAATATAAAGCTTGTATTGCGTTATTGCATTAGTAGCATTCTAAAAATAATCTTGCTGCAGCTTGTCTATGGCTTTTCAGAGGGATTTTACTATGGAAGTGAAAGCACGACAGCATTCAAAAGCACACGATATAACTAACACTGAGGTGTCATCTTGAAACTTAAGAAGAATGAATATGGGAAATTTACCCTAAAACACATTTCCAATGTTCCATCATGGTGAGTTATAACCCAGAGGAAAAAAACAAGACAAATTTTAGTGACAAAGGACCAGAGTTTTGATTGATATTTCAGGAACTCTGCATGATTATGGCAGAAAAATAATGAATGAAAACATTGAAGTAGCCTTTAAAAATGCACACACACACAAAAAAGATGTCACATTTGGTTCATATTTTACAAATCAAGGATATATGTCATATCTTCATGCCCATAACCATGCAACAAAACCGCTTTCAGCCTTGCTCAATTCTGTTTCTAGGAAATACCCTAGGGGGTCAGTGGCTAAATTACTAGAGCTTTCCAAGATGTGTAGAAGTGTTAAATCATGGATCAAGGAAACTTTTTGTTTGTTTGTTTTGTTTAAAGTAACAGAGCAATTCCCACTTGATTCTACCACCTGTTAAGTCTACTGAAAAGTAGCTACATGCTTGTGATAACACTCTCCAATGGTAAAATGAAAATAAATTGTTTCATAGGGATAAACCTTGTAATGTGCTAGATGTTTCCGGGAAAGTCTAAGTACCATCAACTCAAAACAAAACCCTTAACGCTTTCAGGGTCAAGTCCTTAGATCTTGCAAAATCTAAAGCTGGCAAGTTTGGGCAAATGCTTTTCTAGTATTTCTGACCTCTAGCTCATCACAGACTCTCCATGGTGCTTGCTTGATACTAGTAGACTGTTTCTTCACTTAATGGTCATGTATATGCAGCAAACACAGACATTATTTTGAAGTTATCATTGATGGTTGCAAGAACATTCCTGGTAAGAGAGCAACATTTTGGTTACCACTTGCAAAGCCACACAAGTCATTTGGTTCTACTCAGCATTTCAGCTGAGAGTTGTCTGCATTGCAGATATTTTAATAACCAGCAAAATCTGTAGAATTAATGGTTTCCTTATTAAAACATGCTGCTGAGCATCTTCTTTGCCTCACTCCTATATTCTTAAATTTAGTAAAATAATGTTTATCTTCTTTTATTTAAAAAAATGAGAACTGTCTTATTTTAAGTAAAATATTCCTCAACTATAATGAGTTTTTCTCCCGTAGACTGTAATGCTACTGAGATATGTAATATTATGATCTTTGTCAGGCCACATAGCCAGCAAATAGTTTACAGCTACATTGTTTCAGGGCATTTTAGTGAACATAGTGCTGTACACCAGAGTAATTTTTCAGACTTTTCTGTCACTGCAGGACAAGTTATCTTATTGTGTGTGCTTTAGTGACATGTTGATACCTTGGGCAGCACACAAATTTATAGATTACAACAGCAACCTTTACCCCTCCTGTCAGAGTTTTAATGAAAATCCTCTATCAACCTCAAATACGTAGACTCCTTGCTTTGAAGCACCACCTCCATCTCCCACCTTATATTTAGCCTTTCCAATCTTTCTCCAGCTCCCTTATACTTTCTCTGAGATTAATCTTTCCAAGAGGCAATAGTCTACAGTTAGAAGCTCATCTTCAGTTTCCTTAGGAGTTACCTGTCCGATTTTATGGAATTCAAAATCATAAAAAGGAACATGAAAAAGCTACATATATTCTTACTGCATTTTATAGTTTATTCAATCTGCAAATGCATCACAGATATTTCACATAGTTTACCCAAGCATTACACTGTATTTTTAGAGCAGTGTATGTAAGCATGCAATGAGGTGCAAGCATTTTGCCGGTGAGGCAAGATGTAGAAACTCAACCAATACCCTGGTTTCAGGGAAGTCAATGAAATATGAAACAAAGCTAGATTTCTCAGCAAAACTCAGCTAATGAGGATTTGAAAGCACTCATTTAACAGGATACTTCTCAGTTGCAGAGAGAGCCATGTATTATGTATTTGTACAGTGACTGGCAAAACGGCTCATCAAGCAGTTCCAAATATAAAGGCTGATCTTTTACCAGAGATTATTTAATTCATTCTCCTGTAATTATCCTTCACTTTTAATGATAACTCTTTGGTATTTGGCAAACTCATCTTGCCTTGTGTGCCTCTGCAAATACAGCTGTCTTGCTTATGCTTCACCTATCAAACTCTGGTATTGTATCAGGTACAAATAATTATTTAACAACTGCTATGAAGGCAGAGGTCGTAACAGTTGAGCTGTGCGATGTTATGGAGGTAAACGATGTCAGAGGAATATACAGAAGGATATTTATTACATCAGCCAGAATTCTTGGAAAAGCCAAGAGATCAAATTGGATCATTCAAGAAAAATGTCAAGAGAAACAACCTTAATCATCACCTCTGTAGTTAACAGTCTAAAGTGATAAAGAATTTTGCTGTACATATCTCCTCCACACAAAAATAGCAACACAGAGAAACTTTCTAGAAGAGCACTGATGGCCTTTCCCATTAACAGGATAGAAGTGACGCAGGAAAGATAGGTGGCCCTTGACCATTTATCTCTACTATGGTAAGTCACACACAGGGTGAAGTATGAAGTTTTAGCCAAGGAACAAAGGGGAATAGTTCATTCAGGAACAGATTAGGTCATCTCTTTGAGCAATTTTCACTCTAAGCAGATCCTCAAAATTCCAGGCACAACACCAAAGGCACCATGGTTTGGGGATTGCCCGTTATTGTGTTGACTTGCTGATGTGGCCTAGAAGGCCGCAGGAATCTCCTGATGAGTTAAGACTGTACAGAGTAAATATTTAACTATGACACAAGTAAATATACTTAATACTTAAGTGTTAATGGCAGTGATCCTAAATCCTTATTTCAGCTACTTTCATCTGCATATGAATACCCAATTTTCAAAGGCTGTAGCAGTCTTCCTTGAGCCCTTTGGTGTTGGAGAGGACTTCAGAGAACCAGGTTGTATATAAAATTATTCTGTGAGATTTCATAAAATCTGAGTTATTTCTATACAGGTTTTTCATAGAAAATATTAGGAGAACTAGTGTTCTCATAGTGATGGTGAGATAATTATCTGAAGATCCTTGCCTTCTTGAGAGACCAATACATGATTCAGAAGAGAAAGGCAAGTAAATGATGCTGTTATTCACTCTCACTGTTACTCACTGAGCTGATGGGAGAGTTTTAAAAAAAGAGATCTATTTAATAAAATTGTCTTTCCTGCAAGACTTCTGCATGAGAACTAAAACTTCCAGAAGATAATTATTACTAAAGCTATTCAAAGCTGAACGTACAACAGTGAAAATCAGCACATTTGAATACAGCCATAGGTGGTTTAATCCAAATGAAAATTCATTCAATACAATGCTCAGAAAAAACAAATTACAAAAATCATCATTTAACAACTACATTATTTTTTCCTAAATCTCCACTGTGCAAGACAATATTTGCATACAAGAGTATTAGAAAGAAAAATAAAATTTTATAAGCATGGGCTGACAACTTTAAAACGTTCATAAGTAATATGATCCAAAGGGCAGGCAAGTCTACCACAACACTGAAGATAAATGTAAAAGAACCTCTAGAGACTGTAGAAGCACTGCTCTTTTGATTTTTGTGGGTATTTAAAACATGTTTTGTGGATTTGGAGTGTATTAAAGGTCAAATACTAAAATACCTCTCAAAATAGTAAATTTACACATCAAGAATCAGATTTTTTCCACCTACAGTCAGGAAGTGAGAACTCTACTTTGAAGGCTGTAGAGCCTTTGATAATGACGGAGAGTTTGTTGCAGCATTTAAAACAGTGGACAGGAGCACTCAAATGACAAATGCTTTTCTCTTTGAAACCTTGCAAGTTCCCTCTGTGGGCTTAGGCTGTTGTGGATCATGGATGAGAAAACAAAAAGCTTGGCCTGCTAAACAATGTTAACGCTAAAACAGAAGCTTCTTAACATAGATAACATCTTTCAAGAAAATCCTCTTGCACACAGAAAGCCTTTAAAGGAGGTTTAGATGTGAAAGAAGGCAGGATCGGTCTATAAATGGCATATCAGCCTGCAGCAGAATTAGTTTTTAGATTCAGAATTGATTAGTACCAATCTAGTCATCTGTGCCCTAGTGCGAAAGAAGCCATGCTGCCAAAAAGAGACAAATTACCTTCTAAGGTCATCTGCTCATACTCACAGTTTTCTCCCACAGTTCTCTAGTCTTTTCTTAATTTTCTGGCAGAGGTGCTTAGAGCTTACCCTATCTCTAGGGTAATCTCTCTAGCCTATTTGCCTCCTTGGTACAGAGGGAGGAGAAAGAATGCCAGGACCCAATTCCTCAGGCAGAACAGTGTCAGAAGGGAATTCTTCTGACTGGAACAAGTGCATTTTGGTTGTTCCCATACATTCCTATTGCAGAAGGAACGCCTGGTACATTATTTGCAACAAGACAACTAGAAAAACATGGCAAATGGCAAGAATTTACTCCAACAAATAAAAAATTTCCAGAAGACATGATGAAAAATTATAACTATATAGTTACGTCAAGTCCTATTAAAGAAGCAGATGCCATGCATGCACAAGCACAATCAGGTTTGTCCTGCAACACAGGCACATGTAAGGACAGTCACATGTCTGGTTTGGGGAGTACACAGTCCAATAGGTTTTCCAGAATATATGAAAATTCTTGCTTTCATACACAGTCTGGAAAGTACAAAAGCAAAAGCACCCATAATTTATTTGCAACACAGTATGGGGACTCATCCACATAGAATAATGCATGTACAATAGACAAGATTTCATTTTGCTAAGAACTCTTGTAGGTTTTTTGAGCCAACAGGTCAATTCCAGAAGAACAACAGATTGACAGAAGGTAAGTAGGTATAAAACATAAGCACAGATTTAAGACACAACACTTCGAAACAGACTTCAATGTACCTCAACACCAAAGACTCCAAAACTCTAAATGCATATGTGTGTGTGTGCATGCATATATGTGTGCCCACACTCAAGCAGCAGGGTAAGGTGTCCAAGGGAAAGGAATTTTGCAGACTTCTTACAGAATTTTTGATCAGCCACTTTTTACTCATGGATCTTCAACACAGATTTTTCAACTACAAGACTGTATCTGCACTTGCAGCCTACATATCTCTCTTAAGACAGGAATATTAACACAGCATATGACTGACCATGTACTACCATATAGCAGACCTTTAAAGTACCTTTGCTAAAGACATAACTATTTCACCATAAAACTAGCATAGTTCTCTAACTATTATCCTTTTCCTACTGGATTTTTTTTTCTTTTTTTTTGTCTTCATTTCTGCTGCTAGAAGCTAGTCAAGGGAGTATAAGAAATTTCTTTCAATCATGTTGCTCCATGGCCTTAGAATACCGATTTTTTATATTACTTCCTCCAAGGGATTCTAAAGTTACTTTAATCCCCCCCCCCCTTTTTTTTTTCTTGTTTGTTTGGTTTGTTTTAATTCTGAAAGCAAAATATTTTTCAAAATGTAGAATAGTGCAACTTCAGCATCTTTCCAGCTGATCCTATACCTGTCTTGCTTTGACTGTCTGTACCCATGTTTTTTCAGTATTGAGCTAGCCCTACTGTTAGGTCTTGTTTAGATAGGAAGTTGCATTAGTTCAACTTGCATCAGTTTTAAACAGGGATAAGTAAACTGGTGCAAGCCCCTGGGTAGACTTCTTACTCCAGTTTAGGAGTGAATTACACTGTTTTAGATTAATGTGATTCCTAACTAAGGTAATGAAAAGCAAAGCTTGATCTTTGTGCAGGAACATTGATGAGAATGTAGTGCAAATGTGCAACAATTTATGGCATTTCTAAGTTAGCTTTCCAAGTGAATATTCATCACCCTGGTTTTTCATAATACTGTTTAAAATATGCACGTGTGGTTACACAAGAATAACCTTGTGTTAAAGTACAGCTTGTTTCATAAGAAAAAGAACCCATCCCATGAAACATGAAACTATTTCAATTTCCTTTTCCTGATCAAGCTTCAACTCTTTAACAAGAGAGGAAATCCTTACGCTACTGGGATGACTTTTATACCAGGGCTGTTTATTCAAGACACTTGAACTAGTGGTGGTGAAGATGAGGTTCACAGCACAGCTAAAACCATGATGCCCGTTCTAGAAGGTTCTTCATTTGCTAGCTCTTCCTTGTTTGCACCTTATTGCAAATACAGAGAAGAGGACTGAGCTAAGCTGAACTGTAAATTGAGATGGATGCAAGTAGGTTGCTAAGTATCTTCACCTTTCAGGTTACACTTGCAATAAATCACACAAGTGAGCCCAGGTTTGATGACAACATTGCTGGTAATAATAGCTCTGAAAAGCTAGCCATTCCTCACTGGTTTTCCTGAGAATCCATACAAGACTAAGCTACAGTTCTATTAATTTCAGATGAATAAAAGTTGAAGCAGCAACTGCTCAATGGATTTTAAGAACACTGCAAGAATGACAATTCTCACAGGTAGCAGGACATATATAACCCACTTAGACAACTGCAGCCTGCAAAATATACTTAGCATTATAGACTAATGTTAATTGCATTTATCTGCTTATTTTTTATTAATTATTTTATTTACTAATTTTAAAACTAATTTCCTTCCAAAAAAATTTTAATCTCAGCATGTTTTCTGTAAATATTGGAAATATTATTATCATACAGAAACTGTTAATACCACAAAATACTTTCCACTAGAAAGACTCCAAAAGCAATACAAAAAATAACATATTAAGACTCCCAACAGCCTTGTGAAACTGAGTAGTAGTACTATATTGGTGTTAGAAAAAGGAAACAGGAATACTTAAAAGTTCATGATTTCCTTGCAGTCACAAGGGAAGTCTGTGCTACAGCCATGAACAGAAATAAAGCTTAAATCCATCCCACTTAACAGAGGCGTTTAAATCAGGAAGCGAGCTGTTCAGGGTTTCCCTGGAGTCAATGAAGAGAAGTAGGGACTTCCATAGGATGGTTCAGATGGCTGGCTCTTCCTCTGGGCTTGCTACTGTCTCTGGACACAGCACTGAGAGATTCCCCACAGCAAAGAAAAACCTATCTTGGATATCACTGGGTTTTGGCCAGAAGTTTGGGTGGGATGATGCAGGCCTAAAATACCCAGCTTTATACTTTTCCCACATGAGGTTTCTTTTTTTTTTTTCTTTTTTTTTTTTTCCAAGGCACCCAGCACTGTGAAGTAGAGATTGTGTCCAAACCACAGAAGGGAATGGGAACGATGAGTTCTCAGCACCCTCAAAATGACACACCATTTACTTTATATTAGTTTCATTTAGAAAAACTCTCAGTGTTCCAAATGAGATCTCCCACTGGGCATGTTGGTTGGACAGTTCAGATGACTAATAAATGTAATATTTTATTGTTACCAGAAAGTTCCTAATTACAGCTGTCATCACTGAAAATAAACACATTCAGGTTCTACTGCACATTATGATAAAGCCTTCTGTCCAAGCATGGGAAATATCTTTTTTAACTAATTTGCTACCAAATGTGGCAACATGTGAGACTGCCCTTCAGTCTACTTCTCTGATTCTTCTACTTTAAAAAGAAAAAAAAAAAAAAAGCACATTGCCAAATGGGTTATCCCCCAATAATATAAAGCTTTCGAGCATTTCCACATTTAAAGTGTGGAAACCCTTTTTCTTGTGGGTACCTCAGAATATCCCATGGACTTCAGCAATTTGATTAATAAAAATTTAAAATGCAGGCATATTATTGGCCAAAAGACTTTTTGAAGGTAAATAAGCAAATTTTGGTTTACACTCAAACATGAATTTTCTTAGAAGCAGTTTGTTTCCATGAACTTTTTTTTGCTCTTTAAATTTGGCTTTTATATATATTTACCCATTGAACAGGACATACTAGATAAGTAATTTCACTAATTTGAATCTCAGCATTTGTTCTGCAGCTTGCTTATGGGAACTGCACTTGTGATGTTACTATGATGAGGTTTTGCTTTGGTTATGAGAATTCATTGACTCCAAAGCAAAAAGGAGCACCTACAATAGCAAACAGCCTCTGGATCTACGCAAGAAATCCAAGTTCAAGCTGGATGCCAAAATAGGAGACTAGTGACCCATTTTGGATGAAGCATCCTCACTGTTTCCTTTTAGCCCTGGTCCATCTTGAAAAAGGAAAGATTTCCTGGAAAGCCATTACTTATACAGACCTCTTAACAATGTTCATATTAAATGACAAACAGAATGGCAGATTGCAAATCTAATGACCCGCTTTTATTTGTGAAAATTAACAGGAGTTCATCATGGATCTCATGGTTGCACTTAACATCCAAATATTATGTAGACTTTAAGGTCACATGTTATATTACAAAATGCCCAGTGAGACACAACCATAAATAAAATAGAATTTTTACTATTTCTTGTAATAGGACAATTAGCGAAAATTGGTTTATTAGTGTGACAAAATTTACAAGTTATGACCACCTCCACTTTTATATGAATATAAATTTGCCTCATAGGATACTATCACAGCTCTTTAGATCTGTCCTTTTCAGGGCAGGCTCTGTCACACTTTCACACAGCTTCATGGCACATGATATGTGAAGAATTTTCCCATCTTCAGCAAACCATATAAAATGCAAGGCAAAATCCAGCCTCTACACACACATAAGCATTTTACTACCATTTCATGGCAGTGCTAGGGCCTGCTGGTAAAGACAGCAGAGAGGGGCAGACTTTCACTGGAGCCACAACACACAGTGACAGACTCTAGCCTTTCCAAAAGCCAGTTTCTTCTATACAACGACTGGTCCCCATCAAAACCTAGATTCCTTTCATATTTAAAACCCTAGTGAGCACTTGCAATGTTAATTCTGTAAAATAAGTCAACAGAGCACAGAGAATGCTATAGACAATTTATCAAAACCATAATAAGAATAAACTTTAAACTAGACTATCAAATGGTGACAGATACCCCGGAAAAATTGTTCATAATTTCTTTCTTTAATGACTGAATCTAGCTTATCATTTTATATTTCTTCTCTTATAGCTGGTGACAGCACAGGCAGTTTGAAGGGAAAGGTAAGTGACTTGAAGCTTCTTCATTGGGTTTAACTGTAGTGGTGCCATCAATATTTGCAGAGAAAAGGAAAATGAAGTCTAAGTTTGCCTGACCAAAATGATTGTGGTTCACTTTCAACTCAAACCTGTACATCTGTGTTAGCTTCTTACAGTACACTATTAATAAGCATTTATTTTAAACTTCTGTAGTATTCTTCTTAGGTAATGATCAGAAAAAAAAAAAAAAAAAGAATGGATCATATAAAGTTCACTTATTACTGTAATAACAATTATTATTACTATTTGGAATAAGGGATAAGTATATAAAACACTCATCTGTATAGCTATCCTGAACGTGTACCGAGTCCATCGATACTCTAAGTTCAGCAATCTGACTAACAGAAAGTTCCCAAGCAAGACATGATGATAACATTTCATGTAACTCCTCTTTGGCAATACTTAGACATGTCAATTAAATACCAAACAGTATCATGTGTGCCAGTCAGTTACTGCAAAAAAAGAAAATGTGATGAACTGTTTGTTTTGAACTATTAGTATAAACATATTGCAGAAATGAAACCCAAGCTTAAACAATGGGGAAAGTTATCCGGTATTAAAATAAACAGTTCTAGGAAAAGCTCTAAAAATGTTTACCAAGTCATCTGCACGGCGCGTTTTGCCATGTCCCTGGTTTGTCAACCAATCCCAGTTATGCTCACTATAGATATGCAAATGTTAATGAACAAGCCTGGGACTTAATTGCCTGTTATTGGCTCCTCAAGCCAGCCCATTCTTATCTATAATCAAGCTCGTAGGTAGTCAAAGAAGCACTTCTGGTTTTAAGCATAAAATTTACCTTTTTTTTAAAAAAAAAAAGAATGCTTGCTTTGCTTCTAGAAATCTGCTAGTTTAGGTGTGAAAGAAAATAATTTTTAAATTAAAATACTACAGAGTTAAGCAAACCATGATTCTTGCCAACTTTCTCAGTAAATACTCTTTCAATATTTCAGGCTAATAGCCTTTGTGGTGAGAAAACAATGCACCCTGCCAAACATTGCGTATATATAATTTTAATGAAAGATATATATATTACCTGAAGTAATAAACATATTTCCTTTATGTAAGTCAGAATATATCTCAAATTCTTAAACACTATTTCTTATTATAACTATTTGCTTCCATTCATGGACCTATAACTGTTATTTATTCTTTATTTTGTTCTTAACAGGTGCATTGTAAATGCTGTTTAGTGTAGCAGCAGTTATATCTGATACCAAAAATCTAGGGGAAAAAATAAATGCAGAGAATAAAAATGAGACGCAAGATATATACATAATATATTCATTACATTTCAGCATTATGCTTGTTTTGAAAGGAAATGAGTTATGTCTGAGATGCTTTGTAACGGCAGCATCAACAAAGCAAATTTGGTATTCAGAGATGCTATAAAGGAGCTGCATCAACCTCATTTGTTCAGACTGAGCCATACTCCGTCACACAGAGAAACGGGTCCTTTCATTCCAAGGAAAACTGACACATGGGGATACGTGCACAATCCCAGTTTTATGTAAACCCCTGGGAGCAGTGGCTTGGGGGCTGGGAAGGAAAGGAGGAGGGGGATAGTGCTGCCCATAGCCTGTTTTACAATCACTGCAGAAGAAAAGTCCTCAAATATAAGCCCCTTTCACTGGGCTGCCTACCTGTTTAATCACTTCCCTCCAAAGTGTGAGAGGACTAAGCCTAGCTCAAACATTCACACTCCAGAGACTCAAATTTCTTCATGTTCAGTTCACAGTGAAATAGTGATCTTAGTTCAGTCTCTAGTGGACAAACACAGAATAAGTAAAGTCTTACAAGCATGATTCAGCAGCCAATTTGCTCAAGTAAAATCATGTGTACATAAACACAGATAACAACTTTCCTCTTTTTAGTGCTTGCCTCAGCCTCCCAAGGTACAGTAAAATAATTTCCTAAGAAATGCTTTCATCTACAAGACATCCCCTTATCTCCAGCTTTATATTCCCCGATGCAGACCAAGGTGTTAAAAAATGAGGGAAGTAGTCTAAAAAAGAAATGCTTTGTTATACTTTGTTTTATAGTCACATGTTTACTGGACAGAGTCTTTTCTCTCTTGCTAGTGCCAGATATGCAAAGAGCGCAATTAATTTACCAAGGCATCAGGAAACCTCCGAAGATTTTAGTAGGGTTAGGGGAATGGGGACAGCTGTATGTGCTTTTTAACATATTTCTATCTTGTATACTGTCTGGGTGAAACAAAACTTGTAAATAAGACAGGTTACAGTAACTTTGCTAATACAAAGGTTTAGTCCACCTAGTAGGGTCTTCGCTAGGTTCTTATTGATGCTCATTCTTCCTATGAACTTGTGCTAGAGTTAAATCGTGTATCTCTCAAATGGGTACATATAGCAGTTTTCTTGTGCCATCTTACATGACTAGTTGCATCACTCAATTGCTCAATTTTCTAAGTTTTTCCAGGTCAAAATGCAATATGAGAATGGGAATATTACAAATAACTATATACAAAGACTGTTTATTTATTTTTACTGGTCAGCTATCCCAAGGCATTTTATTACCAAGGCATGGACAAGATCCTGCAAGGTATGTAATTTTACACAAGTGAGTAATCCTGTTAAGGTGAATGGGACTGCTCATATGAATGAAATTATTCACATATTTAGGTCTTTTCAGGCCCAAAATTCAGCTCATACCTAAAATACCGAAAAGTTCATTAAAAGTTTAGAGCTATTGCACAGTCTTAAAAATAATTATTCTGCTAAGTTACTACAACAACTTCAAACCCATTTTTCCCTTTCTATGAAAGAATGCACTTATTCACACAAATTAAAACAGGCTGTTTCAAGTCCAATGTAATCTACATAGTTAAAAAGTTTTACTGCAATGTTTCAGGAGTGTGAATGCCCATATACTTTCTTCTTTCTTTCCAGCAGTTAGCTGGATAGAATACTATTACAGAATCTGTTTATGGAGGAACAATGATATTCTTAACCCAGTGCCTTTAAACGCTGATATTTTTAAAATGCTCCCTTTTGCTGTCAGCGTAGCAGGTACACTGCACAGCATCTGATCTGAAGCTGTGAATTGTAAGTAGAGTTTATAGGAGTACTTAGTAAGTTCTGTCATTACAGTCTCTGCAGGATTTTTTCATTCTCTGATTCACAAACATCCATGGTCTTTTGAGATAAAGCTTTAAGAAGTTGTGTCTTTCACTAACATGAAGAAAATTCTGCTCCTGAGAGTAATGTCAGTAGGAAGGCTGAAACATTTCTACCCTCCACAGCGAGAAACTAGATCAATCCTTATTACCTCAGTTCTCATAGAAACTAATGAAAACTTTGAACATCACCAAAAAAATCCATTTAGTGAAAATGAAAAAAAGGAACACTTACTTTTTGCAGCCACTGAGTGTAATTTTCCATCACATGTTCCAGATGTTGCAGTTTCTGGGAAGAGAAATCCTGTTCCACGTGAGGAGCATCTCTCTGAAGAGCATTTGTGTTGTACTGGTCTGTCGTGCTTTCACGACAGTTCCCGTCCTGTTCTGGCAGAATGAAAGTATAGGTGCACTGCCCGTGCTGAATCCGGTTAAATCTTCTCCCACTGGCTTCTGGACCCCGACGCTGGTTATTACAGCCTATATGAGCAAGAACCGCTGCCAGGAAAGCAAAGGAAAGGAAAACTGACATGTTATTATTACTTTCTTTTCCTACTTCAACAAAAACTTTTTCTTCCTCTTTCTTTAAATTTGTTTTTAATTTCCCTTAAAGTCTTTGGAGAAAGGACTGGAGAAGCGCACTTTAGTAATCAAGCTTGGATAAACTTATTTTTTTAATTTCAGTATGAGGATAGCTTCCTTAGTTAAAATTGGGAATATTTATTGCATAGTAGTTAAGATTTATTGTTTCCTCTCTGTTACAGTCCAGCATGTAGCCTGCTTTAGTCAGCTGCATATGCATATCCCAGTCTCTTTCCCCTACACTATCTGCTGCAGAACTGCTATTTTCTCTCAGGCTTCAGTGAGTTTTATTAAGGTTGCACTTTCAAGCCAAGCTGGAAGCAAGCAGCCTTTCACAAGATGACTTGACAGGAATGCGTGTATGAGTGCGCCCCTATGCTAAGGATGGCTGATGGCTCAGTACAGAGGGATCATCTTACAAACTGGCTGGATGCATGACCTCAATCATGCATGGCTTTCCAGCCCCTACTGCATACACTGCTAAGGGCTTTTGACGAATGCACATAAGTTTAATAAGTAAGGCAGTCCACCTTAATACACTTCATATGTTCACACTGACCTATTAAAATGTAGATAAAGTGTAGAAGTTTGTTGTAATCCCTCTGTAAATATACAAAGCACTGAAATTAAAAATACTTTCAGTTCTGCTTTGCTCAGTATCTATTAAAGAATTCTAAGTCAGGCGAATGACACTTATGGGAAAAAAGTTACATTTAACCCTAACGTGCTTCAGCTACTTTTCTAAGACAATTGTGTTCCTTTAGCAGAGTTTGCAGAGAGCTTTTTTACAGCACATAATTAAATTAAGGCTGCCAAATAGTATTGGGAAACGGCAGTTCAGAAAGATAATAATTTTCTATGTTTGGCATCTAAACTAAGGTAAATAATTAGAAAACAGTGAGGGACGGTGGCTGAACTATTCCAGATTGTCTTCTGTCCTGCATAGTTATCACATGCAAAACACTCCTTCCAATTTGCAAGTCTGTATAGGCTATACAGGCACCTCTCATATGCAGAAACTTCCTCAGAAAAAGATTGTGGTAACTACTTAATAAACTGTCTTACACTTAAATAATGCCTTTGGTATTTGCTAGAGACAAATAAAAATTGCACAGATTAGAAACAGAATTGGAATATTCCTGAAATTCAGAGGAACTTGGATATGAGTTCCTGCTCCAGTATTTGCTGTTGTTACATAAATACCAGCCAACGCTTCTGCACACCACTTTGCACAATTTTCCCCATTAAAGTGGTTTTCTAAATAGCAATAGTACATCACTAAGAAAAAAACAACCAGCCTGCAAGGTTTTTACCGACAAGGAAACCTACTTGCAAGAAGACTGAGTGCAAGCACCTTCAGTGCTTATGCAATTGCCACCTGTATCACAACTACAATTTAATTCTAAAAGAAATATTAAAAGAATATTTAGCCAGGCATCTGACCTGCTCCTGAGGAAGCTATTCCTACTCAAAACTGGGGATGGAGGCTTTTTATCTTGCAACTGGAAAGAAATCACTGCATCTGAACCAGTAAGAAATATCCCCTATAATAATATAGAGAAATGAGAAAGTCTTATCTTGCTTTAAAATATTTGTATGCCCAATGTATAGAGAAAAAAAGGAAAGAATACAAAGCAAAGAGCAAAGCATCAATGCTACTGTTGCGTTTAGCAAGATCAGAATATCCTTCCATCTCCGAAACTGTTCAGCCCACCTTTACACCCTGGTTTTTTTTTTTTTCGTTTTCTGTCTCTGAAAATCTACTAATAGCTTGCTTTCATATAGCATTTCTCATACTTCTCCCCCATCTAGTTCTCCAGAACTAGTTCCTCTGTGGTTTATTACACTGCCTTTGCAATTATTGTGAAATGTAATTGCAAGGTATTTGCTCATATAAGATCAGAGAGCTTCAGTTAGGAAGAAAACTCTAGGATCAGACATTGACCTGAAGGGTTAGCATAAAACCAGCTATTCCTCATGAGGCAAAGCAAAAATACCAGAGCACAAACATGGTTAACAATACATACTTTTTTTTTTAAAGTAAAAAGAGAACTTTATGAAAGGTCTTCAGAGCAGCTAAAAGTGGGATAGCAAAGGTGGGTGTACAAAGGCTTCTAGATTTTTAGTTCATATTTTAAAATACTGTTGTTTACACAAATGCCACATTCACTTTCTGCAGAGTATTTATATCCATGCAAACATGGAAAAGTGTGATTTTAAACTTACTGTTGATGGTTTTTTTTAATGAGAAAAGACTTCACAGAAGAGCAGGCTCACTTTGTTGCTATTGCATGGCCCCTTCCCACTGGCTTGAGGTAACTTCTTCCCCTTCTGTCCCCCTCTTCCTAAGGTAACAGCCATGAGGACCTTCAAGAAGCGTACCATTATCAGGCATCTTTGGCATTTATTTGGCATCTTATGTCTCCAGCTTACTGCCCTGCCACAGCACCTGCCTCTCAAAGCCAGACCCCTGACCACAGGCCCCAAACTGATGGATCACGGCCAGCACATCATGGTCAGATGCCACAGTGGGGAGAGGTGGCAGTAGCCAGAGCACCTCCTACCAGCACAGTGCACTAGATGTCTCCTTACTAGGGAGAACCAAGTCCCCCCACCCATGTACTGCCCATATCTGTGCTGTAAAAGTAGCCCATCAGAGACATCTCATGTGTCCAAACACCTGGGGACTTGTGCAGAAGCAAGGAAGGGATGGCAGGAGCCTGGGGAAAGCCCAGGAGCCATTCTGTCACTCCCAGTTTGCAGCCTTTCTAGCCCAAAGGGACTCATGAAATGTGCTGGGATGCACTTAAATCTTTGCAAGGACTCCGAGCAACTGCTGAAATGGCAGCAGCTCTGCTGGCTACACTGAAACTCAGCAAATTTGGGGGTTTGGGGGCTACTCTTGCTGATAACAGAGGGAGAACTAGCCACCAGGGTCCCTAACTAGAAGCAGAGACACTCCAAATCCTGTAACACAGGAACCACCAAGGTCAGCTTGCTGTTCCCGCATAGCAAAGTCATTTTGATAAGGACATTGAACCAGCCAGGCCAGGTTCAATTTACACTCCTCCCTGGCACGCTCATGGTCCCATGCATACACAGGCAGAAATGCAACAACAAATACAGAAAAGATCTTGTTTCTACATCTACAGCCACAATGCAATTTTCTAAGGAATTCCATTTTATCTAAGGAAAACAGGTTCAGAAATAAGAAGAGTTTTTATTTTCTAAATTTCCCTATTCCTATTAAGGTATTTGCTTTTCTCTTTCCAAAAACAAACCAACTAACCAACCAACGAAACAAACAAAACATCTTAACCCAAGAGTTTCAATGATTTGGTGTCTTCTGTTTGATAAATGTGCAGTGTATTATCCCAGTACCACATGACCTATGTGACCTGTCCCACCTTTTTAAGACCTGAAAATTTCAGTGAGGTGAGGGAAAACATAATTCTCAAAGTTCAGTCAAAGTCACTGTGGGTATTTCTGCAGGATCCTACATTATATACTATAGATACAATCTCAGTCATTTCTCCAGGATTGCACAGAAAATCAGTGGCTCAGCCAGAAACTGAACAGAGGCATGGATGTGTTTAAAAGACTTTATTTTCCCAAGACCACTTCCTCCAGCACAATGACTAGTTTCATATTCCCTGAACTCTTCCTCCTATGTAACAGGGAAGAGATGGATCCAGAGGCTTCCTTCCCAGACCATGCAAAGTCTCATGCACATTGTTTATTTAGTAGCTACACAAAATACTATAGCTCACTATGTAATCAATCCTACGAGGCAAAATAAATGGGAATTCAACATCCAGATAAAGGTTACATTCACATGATATCAGTTCCCACATATCTAGCATTAATATAATTCAATGACTTTTGTCACAGGATCATATGCATGCTCAGAGTTCAAATACAAATTCTAGGAAACCAAAAACTATTTCTGTTTCTTTACATTTCTGCTGCAATATGTGTCATTGCAGATGAGTTGCAATAAGGTTGCATCATGTCACATAGTGTAACTGGTGTTACTCCAACTAAACTTCCTCAGTGTATAAGGGAAGTCATGCCAGAATGGCTCCTAACTCTAAGTGTAAGAGGCAGGCTTTTATCTGTAGCTAAATCAATGCTATACTGTAGGGCATAAAATGTTTATTCTAATGTAGCACATTCCCTCATTCTAAATATATAAATTCAAAGGACCTGGGGCTGCTGGTTGACAGCTGGCTGAACGTGAGTCAGCAGTAGGCCCAGGTGGGCAATAAGGCCAACAGCATCATGGCTTGTATCAGAAACAGTGAGGCCAGCAGGACTAGGGCAGTGATCGTCCCCCTGTACTTGGCACTGGTGAGGCCACACCTCAAGTCCTGTGTTCCCTTTTGTGCCCCTCACTTCAAGAGGGACGCTGAGCTGCTGGAGCGTGTCCAGAGAGGGGCAATGGGGCTGGTGAAGGGTCTGGAGCGCAAGTCTTGTGAGGAGTGGCTGAGGGAACCAGGGTTGTTTAGTCTGGAGAAGAGGGGGCTCAGAGGGGGTGTTACTGCTCTCTGCAGCTGCCTGACAGGAGGCTGTAGGCAGGTGGGGATCAGTCTCTTCTCCCAGATAACAAGCGACAAGACGAGAGGAAGGGGTCTCAAGCTGCACCAGGGAGGTTTAGATTGGATACTAGGAAAAGTTCTTCATTGAAAGGGTGGTCAAACATTGGAACAGGCTGCCCAGGGAGGTGGTGGAATCGCCATGTCTGGAAGTATTTAAAAAACCCATAGAAGTGGTGCTTAGCGACATGGTTTAGTGGTGGACTTGGCAGTGCTAAGTTAACGGTTGGACTTGATGATCTTAAAGGTCTTTTCCAACCTAAATGATGCTATGATTCCATGAATTAATAAAATAGGATCTGAAATCCCATAAGTCTGACTGGGTACGTGCTAATGCTTCTGCTGTGACTTCCATGAGGATGGCCCAAATTTACCATATTGCTGAGACTAGAATGGGAGGCAGGATATCTGCCTGACCCTACAGAATCCAGACAGTAGTGGGAGCAGATGAAGAGGCAGACTTATTTAGCATGAAATAACACTTTCTCCTACTAGCTGTATGCTTTCTTTTCATACTCTCCTGGGAACAAGCAAGTATTCATCTCAGATAAATTACCCCTCAGGACGGAGGTTCGTATATTTACATGTTCATATTTAAGGTATGATCCGACATAGTGCTGCTTGCCAGATCCTTCCTTCAAAGGAATATGATGATGGGCACTGAGTCACGCTGCAGCTCAGCCCAGCTCTCCCAGCATTTGATTTCACACCTGGGAACAAGTAAACAGCTAGCAACATTAACAGAGTGGCAAAAATCAGCAGCTCTTAGAATAATGTGGTGGTTTACCACAGAAACATCTGAGCTACTGGTTAGGCACTACAACATGTCTGAATTTTGTCTCACACAGAGGCTATGAGGCTTCTCCAGGCAAAAGCTTTATTGGGCTCTTTCCAAATGTATCAGCAGTTGAGAAAGCTGAAAACTTATTTGTTTCCCTGTTGGGAACGTGGAAAAATCAAGTTGTTCTTATATTCATAACAGATCTTCTAGCTTACATATGTAGAGAAAAACCAATGTAGATTAATTCAGCTAAATTTGCTCTCATTCCCTGAGCAAGGAGGGAATGCCTCCAGCATCCTTTTTTTCTGTCTAGGGTAAGTTTTGCCCTTAATTTTCACACTTTCAGGATATTTGAGGTATTTTCAAAGACCAGCTTCCAACCCTATCCAGTAAGAGTGATGCACAGTAACTGAACATGGTGAGCATGACATTTTTGTTTGAAAATAATAAAAAGAGATGTTCTAATCTAAAATGGCTGATAAGAGGACCAATGACAGTGATCTCCACTGTAAATCCTAGACAAACCCAACTGCCTGATTTAAAAAGAAAGATATTTCATATGGCTACAAGCTTTTCAGCTCTATCATGTCAATGTGCCTCCTGTTGCAAAATATATTGAAAGTGCAATTTTATGGAAATAAATTATCAGCAATATGGTTTGGTTGAACGGTTTACTTATTCTGTGGACTATTACCAGGTGTTATTGCTCACCAGGGAAAAGTACAGGGGAGAAATAACAACCCATCAGTGCATTACTTTCAGTTTCTCAATTAATTAAACATGTAGCCCCAAGTACTGTTCCATATGTACATCTATTTTTGAGGTCACAGAGGCAGGAACCTCGATAGTATGACATGCCAGAGAAAGTAAAAATTGCAGTCCCCTAGTGAAATGAAAATAAAAAAGATTATTCTGAATATCGGTAAATGTTGAATATCTCTCCTTTGGAGACTTAAGGGTTAAGTCCTACATGACTACAGACTTCCTACCTAATGGAAACCAAAATCCGGAATCAGATGCTTAAACTCCTTGTTCATGAGAAGCACTAGATACATAACGAGACACAAAAGCCAAAATATTGGTGACAAAATCCCTTGTGTTTTCCATAGAAGAACTATGAGACCCAGACATCATTTCTGAGCACCATGCTTTAACGAGTTCAGTCCTTTTGTCCTCATCAGAAAGCCTCTTCTTCACAGGTCTCTCTGTAGCTCAGATCTTTTCAACTCAGGTGCAACAGAGGGAAGTGATGCCACTGCCAAGGATGGTCAAAGCATTTGGAGGTGAGTCCCAGGTTTAAACCCTTCTGCTACCTGATGTGGAGAGACAGGAATCAGACTCATTTTCTTAAGCATGTATATTCATAGCAAGACATGACTGAGTACGCTGATTTCTTCTGCCAGTTGAGACACATCAGCCAGATTCCCCATCAACCTGAATGACACCCTAAACAACCCACTGTGAGTCAATCTTGGCTGCTCTATCACCCAATTAAAAATAAGAATGTAAAACATTCTCCTTAATTTTCTCCACATAGTAAAGGACATAAATCCAGGTCAGTTCTGAGTATTTATGTCCTTCAAGAACTTGAGTATATGGCTAAAATATACGTAGCAAGAACACATCATGTATGAGGTAGCACTGTTGTACTTTATTATATATACTTTATTATATATACTTTATTCCTACCAAACCTATTTTTTTCATAAAATAGATTTAGATAAATAATCCACAGGAAATAACTTTATTGGATATAATGCTGTCATAGAAGCTAAGAACATGAACTTTTCTCTTGAGTTTCAATGGTTCTCTAATCAACTTCTATATACTTTTTGAAAAACACCTGCAAATCGAAGGGACTGGAAAAAATGGCTTGGAAGAGATGTGACCTATACACCAATGGGCAAAGAGGAAAAAGCTACAGAGAACACACCAAATCTCCATTTTACAAGTTTCTGTAAAAAATCTGGCATTATCACTTTTCTAGTACAATCATAACACACCTTCTGCTTTCAGTCAAAAGAAAGCTGAAACCAATCCTTCAACTGTGCAAGCTAATAGCTCATTATGTGGGTGAAATACATCAAAGCTTTTGATGTAGCTTTAAAAAGGGAAAACATGGGAATAAGGGCTTGAAGTACTATTCTTCTTTGAGTTCACCTTCAAAATCACAGCTTGTTTTAGGTGTCTGGTTAAAAGGAGAATGTGGCAAAGCCAATGATGTTTCTGAAATGTATTTCATTCCAAATGAGAAATTAACTAGAGTTCCAAGACTGAGCAATTTCAATATTGCAGCTTTTCCAGTTCTCACCCTTCCTATATTTTTCATGAATGGGCACACTCAACTGCATGAGTACTCTCAGCGTTCATCCAACTGAACTTAACTTTTTGGCCAGAGTTCGACTCTAGCAGGAGCAGGAGCAGTCAGCAGTAATGATATTACACAATGCAAGCAGCCCAGCCTTCCGGCATTCAGGATCACCAGATCACCTTCCTGGTGCTTGCTCTGTAAAGGACAAATGGTAAGAAAGGAAGCAGAGATGAGAATGTGAAGTATATATCTATTTTTGACATTGATCAACACCAAGATTTATAGCATAGGCAACGTAGCTTGGAAACTACAGAATCCCCAGCTGAACAGAATCACTTCAACAAAATGCAGTAAATGGAACAAAACCAAAAAACCTGGCACATTCTTCTAGAACCTGGGGAAAGAGAACATAAAATTGCATTTTGATTCAAACTGCAGGAAAGACAAGCTCACCATGACTATGTGAATGTATGACAGGTCTGATCAAGCCCAACTTTTGCCAAAAGGAGTCCTTAAAATCTTACTTGTTTTCTCTGAAAAAGAGAGGCACTTTCAAGTACTTTCTCCAGCAGTACTAAACAGATTATATATCCATATAACTACATGTGTTTTCAGGAATTAAATCAAATACTAGTTGAATAATTTGGTAGCGAGACTAACATATTGGACTTCAGTCTACCTAAAACCTTGCAGTCTCTAGGACTGATGCAGCTTCCTTACACTCAATCTGTTTATTAAATACATTTTATTAAATAATTCCCAGCAGCTAAGAGTTAGGTTCTGAGTAGCAGATATAGCACAGAAAACGGCATAAATAAGCCACTGGGGATCTGAGCTATCAGGAGTAAGTAAACAGCAATGTAGCCATGAAAAGGGAGAGGCACCGGGAGACAGTCTGGAACTAAGAATTGCAACTATTTCTTATTTAAGAAGGTGGTTTATAAATAAAATATCTCTTATGTTTTTATAGTGTACTTTTTCTCCCCACACCTATTATTTATTTTTGCAAACAGCTTCTGGTTTCACATTCCACATACCGGTAAAAGGCAGAGGCTTGGCTTTCTGTACTCCATTCCAGCAGCAACCCCCTAATATCAAAATAGATGGTTAACTAATAAGAAACCTTAATCAAATGTACAAATTTGTTTTAAGAGGCCAATCAGCTTCTTCCCAACTGTACATGTCACTTTTAATTAGGAAACAAAAAGTCGAATAGCACAAATAAATAGCAGTGAGTCAAGAGGCTAGATATGGTTTGCAAGCAGCATCCCATGGAATTGCAGCACCACGGCACGCCAGCTGTGTCAGGCTAAATAGCCTGTCCTGAATGCAACATTCACATGTCGATATCCTCAGATGAAGTATAGGGTACGCTCACCCTATAATTAGACAGCAAGCTGTCATAAATTTATATGGGGGAAACATTGATCACAAGTTGTCTCTGATTAATTGACCTGATAGAACCAAGTCATTAATACTAGTCAGAGACAGTATTTTCAAACACAGTTGGAAAACAGAGAGGAATCTGCGTCCCGGGAACTGGGGTATGCCTAGTACTGAGGCTATACAGCCGTAACTAGCTCCATAGCTCAGATGCCTCCACATGGCGCTGCAATTGCAGTGAAGGCATACTACCTTCTCTTCAGAAATTCCCTCTAGCATATTTGTAAAAACTGCTCTGGCACAGATGCTCAAAGAGGTGTGTAAAACTCTTTTCAGTGGATCTTAGGACACCGCCAGCTTGTGATTCTCTACAATAAGTAGGCATAGCCACACGGTTTGAGATTGGCACCTATAGCAGGCAGCCAGAATATAGATCTCGGGCTTCTAATCAGACCGAAGATCTCAAAATGCCTACTCACTAAGCCCTAAAAATGGAGATAATTAGTGGGACTACAAATACTTTTGGCTTCCTCTAATGCCACTGGTCACATATATACTGTATCAACTGTATTGAATCCAAACAACACATTTATAAATGTGAAGAGTTTTGCAGCTGAACACAGAGCAGCATAGGACCTGTGACACCCTGACAATACTTCTTCCAAGCATGGTGTTGTGTCCTGTGGAAAACCACTGCTGAAATATGAGCACTAGAGCCTGGATTGTGTCCTTGGGAGCATGTGTGCTCAGACACCAGGTCGCTGGAGCACTAGTAGCCTGAGAGCTTCATTTCCGAATGTAAATATAAAAGAAAATGGTCTAAAGTACAATATTTAAAAATGAACATTTTATTCTCTGTGTACACCAGCTACTGTACAACTCACATACATTAACCCAGAGTACTCAAATGACCCTCTAATGGCCTCTAATAGCATATAACTCAAAGACAGACTCTTAATTCATTTTGATCACCATAAACCCATAAGCATATTAGTAGGCATTTAACTACTCTATGCCAATAAAAATGTTGTTTAAACTATTAACTGCCCATTTAAAGCAGCAATTAATCCCCAAGATCAACACCTCCAAAATTACTGCCATGGGGCATAGATAAATATTAACCTTGGCTCTTAGGGAAAGTGTTGGGCTTATGACCTGGGAAGGGTTCGCTCTTTATAGATTAGGGTTTTATCCATTGCTCTGCCATTGAGATGTACAATTCTTAGGGGAAAAAACTGTCAAAAACACTACTCTGTTCTTAGCATCCTTGATGTAATCACCTAACTCAGAAAGTGGAGCTAAAGTATTCTGTAACTACAACTTTCTCCTCATGTTTCCTATGCAATAACTAAACCTTAGCCTTGGGAGCAGGAGAAGGTAATCTGGGTATAATGATGAAGATATGGAGGGACATGACTTGTGAAATTGCACATTCTTCCTTCTAAATGGAACCAAGTTTCTCTCCTGTTCAGAGACTGTGCTCAGCAGATGCTCATTTAACAGTTATCAGCTGTGCATGCCCAGATAGGTCCCAGAGCAAGACCAAGGTCTGTGACGTTGAGTTCATTTGAGCTGTAAGTGCTGCAACAGGAGAGCAGGAGGCAGAGAGAAAACACAGAAAGCAGGAGACTAGATAGGTCTGTATCCAAGTATTTCTATTAGTAAAGTACTTTACATCTCTTGTATAAAAGTTATAAAATGCAGGCATTTATATAATGCCATGTATTCAGTCAGTGATTTGCAGTCATTTATTGTAATTTATAAAAAGTACCATCTGGCCAATAATAATTTTTATATAAAAACACATTAATTTGAAACAAGTGGCAGAATAAGCGCAACTTAACTGTCAAAATTCTAAGTACAGCTTTGAAGATGTAATCCAGATCCAAGTAAGCCATGCTCTGGGGAGCTTTGTTGCATGCTATAATCCTGTTCCTTAGATTCTGAGGTGTATAAAAGAAATACTCTGTACTCAACTTTTTCATGTCCCCTAGCTGCACACACAGCTGCATTTGAATTACCATAACTCAGGTTCCTTTCATTACCTGCTCAACATGACGCTATATAAGTGTGTGGGACCACACCATGTAGCTGGAAATACTGGGGGGCTGCGCAGTAGCACAAGCCTTCTCAACTGCACTCTTGTCAGAACTGGGAACCATAAAACCCACCAATAACATGACAAGACCAAAGGCAGTGGTGATGCTTTGGTAGATGACACTTAAGGGATGAAGTTCAGAGTGCCGTGACATCTGATATGGCTCTGCTTTTTCCAGTCTTAGTCTTGCTTCTGCAAGTTATCTGTTGCTCATTTCTGATTTTTAAATGAATGCTTTGATAAATGTGGAACCATTACTCTAAATATTGCCATAAGCAATAAGCAAGCATAAACTCACGGTTCCTAAAATACACATTAAGGTAGTTGGGAGCGCGAAGCAAGGCTGTGCATCTGAAGGCACTCTCTGATGCAGGAAGCAGGGAGGGTGGCAGGCTTTGTCCAGTACAGTCAAAGCAGGCAGAAAGGTCTACAGGAACTGAGCAATGCTAGGGAAGTTGCAACATCATTAGTATGTTGCCATCATACTCTTGTTCTAGCTTTTTGAAATAAATTGCACACACTGTTTTTGCTTTATTGGGGCCTGTCAATGTGTGAGGTGAGAGGATTAGGAGGTAACAGGTCTTACTTGTTCTACTCTGTGTTGTGCATAAGAGAAAAAAATCATATCACCATTCCACAATTTTACTAATACTAGATCAAAACAAGAGAAGGTGAACCAAAATTTCTGTAGCAGGCACTATCAACTACTTACGTTTTGAAAACAGCTTTGTGCCATGCTTATTTTCACACTACCTGTTATGCATGAGCTTTTTTTTCCAAAAGCAAAATAAAACTCTTGAAGAGTTGAATGGGAACATGAGCAAATCTAACACAAAGCAGAAGTAATATTAATTGCTCTAAAGGTAATCACTATATTAATAAAATGTGAAGGAAATAGAACATCGGCCTAGCTGTGGATGCCCCATCCCTGGCAGTATTCCAGGCCAGTTTGGATGGGGCTTTGAGCAATCCGGTCTAGTGGAAGGTGTCCCTGCCCATGGCAGGGGAGTTGGAACTAAATGATCTTTGAGGTCCCTTCCAACCCAAACTATTCTATGATTCTATGATAGTTACTTTTTTTCTATTAAATTGTTAAGATTATGCCATTCTTTTTGCTTCCACCACACTTTCAATGTTCAAACTTCTTTTCCTCAGCCTTTCCCAATGTATGAGTATGGGATAGGAACAAAGATGAATAGCAGCATTAGAAGAGTAGGGAAAGGTGTTTCCATTGATCTTTATGAAGTGTGGCACACTTGCAGAAAGCTAGGCAATCCATACTGTTAACACCGAGCCTTAATGGAAACCATTGACTGAACATGGTCATCTGTCCTCCAGTACTCCCCAATGTCAGCACTCAAGTTTTCAACATCCTGACAATGCCTTAACTCATTCCCTGTTTGATCATCCAAGTTGTTGCTGGCGCATGAGAGAATGACACACAGCAGCTCTCATATTACCAAAACAGGCAGTGAATCATTCAGATAAGGCACGTCCTCTCCAAGTACACTATTGTTTGACTGGCATGGCCAAGATCAACCCTGGCTACATCATTGGTCAACACCCAGTATTATACCTCATATCCCTGATAGATCCTTAGAGAATCCAGATGAAGGGAAACCAACTCACCTAGCAAAGAGAGTTGATCTGTCAGTATCAAGACTGGGGCTGGTTGGTAAGGCTTGAGGCTGGTTGGTAAGACTATACCAATGAGGAGAGTTGTCATCAGTGTCATCAATCATCAGAAAAAATGTAATCATCCCTTCTTATCTTCCTGGACTTCTTTTTTGCATTAGACACTGATGACCAGGCACTCGTGGTGTCTCACTTGAGAAGTCCCTAACTTCTGAACAAGCAGCCGACCTATTGGGAGTTGTTTTTGAGGAGAATGCATCCCATCAGAAGAGGTAGGAAATAACATTTCCACTGCTAGTTCTATTCACTTATAGACTCTTAAAAAGAAACAGTTCTTTCTCTAATACTTTTTGTAATCTGTTTTCAACTACTACATGATTGATCCATTAGCTGGCAATATGAAAAGACATCAAGCAGCATCACTGTTGCATCAGAGATTAGACAAAACAAAGAATTTTTGAACACATTAGGAAGACAGATCAGTACTGATGGGAAGAGTTCAGCTGCACAAGTGCATTCTCCTTTGCTGACATGCAATTCAGATTGTAATCCACATAATTTACAGCAAGACAACCATATGGCATCCAGACAGCTAAGAATCTGCTCTTAGCCACTTTTCAGCCAAACCAGAGTGATGCAAGGTACTTGAGCGGACATTTGAAGCTCAGTCTATACTAAATACTGGCCACACAGGCTGCTGCAAGCGACCCGATCTTCCTCTGCATGCTGACAAAATTTCATGCCAAGTTGAAGGTCTTGGTCCATTTGACTAGTGCATTGCATGAACTTTGCCCAAGATATCTAACTGATCTAAATCTCATGGCTGATAAATATCTTCCAGCACCAGGAAGCTCAAAAGAACAAAGGCCGTCTTTTCAGGGAAAGTAGTTGGTTGTCTGCTTGTTTTTTAGTTCAGTCAAAGACTTTGGATGTAAAGTACCTTCATTAGTTTATCACCCCAGATGTAAGGCACATTTCTTTGCAAAGTTTTTAAGCAAGGTAAATGCATGCATGCACTTTTTTTGGTTGTGCTTTTAAGTACACCTTTTTGTTAAAAGCCCTGTAGAAATGCTGCTTATACTTGCCAAAGACAGGAGGTAAGTATTATGATTTCCCAGTCTAGACAACACTCTCATGGCATTATGGTAAGCATCCCATAAGAAAGGAGAAAGAAACAAATAAGAGAAAGGGAATATAACCAGGCTATAGTTTTGCAAAAGGTTCAGTTATAATCAACTAATATGTTTTCATATACATAATCTGCAGCTCAAATGAATTGTATCACTTTAAAAATACTGCCTCAGATGAGCTAAAAAAAAAAGTGTTACAGAGGTGAAACTGGAGGTCAGGAAGCTACTGGGAAGTTGGAGTGAGATCCATGTCTAAATCTCCCACTAGTAGTGGATTTGTAAGTGGAGAAGAGGGTAATTAGAAGTATGCTGCCTGTGTACTATCAGCACATCTATGTGCAGACGAATCTTACAGTAAAGCAATTCTAATTAATCTTAAATGACTCCCACCCTTCTTTTTCAAAAATGGGACTGAAGTGAGCGTATGATGCTCATGGCTAGCTGGGCCTAGAAACAAAGAATATGCACTTTTTTTAGTGTATGAGTCTACCTTAATGCTTGTCTAAGCAATAAACACAGAAAATTTGAGCTAAATTGGTTATGATGGAGAAATCATTGCCTGAATCTATCTATACAAAAAGAGAAATCCAGTAACAGAACACTGCAGTCCATTGCTGAGCACTTCAGCTTCATGCTACTGCTCTACATTTAGGCAGTGGTGTGATTTAACAAGAATGATTTTGCTGTGGTAGTAACAAAAGAAAAGGACAAGGATCACCTGTGACTGTTTTTACCCACAACACATATCCTTCTACTAGTTTAAAAAGTCATTAGTGATCTTGCAAAAAAGATGAAGATAGATAAACTGCATTTAAGTAGATATAAAATTGAACAAGTTACTCATGCAATTTCTTTCATGTTTGTATAAATGTGCAGTGGAGGCACGCTTATATTTGGCTCTCGAAGAAATAACTCAAAATTAAATCCCCTCTAGAATATTCACGCTTGTAGGAGGGGCTACTCCAAAAAACATTCGTTGAGAGCATTTCAGTTCTCATACACTTACCAATACAAGCTTTTTGAACCCGTTTCCAAACACAGGAGGTCCCAATCACCGCAGCAGGGCAAAGATCACATTGTCAGAAGTAAGCTTCATCACAACAGTGCTGCCATTAGGATTAGCAGTACTTTTTTGCTGTATATTTGAATAGGTACGTTTTAAAGCAGAATGTAAATTGTTTTTCTCCTTTTCTGTGTGGTTATATTCTGATCCAGAAAGGTTGGGGCTTTTTTTGCTCGTTTATTTTAAAGATGTTAGAAGGACACCGACAGGCAAAACAGCTCTTTCCCACGGGCTAGGTAGTTTCTACTGCTGGTTGGCTGATGATACACTCCTGAAGACGGGTTTTCTTTACCTGCTGTTACTCCGATCCCCCCCTTCGCGTGGCACGCCGTGGCACCGAAGGCGGCGGTGGCGAGCGGCGCGCAGCCTGCCGCCCCCTCTGCTGGCCCGCCGGCCGCAGCGCGCCCGCCGCCGCTCCCTCCCCCAGCAGCAACAGAAGCGCGGGAAAGAAAAACATCTATTCCTGTCTTTGCGAGGAGTGAGAGCACACCTGGGTGCCTTAGCGGCAAAAAAAGTGGAAAATTGACATCGCTGCTGTGGAACACAACCACATCCACCACCCACCCATTTTAACGCAAAAGTAATGAAGTAAAGTTTTAGCGATCCTGTTTTGAGCTCTTAGGTATAATCCTGCATTCAGCAGAACCGCTCCGTCTGCCTGTAAATGCAGCTGCTTTTGGTGCTCAGCTAGGACAGGGAAAGTGCACGGAGCGCAGGGCAGCCCAGGAGCGGGGCAGAGGCTCTTCTGCAGTTACCCCTCCCTGAAATGCAGTAAGTGTATCCGGGGCTCCATAAAACCAATCTCTGAATATCAGCAAGTCTCACAGGTAGATCACTAGCAAAAATATGTCCTTCTTACGGCCTGCACAGTACATAAGAAACGAAACATTTTCCTGCACCTTTTCTCTTAATTTTCTGTCCCTGTCTAAACAAAATTAAAAAAAGGGGCAGAGATTCATGTTTAGGCTACCGCTGGAACCTACGTGTTGGCTTACAGCTCATTGATGTTCTTGCTAATCTATATGTAATCACCAAGTACGAAATATCATTGGTTGAGCTTTTGATTATGGAATTCTATAATGGGAAAACTTCCCACTTTGCGATCAGTTATTTTCATGCTACTGCATAGAATCATAGAATCTTTTAGGTTGGAAAGGACCTTTAAGATCATCAAGTCCAACCATTAACCCAGCACTGCCAAGTCCACCACTAAACCATGTCCCTAAGAGTCACATCTACATGTCTTTTAAATACCTCCAGGCATGGTGACTCCACCACTTCCTACATGTTTCATTATCAAAAGTGCTTAAGCTACTGTTTTCTCCACAATGTTAGAGCAGAAAATTGTGTAAAAGACCAACAAAATTGTTATACCAGGATATTACTTCAGTGTCAGAGACTGTCTTAACAGACATAATCTTACCAAATGAAAATAAAATTAAGCCTTTCACTCAGTGGAGGCAATGTCATATTTCTGGTGTTAGCGAAGGCTTTTATTTTAAAAATGCCCTGTACACATGTATCAGCCCCACAGTAGGGGGGAAATCTTGAAATAATTAATATTAATGAAAATTTTGCCATGGAACCAGGTTTTTACCTAAAGGCACTTATCCTACTTTTTCAGCAACTCCCTGGCTACACTGTCTTACAACACGGTCTACTAAAACCTTAGTAAAAGGATCTGGGCTTGGACCCAAGCCTCAGTTTCTTATCAGACGAACTCAACTTCTTGTTTCAGTCAGCTGTAAACAATTGATACTATCACTGAAAAGTGCAAGAACTCTGTTATAAACAATATTATCTGCCCTTGGAGAAATGTCAGTCTCTCTTTTACACATAACGCTGACCTATATGTAATATTAAACTGTATGTAGCAGCATTAGCATTTCAATGTGCTCAAAACTCAGGGCCCGTATTACTGTGGTGTGTGACGAACCCATGCAGCTGTCTCCTTCCTGAAGAAAGATCTCAGGCTCTAGCTCTGGATTGCCATACACCTACACAGGTCACAAGGAAAGAGATACGAGGAGTGGGATGCTTGAAAACAAGAACAAATGGTCTAAATGAACCAATTCCTTCAGACTGTCTTAAAGTGGTTGAATGACAACAGAGAATTCTGAACATCCTGACTATTTTAGAAAGGCAACATTCATGCACATTTGTACAGGTCTCTGCTGTGACAGCTTTATTCTTCCAGCTTACGTAAAGATGCAAAAAACCTTTAATTTAATAATTGCAATGAGTTATATTTCATATCAGATGAAAAATTCAACAAAAATAGTCACTGAAAGCAAGAGCAGAAACAGGGTGAATTGTCTTTAGATATTTATGACTGCTAGCATTGAAATTAGCTGAAATGTTCAAGTAAACAATGGTTCTAGTGCCAGTATAAATTTGCATCACCAAAAACTTCACAAACACAAGCAGAACTAGTAAGGGAGTGACTGAAGTGTATGGTTATGAATCAATCTATGCCAACATGTTTATTATGCAAAGCATTCCAAGTATCAAAATAGCTGTTTCTTATTAGTGTAGGGAACCAGGACCTATGACCCATGCAATGTCCACTTATCATTTTCTCCACTGAAAAAATGGCTTTACTGAAAATACTTTCAGACATATTTTTTCAACCAAAGATTAAGTAATGCAGCCTGTCCCTCAATACCAGACAATATTAGTTTCTGTAAAAAAAATGCATATCTTTTGCCATTTATTGCTGTGTTCCATACATTCTCAATTTTAATTACATGCAATATTGCTAAGGAGCAATTGTAAACATTTTCCCATCCCTTTTGCTTCTGAAAAAAATTTTGAAGTTCTCTGATCACTTTCCCCCCACTCATTCACTCTCCCAGTCATTTACTAAAATCTTGAGGTTTTTCCCTTTCCCAACCAGGAAGAGGACTAAAAGGGCTGCTGCCTTTGCCACAAAGTCATACACAAGTGATCTCAAAGTTCTAGTAGTAATTTAGAAGAGCAAGTAGACAACAGTTTGCTAGTGTGAAGGACCAGTCATAAAGCTCTTCTGAGAGGACACGTTTCTGGCTACAGCTCTTCTGACACTTAGTTCTGTGCATTTGCTCTACTTTAGTGATCAAGTCACCCTATACAGAGCCTGAAAAACAGAAAAAGGAGATAATTATAATTTAAATGTGTATTTACTTCTAATGCAGCCTAATACAACGTAGTCCATCATGCTGAGAAACCTGAACAAATATATTTCAGAAATTATGAAAGCTATTAAAAACATAAACCTGAAATACAGAAAAAATACCCTTAAGAACAGACAAGGAATTATTTATAAAATTTTTTTTCAGTTCTATGTATTTTTTATATTGTTAATTGAATCCTCAATATTATTGTGTTTATGTTGTGTTGAATAGCTCTATTATACATGACAATGCAAGAACGGATTCACCCGGGTTGCAGTGTGTGCAGGACCCAGCTGTCCCATCAAAAGAAATTATGGAGAGGTTTTAAAAATGTATCTCCTTCTCATTGACTGTAAGCCTTGCAAAGTGCCAGCATATAAATTTACTACTTGTGTTTCACATTAAATATTCTTACTTATATATTTTATGATGGCCAGACTATATTAAACATTGATAACGTTTAACATACTAACATACTTAAAAACTTGTTTCTTTAATAGTGTATGGAAAAATTATATGAAAACAAAATTATGAGTATTTAACCTCTCTATATATTTTTTTTTTAAAAAAGGAAAAAATACATTAAGTGTTTAAAGGTTTAAATCGTAATTTTCCGGTTTTCATATGTTTCTATAACAGTTAGGCCATTTACATGCAGCATTCTGGCAGAAGACTACAGACAAACAGACTTCTTTGAAATAATTCTATTAATTTATAGAGTAGCCCCAAGAAACCACTTGACAAAAAACAGTTCAGTGATAACTTCACTTTAAATGCCACCCTTATGTTTAAACCAGGGGCATTTTGTATAATGAATGATTTAAGTACTTGGGAAAGAGCTTTCATTATTTGCATGCGACTGTAGCCACTTTGGGTTTTTTGGTTTCTCTGTAAGGAGAGAAGTGATTGTCTGGATCAAGGCAGAAATTTCTTTATTTGAAAGAAAGAGAAGTAAGTACCATTTGTATTTTGTAAAACGTCCAAAGGCAAACATCAAAACTTTCTTCTGTAATTATCTACTTTCAAACACATTGGGTCTGAGAAGTTGCTACTACATGATCTGGTGATTCATATATATATATATATATATATATTTGTGTGTGTGTGGTTTTGCATATATAAATCTTTAAAATATACCCATACATAGGCAAAAATATGCATGTACATGAAATAAGATGATATGTAAGAGTATGTTATATATATTTTTATATTTTTATATATATATATTTACATCTCTCTATATATAATGTAGCTATAGCTATAAATGCTTTGGCTTTGCACCTCCCAGAAGGCACAGGTAGTTGCTTGTGACTTCTGTGATGTGCAACTCGTTAGTGAACAGTTCACTCAGGAGGCAGGGATGGCTTTCATGTGCATTTAAAAAGTAGCCTTCAGTGAAGATCGAATCTTGAATGGTGCTTGCGACACTCACCCACAAGACATCTAGTAACATACAGATGGTACATCACAAATGAGCTAGCACCCAGCTTTGAGCATTTGATTCCTTTATTTTGGAACTGCCAGCAAACACAGTTTTCCCTTTGTGCAGTTCCGCTAGAAGCTAACAGTCCAGCTCTTTCGTGCTTGCTCTCTTTATTGAGGTTTTTGGTGAAAGAAGGACATACCTGGTATTGGAATTCCAGAATATTTAATACCCTGAGGACAGAAAAATTTTCTTCATATAAAGAGTAATTATTTTATTCTTTTGATTTTCTTTAATTGTTAAAGATATAGTGTATGTATAGTCAAAGAAGATATTTCTGACTTTCCATTACTAATATGGCCAGTAGCAAGGACATCTTAGTCCTTATAGATAATTTTAAATTTCTATAGCATTATTTAAAATAATAACATTAAAAATGGAACTTTTGCTACTCAACGATATATGCTTTTACTGAACAGGACTGTGTATAACGAATACATTTTCCAATGAGGTTATGTTGTCGTGCACTTGCATTACATTTTGAAGTAACACAATAAGAGCTAAATACTTACTAGATTATTTTACATCAAAACAAATGCAGAAATTGATGTGAATTATTTTTAAGGACTGAAATGTAACAGTTGGAAAGTAGTCCTTAAAGAGATACTGCTGTAAGAGGTTTGAATGACTGAACAGTTTGAGAGTTACAGCCTGCCCACAAATACTTTGGGAATTAATGGAAGGCTATAATTGTTAGCTAAGATATCTGCTGCAAATTAGTTAAGCATCCAGTGATTAAAAGCTCTTTGAGGTCTACATATAAGTGCTCAGCATGAGTATTGCTCCTCTGAGTTACACAGCCTTGGTTTGTGATAACCCTTTACCACAGAGATTTTCACTTTACTAAACCTGGAGACAAATCAATTGAAAACTTTCAAGGCCTGACATATAGTTTAGAAATACACCAGACCTCTGCCTAATATCTCACTAAAAACATTTTCTTGTGACACACTATTATGATCTTCTGGACATTCTACAATTGTAGCAGCAATGATGACCCTATGCCTTTTCTGCCAGGACCTCAAGAAAGTAAATAATCAGGAGTCTTTTTCCTCACTTATAAATGTTCCTCATTAGAAGAAAACAATAAACTCTTTAATAAACCAAGTAGCAATATTTAGAATAGATAACATATATTTTCAGAAACAATCTTTGTTATTACTATGCAGTTAATGGCAGACATAAGCCATAGCAGCAACTTCAGCAGCAGATAACAGTTACACAGTTTCTCTCTCCACACCAGTAAGTGGCTATACTTTGCTTAAAGGCTTTTGGTCTTCAAAAAAAGACGGGTCATGACAAGTTTGAAGCAAAAGAAGCACAAGTTTATTTTTTAATTTTTGCATAGAAAAGAACAGGTTTAGTTTCTGTCCTTCTGAAATCAGGTGCTGCTCTAGGACTCCAAATAGAAGGACTCAGGAGGTTTGCAGCCCTAAATAGAGCAATTTGTTTGTGCAGTAGTTCCAGACAGAAATGAGGTTTGAAGGAACAGAAGTACTGTATCAGCATAAACAAAGAGAAGACTTACCACACTCATGGTACCACAAGCAATTTAAAATCCATTGTGGATTTCCTGGGAGAAGGCTTTCACTGTTCAGATGCTGGTAAACTAGGAAAGGTAATCATGCACAGTGTCTGCTGTTTAGATATTTACTGCTGTTAGATTATATGACAACAAAGACACAAAAAACCTACAGCATGACAATTATTGAAGTGCATATTACTCCTCTTTATATGCATGCTTTTAGGTTCTCATTCCCTATCTACTCTAAAGAGGTAGATTACACTTAGAAGTAAAGCATCTTGAATCAGTTCTCACATCTGCAGAGCAGCAGATTTTCAGGAAGTCACTATTATACCAGCCTGCATCATATCAAGGCACAGACTCCAAGTGAGATCCTTCATTGCATACCTAAGTGCTGGTTATATACAATTTTTTATCTACCCAAGTTCTCCCTGGAATATACTTATGTGCAGCAAAGCACCTTTACAGCCAGCTCACACTCCACCAGACTGCTTACTCCCTCCATGCTCACCTGACAAGGTCTCTCCTTCCCTGATACTTAAGCTGTGGGAGGCTTTGGGCAGCCCCTCATTGCAGACAGGTGTGCACAGAACTGATTTGCAGGTGAGCTCCAAGAGCCAGATTTGGTGCTAGTGGCTTCCTCACTACATTTTAAGGCATAATCACTCTGCAGCCTGGCACCCAGACAACGAACAAAGCCTTTGCTCAGAAAGGGCCCTTACAACACACACACGCACACATAAATCTTATCTAACTCTTCATTTAGCCTCAATCACAGGGAAAAAGCAACTACCCTATGTGACTGAAAAGCACAGTTGTCTACCCCTGTCCTGTAACTTTCCCCAACTTCTGAGGTTGCCCTAAGATGGACCCAGAACAGAATAGTGAGAGAACCAACTCAGCACACCATAGCATGACCTCTTCCTAATCCTACAATGGATACTTTTTCCTCTGGTCTAATTACAAATTGAATCCTTTCCAGTAGGTTGTTTCCCTATGAATTTAGTTCACAAACTCCCTTAGCGGGTATAAGTTCACTATCATAAGGCTGAAGTTTACCACCTTACCCTCTGCTGCCTGTGGCTCTCCTTTCAGTGCTAATATTACAGTTTTTGGCATAACACTGTCTTGCACAACTGTGTCCAACTTTTAAATTTAGCTTTCCCTGTGCTTTCAGACTGACAGCCCATCCATCTTACCCTTTGAAATTTCCTTTTTTTCATATTAAAACTTATGTGGAGTGCAACATCTTCACAATTTTCATAATGCAATTTTACAGCTAGCTTCCTCTGCCTACAGCAGCTGAAAACCATCAAGATGAAATGCACCAGAACAAAGCATTTGTTAGAAATAGGACAAACCCTTTTTGCCTGCAATGTTGCTGTTGTCCGTGGAACAAAACAGTGTTTTCTCCAATCACCATCTGCATTTGTACAGTTTTTGGATGCTTGATTTGGATGAATCTTCAGTATAAACAGAACACCTTGTTTTTCTTAGATAATTTATTGCAGTATCAGTTGCTGTCCAGTAAATACTCAAAAGCATGGAAGCTAATAAATATTTATTTGAATTAGTGTCAGGATTGTAACTGATCACTATACACAGTCATTTCAAGTATAAAATATGACTTATTCTAATCGTCTTATATCAGACAGTCTTTGATATTTCCTTCTTCAGCCCTCCTAGGCTCATCTTCAATTCGGTTCTTTACCGGGAGTCACTCCCATGCATCTTCCTGCAGCCTTTCTAAAGAACTTCAAGAAAACAGAAAAAATCACTGTAGTCTGACTTCATATTATTCCAGAACTTACTTTTTTCTGAGTTCCTGTGTTCTATCACAAAAAGTGTCAGCCTTCCAGGGCTGCTTTTCTGGAGATCTGAACCAATTCCAACTATTAAAAAAAAATAAATAATTCTAACTCTTCTTCTGTCATTTACTCATAGTTACCTTTCCTAAAAAAAACAACCAAGGAGAGGATTTGTTTCTTTTTTAAACTCGCTGTCCTTTTCAGAAGAAAGAACAAAAATGTTTACTTCTCCCTAGACCATTAAATTCTTTTCATGTTTAGTTCTCAGCTGCTTCCACCTGGATTTTGGAGTGAACCAACTGCTTCACGTGCTTCAGGTGCACATGGATAATTCTCCATTTATGCAAGCTGTGTGAGGGTGACTGCACTCCTGTGAGCACCACATAGCTGTTCCATATAGGGAACCCTAGATAAGAACTCAGATTCACTATGAAAATTTTTCCTATGCTATATTTCTGCATTAGAGGGGGAAGACTGAAGGATCGCTTGTTATTTCTGCAGGGTATGCTCTCAAAGTCTGCCGAAGCAGGTGTACTGAGACCACAGCCCAACCACAGCCTCTTCTCCCCTGCCCAAATGCAGTTCAGGCAACACACAGCTGAACCAAAAGATTTGGGGAGATCTGTTCCTGGTATTCTCAACTGCAGCTGTTATATCTGATACTAGAAGTGCAATTTTATGAGTTTAGAACTCCAGTAAACTCAGATAACCATGTGGGAATATTTGAAATTAAAATTATTACCCTACCTATTTTGCATTGTGATAAATGCAAAAAGATCTCAACCCTGTTTCAAACTCTGTTCTGACATGCAGTGTGGGAACTATACACACAGAATAGACCTTTCCTAATGGAAAACATTATTTAATGCTTTTTTTCTGCAAAAGATGTATAATTTTCCTTTCCATTCAATCTGTAAAGTACATAGCACAAGTATTTTCTTAACTCTGATACTAAGTACCATTTGTAACTGTCTGTCTCTGGAGTATGGTTCCCTAATAGCATTCTCCAGTCCTCTGTGTTACCAGTGCAGTGTCAGATGTGATACAGTCTGGGCAATGGGATCCAAAAGACGCTAGTTACAGCTCTGTCATGGTGCCAGATGTAAATATAAATCTCTCTCATTATGTGTGTGAAATACAGATGGAATAAATGGCCTGATGGTAATTCAAAGCTTAGAAACTTGTTTAGAAATCTGGGTATAATGCATGGCTTTGTTCCTCCATTTCTTTTAGGCAAGTCAAAGGAACAAAGAACAAATTTCCTGGTGGACTAGTAGCTATTATGAAGTCTTTGGAATGAACTAGTTTTCCATTATTTTGAAAAACATTAGGAAAACACACTAGCTAGCAATATTTCTGGAAAAATATTAATTTGAAAATATTTAAATATAACGCTCTGCTGTGGGGATACATAAAGTTTTTATTGTGCTTGAGGACTTATTTATGATTTCAGGGAAGTTCAAGTACAGAGGGAAATTAAATACAATGAACTGTGATTTTGTGTATGCATTTGAATTATGAATGTATAAACATACATATTATATCTGCATATATATATCATAATATTAGCTGTGATATACTACCTGAATTCTGAAAACAAAAGGCCTGTCTTTCCCCTGTAGGATATGAATTTATATTGATAAAACTCAAGTGAGGTGAGTGTATGCTGAAAATTAATGTATTGGCTAGTCAGGATGCAAAATAATACTAATAATAGCAATCACAATAATAAAAAAATCTTAATTATTCTCTGTTAATGCACACTTTATGGAATAAATTTTCTTTTTATTTCAAGTGTGTAGTCATGGGTAGGTTTGCATTTATAAATATCAAGCAATCTGGTGATCAAATAATAATCTGTGGCTCATTAGAAGATAGATGCTTCTCACTAATCATTAAATATTACAGGTTTTAAACAGTATTATAGGTAGATTTGCCCAGTAACAGCTCAGTACAGGGATACTACAAAGCCTAACACTGAGGCTCTTTCTAAAGAACTTTTGCCAAGATCTTCCCTGTGCAACTTAGGCAAAAAGGATAAGCCATCAGAGATGAGGGTACTTGGTAAATTACAGGAAAGACTAGTGGCATTCATTCAGCCCTGGACATTGCTGGAGTTTTGTTTTCCACCTTTTCTCACAGTGAAGCATTGATTAAGATACCACTGGCTTTATCTGGAAGCATCAGAGAGCCCAAGGCTATTCCACCCAGTTTTAATTTCAGTGCACATCTACAAGTAGTTTAAGCACAAACATTAAATAGTTATTATTATGGTAAGTTTTTTTAATACATGTTTATCAGTCTGGGAGCAGTTGTGATGTTGACGGGACAGGCATACAGAGTGCACCTTAGCCTCTCCAACAGCCATGAGTGGTGTTCACTTTATCCCTCCCATCCTCCCAGTAAATCCACTCCAGATTTAAAGTTGATTGGTGTCAACAAGCGGGCACTGCCATTCTCCCACACGTTAACACTGGTTGTCTACAAGTCAGTGCAGGATGGCAAGCAGGGCAAGCACACCATGCCTGCTGCAGCCCCGCTGAAGCACCCAGGCCTGTCACTGGCTTCCATCTCAACAGCCTCCGTAGCCAGGAATTCAAAATGGACTAAAACACTACGATCATACAGTTGCCATCTTTGTATTATTGTAAGTGTCATGGCTCCAGTCGCTTTTATCTGAGACTGGAAAGGTTAGACACGAGATAAATTCTGTCTGATTTACACTCGGGGAAACAGACAGGTTGGGGATGGTTGAACCAGCCAATTCATGTAGACAAAGTCATTTGATGCTTGTGTCAATAAACATGCCAATAACTCAATTAAACTATGTATTGTTTGTGAGGCAATTTCATCAGGAAAACGTCAATGTACTCTTGAGGGTTGACATCACAACTGAAAATAATTGTGAAAAGTTTTCTCTATTAGCTCACAGAGTCCTGCAACAGCAGATGATTTTTGTAGCTGTTTCTATGACAGGAAAAAGTAAATATTATTTTTCCAGTGCCTAGTTTCACTCTCGTACTGTTTTATTCTCATGTATTGAAATCTGAATCATATTTCTCTAATTAAGTTAATAACTCTTGATCCCTTTTCCTAACCTGAAAGACTTTTGTCTTCAAATAATTACTAATCCCATTTTGTTCAAGTCACTTTATACAGCAATGTGGCTTAGCATGGATGTTTTCACATGTAACATCATGAAACTAAACCATGAAAAATGCTTGTTTGCAGGTTTATATTTAGCCCATGCAATCTCCCTTAAAGAAAGTACAGAAAAAATACAGAAAAAATAGACTTCTTTATGATTATCTTGTTTCCTCTTTCTTTCCATATACTCACTAATCTATATCTAACATGCTACGCTTAATCTTTTATATTGACTTGTCATTCAACTATCTGCTCTTAAGCAAACTTATATAGTGTAGAAAATACATGAGGTTTTAGACACACAAACATTTCTTGTGTCTGAGGAAAAGCAGTCTATCCAAAGATTTAATTGCTTTTTCCAGCTCTGCCAGTTAGTCTGGCAGTAGACATGATGTCTTTCTCCAAACTTTGCCTTACTTATCTCTTTAGATCAGACAACTATTACACTAATATCTAATATGTTTCCATTAGAGTATCCAAAATACCATTATTTAGGACAATGTTATATCTTAGGGAAAAAAAAAACCAGCAAAAACTATTGCTTAAAACAATCTGAAAACCTAAATTAGTTATCATCTAACAACTAGACGGATCATCGATATCAGTACTGTGTAGTCTTCTGTATGACTGTATCTTAACTTATTTTTCAAGGAAAGTCTTATCTTAACTGATTCTTTCAAGCTAAATCCAGAAAGAGTCACCTCAGAGAAACTTTCAGTCTTCAGCCTTTGTTAAATTGTTGATCCTTGCACACTGTTATAGATCTTTACCCCATTTCCATTATAATAGTCACTAAGTTTGTGCTAGTCTTCCTGTACAATATGCTGCTCAATGCTCACTGACTTTGGGCCATCAATAAATTTCATGTTATTTTCTGTATTGGAATTGTAATATTATGACATAGACATTGTCCTGGTTTCAGCTGGGATAGAGTTAATTTTCTTCTTAGTAGCTGGTACAATGCTGTGTTTTGGCTATGATGTGAGAACAATGTTGATAGGACACTGATGTTTTTAGTTGTTGCTGGGTGATGTTTATACTAATTCAAGGACTTTTCAGTTCCTTGGGCTCTGCCAGCAAGAGAGCTGGAGGGGCACGGGACACTGGGAGGGGACACAGCCAGGACAGGTGACCCAAGCTAGCCAAAGAGGTATCCATAGCATATGACATCATGCTGAGTATATAAACTGGGGGAAGAAGGAAGGGGGGGACATTTGGCATTATGGCGTCTTCCCAGGTAACCATTACACATGATGGAGCCCTGCTTTCCTGGGGACGGCTGAACACCTGCCTGCCAGCGGGAAGTTGTGAGTTAATTCTTTGCTTTGCTTTGCTTGCGTGCGTGGATTTTGCTTTACCTATTAAATTGTTCTTATCTCAACCACTGAGTTTTATATTCCTTTCCGATCCTTCTTCCCATCCTTCTGGGTGGGGGCGAGTGAACAAGCGGCTGCGTGGTGCTTGGTTGCCGACAGGGTTAAACCAAAACAGACATATATATTCTTAACTACTTTTACACTGTGTAAGTCACTCTTCTAGCAAATGCCATTTATAAGCAGATAAGGTATATCAAAATGTAAGTAATTTCCAGGCTCCTTTCCTTGTTGTTTCCTTGTAGTTGCCTTGAAATAGATGCTATATAAAAGTAGAATTGCTTCAATACTTGGAAGGTGGTAATCTTCTCCATGCAACTCTATCATCTGCAACACAACCAAATTTGAGAGTACAGCTTACAAATCCTTCAAAGTCAAGAAAGTTTTCCAAAGAAATTGAGTAAGTTCCATTTTTCTCAGATGATCTGAACTTGTTATGACAGCAGGGCTACTTGTAGAGGAATTGTCTTAAGATATGAAGAGGTCGGTTAGTACAAAAGGACTGGGAGATTATAGATTTCTATTTGCTCTTTCTTTACTGAAAAAGTGTTGTGATGTGCTTTGTCACCACCTCTGTTTTTGTTCATCTTACCTAGGTACCAATGGAAATCACCATGACCTCCTGTCCCGTTCAAGCCAAGAACTACCAACATATATTTACGCTACTGAGATGATTATGATATATAATGTTTCTAAAACACAGAAGTCCATATAGGAGATCCAATGTAAAACACATTTCACGTTGAAATGTGCCAGTGAGTCACAAAACAGGGAAGAGTTCTACCGCTTATTTTCCAGATTAACAGTGGTTTAACAGTCCAAGGATATGAAACAATCCTCTATTTATCAGACAAGCACAACCAAACTCTCTCATAAGAAAGGAACAGAATGAATATTAAGATGAAAGATTTGTCTAACTCCCTCTAGCAATATAAATGTTTTTGTCTGAAAGCGTTAGCATTCTCCACACAGCAAAAAATTCTGGTTCAAACTGAGATTATCTGACGATAAATTCTGCAGGGTAGGCCTGAAACTGGGAGCTGATGGAAGTTCCTGTAGGGTGCCTCCTGAAAGTACCTCTCCGAGTGATGTGCAACAAGTATCCAAGGGCTGGAACTGGCACCGTCTCAAAAGATGACCAGAAGTCATCTGAATAAGGCAGAGATGTTTCTGGCATAAACACAGTACAAGTAGATTAATTATTTTTTATTGTTATTATTTCTTTGCATAAATCTTTATAAACACTGGTAACTGCATTGTCAGTCTGGAATATCATGAACACTGGTAATATCTATCTGTCTTTACCTGGGTTTAGTGTTGTCTAAGACATCCTAGTAACAGTAAGATATGCCTAAAGGAAAAAGTGGATCTATAAATTGGGGAATGGGGCAAATTTTCGTGCACATTAGCCTCTAGAATATACTTGACAGGATTTAAATGGCATCAGAGTGGGTCCTCTGGTTGCATGGTCCAGTAATAAAGAAGCAACACTGAAGGAAAGCATGAGAGACTTCCAGTAAAATTAGCAACACTAAAGTTTCTCTGGCCTGCAGGAAATTATTGTGTGATACACGAACATTAAGGATTGCAGGGAGCATGTCACAAACCCATTCACTGTGTTTTTTACTTGTCTTTCCTACTGTGAAGGCTGTATATTTCAACTTCCACTGGTCCATTTGCAAAACATTTGTCACAGCATGCCCTGCACTTGATATCCGTAGGAATTGTATATGCTGTGTATAACATCATGCTTCTGTAATCACTTGGTATTTTGGATACTTTTCATTCCTCTGCTCAGCACTTGTATTTGCCAGTTTGCTCCCCCATGCTGTAATGACTTCGGTTTTCCTGATTTTTTACCATTAGTGCACTTACCCATTTTCTTGTTCAGTTACAGCTCTCACTGGCTATGTCTATGGTTTGGCAGCAGATTAAATCCAGACCCCATTGGAATAAGAACACTCCCACTACATGATGCAGAGTACTGATAAACTTACACTTGAGCCAGCAAAGTAAGTTTATAGTACTCAAAAAATGTTGATGAGCTGATTTTGTGCCAGCTAACTTTATGCTAAGTCAGGACTGTCTGACCACGCCAGATCTCCCACAGCTAGTGAACCTCCTACAGATAGTCTTTGAGCCTTCTCACAGCCCCTGCTTGCTGTTTCTGCCTGCTTACCCACAGAGTCATTGTCCTTGGATGCAGCATTGCATCTTTGATATGCAGGCACAGGGCTCTATATTTCCCTTTGTCTTTGGTTTCCATCTGTAGTCGTCGACCCAGTTGTGGACCTGCAATGCATTGTGTTTCTGCACTGGCCCACTGCCTCAGCCTTTGCCACTGCCAATAATTGGATGTTAGCTACAACACCGTGGTTATCGCCACAGCGACAGGGACAAGATTTGCGCCGGATCTAGGCCATATATGCATTATTTGCATTAACCCAGATCCCACCCTGTTTATCTCAAGCCAGAATGGAGCTAGAACAGCTGCTAGGGCTCTAGGGGGAAAATCTTCTACAGGTCTTCTATTGCCAGCACATGCAAAGGTTCTGTATGCCGCATTACAGCTGTGCATTAAGTTTATTTTGCCTTTGCAGGCACTCAGTCCTGCCCTGCTGTGTACTGCTCAAATTCTCCTTTCTACAGCTTTGGCCTGAGCCAGCTGAACTTCTGCCACAGGTTTGGAAGATACCATTGGCCAGGGACTGGGCCACAGGAACCACACAGACTAGGCCATCCCTTTTTTTTTCCTGTAGAGGAGGGAAAAATTTAGCCATTCAAACCCCTGTGTTCAGGGCCATGGGAGAGTCCTTTGCTTTGTTTCATTTGTTGGTGCAGGACTAAAAGGACCATCTGTGCTTGATGAAACTGAAGGCCTTGAAGAAGGATTAATATGGACTGAGGAACATAATGGCTGCATAGCTGCTGGGAAGACATCCTGAAAATACTATGAAGACTTTGGCAACTGCCTGACTGCAATGTAGTCAGATGCAGATGTTTGAGATTTTGGGCCTCCTGTTTGCTGCCCTGTTCAAGGAAAAGAGGGAGCATCTGAGGACAAACTCTGGATCATTTTTGAAGGCCTTTGAGACCTATTTCTATTTTCTTATCATTTTCTAAAGATACAGCCAGCTCCTAGGCATTTTGCCAACAAAACTGTCTAGTGACGCTGGTAATTCTGTTCCTACTCTTCTGTCAGTGACTGGAAACTGGCCTTATGCTACCTAAACCTTTCCACTCTCAAGTTCTCCTGGTCCAGGACCCAGTGTCCGTCACATCTGGAGGCTTTAACTTCTTGCTACACTTGTTTTGCCCTGGGAAGCTGTGAATCATTGCCCCACACCTGTTTCTTTCCACAAAAAGCCCTCACTGTCTTATTTTACAGGAGTTACACAGTAGACCATATTAAATTTGAAATGTAGATATGTGCAAGAACAGCAAGAATGATGAATTTTCCTGCTCAGAAAGAGTACTTGGAAAAGGGGAAAGAGATTCGACTGATGTCTCTGCTGCCCAGTTATCATCACTTACTATTCTCTTTTCAGCTGATGTGTCAGTGGTTATACAGCTATACTTCAGCTTGAGACAGAGTACACCCACATGTTCCCTGGGGTAATAGGCTTCTCCACAGAGGCTATTCTTTTCTGCCCAATACATTCAGTATTTTGGAGCACTTTGTGCTGTATAGGAAGGATGCATGCTGTTGAAAATATAATTGTTTACCCCTGCAACTGCACAGGTGACCACCATCATGGAGCATAAAGAATTTCCTGTCAGAGGTAACAGGAGGATCATCTGCATCTGACGGTCCCCATGATTCATCATGGGTCTGTTGAAGGCTTTGTCCTCCATGTACTGGACCCAGCCATGGAAAAGTCTGGAGAGACCATGCTGGATTCAGCAGTTACAAGCTCTTCCCTCTTTCATTCTCACTGGGACACCAGCCAGGCACAGGATCACACAGACAGAACCTACCCATCACCAGATCTGACGCAGACAGAGGATATGTCAGCTAGGATTCATGATAGCCTAAAGCAAAGGTTGCTTATTTAGCTGGGGTATCTACAATGACCATTTCTATTTTGTCTTTAAGCAGTTTGGGTACCAGCAGTCAAAGTCAGCTGCCTGGGCACATGGGCCTGATCTTTGGCCAAGTGGATGGGTGATCTATGAAAACAAAATGTGGGAGCAGGGAGGAAAGGAATCAAGCAAAGACAGTCTGGCCCAGAGGAAGTGTACTGTTTTGTTATTGCCCTGGGCCAGAGCCAAATGACAGCTGTAGCTGAACTCAATTACTTGCATACTAGCTCTAAACAGGACAAAAGCCAGAAGATAGCAGAGGTAGGTTATGACAGAACTAGTACAATGCATGGGAAGGTCTTTACTGGCACCTGGTTCTTACTCAAACACCTCACACGCTCTCATCTACTTCATGTGTGTAATTTTCCCAGTCCATGTCTCACACACTTTCCTAAGCAAACAGCCCATTTAATTTCCATTAGCTTCCAGACATCAAAACCTAGTAGACCAAAACCAGGCTGCAACAATGCCTACTGGGATCACATCTGGCTCTGTGATCTTGAGAGCTAAACATACTCTAAATTTTGCAGTTTCTGTTATGTGCTGCTTCCAGCATCTGTTTTCAAAATCCTTTTTTTTTAGAGTCTTTCTGCTGTTTCTCTTGACAAATTCTAAGTTGCATTGTTATTTCTGTAGTTGAATCCCAGAGCCTTCAGGGATGGGATGGAAAACTCCACTCATCTGGTATTTAAAAGATGGTAGGAACTATACTGGTAGAACCTGCAGGACAAAAGGGACTGTAGGGAGAAGCAACAGAGACAAAAAAAACCAATGGAAGAATGAAATTGTATCATTGTGCCTCATTATTATAACTAGCAGCTGTGGTGCTGTTTCTGTGTCATGAAACTGAGCTGCTACATGACAGCATTTAGATATGTGAAAAACAAACCTTGCAAGAATAAGGCTGAAGGACCTTGTAAAGAAGCATTCTTAGTGTTGTATCTTTCATACTACCAGTTGGGTGTATTGGTTTCTGAAGTGATTTTTCCTCAGAGCCAAACCACAGAGGGCCTAGCTAGCTCATCCTAGAAGTCCGCTCAGGAACAACCTGATATGTACACAGAATGGATGACCATCACACATCCAATGGGATGTGCACTGGGAGGATCTAAGTCTGCAAACCAGAATTGAGGCATGTGTTCAGCAGCCAAAATTCTAACAATTGCCAAATACCTATGATTGATGGCTTAGAAGTTCTACTCCCAGTCTCCATTCTTCCACTTCTATCTGCAAATACCAATAAGATCAATCTAACACCAGGGTCTTTCATTCTCACCCTTCAGATGGCCAGCACATTTAATACTATGCTGAGCAATAACTGCAGAATCACTGAAGAGTTACCAGGAAGCAATAACTGCAGAATCACTGAAGAGTTACCAGGAGTTACAACAGGGCAGTGGCTTGTTAACACTTTCCGGAACCAAAGCAGTAGGTACAGACATGGTTATCAAGTAACAGGGCTGGTAAAGTGGCATCACTAATCTTCATGGACCCAGCACAGATGTCTGTTACCCCAGATGCATAGCATCAATATGGCCAGCACTGGAAAAGATAAAAAAAAACATCCTGCATTTTTCTGGACCACTGAGGTAAGTAAAGTGTCCACAGTAGCACAAAAGTCTTCATGATGAGGAGCAGCACCGGTCAGATAGGAGAGGCAGAAGTAATGGGTAAGGGCAAGGGTATGCGAAAGCAGTAGAGCAGGTGGGAAACTACATTTGAGCAAAGCCTGCTGTGATCTCCTGTGTGTGCACCTCATCTGGACATAATCCAACCCTTTGCACAGTCACAGTCATACCACAGGCTGGATAATGGTGTGGTACTACCACAAGTTAGAAACAATGATTGAGAGAAGAGCAGAGGCTAAGATTTTTGAAATTCTTGATGACCAGGTTCCATTGGTTGACACACTAGATAAGACACCACTTATTCAAGACAAATTTGCTTGAGCAACACCTCCTCCATCCTGGAGTCTTCTATCCACTGTGGTTCCTTGCACATTTGCAGAATATCCCTCTGCCACCAGCTATCATTCTTCTCAAAGGTACCGACAGAGGACAATCACAATCATAAACATAATCACGTTTCCAACACAAACTGCATGTATTGCTTGCTGCTTAATGATGTTCACTGCAATGGCAGTCAAAAGTAGTTAAAGGTTTGAAATATCTTTCTTTTTTTTTTTTTTTTCCTTAATAAGTTAATGTCAAAAATGTGAACAGGGCTTTTAAACGCAAAAGTGAGGTTTGATTGGAACATTCACCAGAATGAATGCAAATTAGCTTCTATTAATAACAATTATCTTTCTTAAAAAAGAAATTATTTGCATGTTTTCATATTTCAAAATTCAGCATGAGATAGAATAGAAATAAAAACTTCTACACTGCATCCTCATGCATACTTTCTCTACAGTGGCTCTGAGTCTATGACTTTGGTGTCTTCCTAGGCGACAAAAAATTCACAGAATCATCGAATCACAGAATGGCTGAGGTTGGAAGGGACCTCTGGAAGTCATCTGGTCCAGAACTTCACACAATACTAAAGGTGAGGCTGCACTAACACTAAATACACCAGGATAATCACCCCTTTTGACTGGATGGTTATGCTGTGTTTAGTGCACCCCAGGATGCAGTTTGGCCTCAGCTGCCTGGGCACATTGCTGGCTCCTATTGAGATTACTGTAAACCAGCAACCCCAGATCCCTTTCTGCAGGGCTTCTCTCCAGCCACTCTTCTCCCATTTTATACTTGTGTCTGACTTTAGTCCATCCCAGGTGCAGGATCCAGCATTTGTTCTTGTTAAATTTCATGCCATTATGCTTGCCCAATGCTTCAATCTATCTGGATCCCTCTGCAAGACCTCCTGAAGTTTATAAAATTGTTCAGGCATGACTTCCTTTTAACATCTTCTTCTGAAACTTCCTTCCATCACTGAAATTTGTTCCCTGCTCTTCTCAGAAGCTTTTTAACCTGTCTTGCCAGTTCTTACTGACCATCCCATTTTTCCCATCTTGACTGCCAATAATGAAGTATAACACTTGATGAAGATGTGATCTGTCCTTCTGTCTGCAGTGTCTGCAATGTCAAGGCAAAAAAGTAGCCTTCCTTTCTGCTGCCCAAGAGCTCCCTTTCTAAAGGATGATAACAGATGTGCATAATAAACAGGGAATATAGTCAGGACTGTGATTCTAGCTGCCAGTCCATCTAGCTTAATAATAATGCTTAATATCATATATGTCTGTGTGTATTATTATGATGAGGCAAGAAGCCTTTCTACTGTTTCTGTTTTATCCGTTGCCCCAGGCAGATGACTAAGATGTTTACTTCGGTCTAATACAGCGAGTGCTAAATGCAGCCTGGTTCAGCAAGACCTAGTGAGATCATTCCCAAAAATGGTGACTGATTTTGCAAACAGAAACTGTTGCCCCAGAGAACTGCCCAAGAACTTGTTACATTGTACTGAGACTGACATCCCACAACCCATAAAATGGGCAAGTGGTTACATGACATGCTGTGATCTTCAGGCCGCTAACCCTGATCTCTTACTGGTACAGGATCACAGTTGTGAGGTCTCCCTAAATTAAAAGTGTATTGCTGGGCCTTCAGCTGGATCACATCTGTGTCCCAAAATATGGTTATACCTGCAGACCACATACTTTCAGAAAATGCACAATAGCCTCTTAGAGTGAAATTCTCAGCTATCATGTGATCCCACACATACCATGACAATTTTTCTAAACAAGGGAATAAAAAAGTTACTGACTTTTTATTTTTAAAATCTATCTCCAAGATTTTCATCTCAATTCAAATTCTTGGCTTCTGTGCTGCCTTCTCAGTCTTCCCTCCTTTTCGTTTCCCCTCGTCTTGAAGACAGATGGGGCAACGTTCTTCCACTGCAAGTTTCCCTTCACCTGCTGCTAGTTCTTCACTCAGGCTTCTGTAACATCTACCTGGGTCAACCCTACCCTGTGACAGAGCTTTAGCAGCTAACAAACTGTTAACACTGTTGGCAGTGATTAAAAGCAGAAAGGCTCTTTCACCCCTCAGCTGCAAGACGTTTTTCCTACTCACAACAGACAACCCCAAACAGACTCTGCAAACACAAAATTGCAGCCAAACCACAAATCTTACAAACTGCAATCAAACAAACCATTACTCAACAGATAAGCAAACAAATTAATTTACTTTCAGGGAACAAGGACTTATTCCTTCCACACTAGCAGTCACACAAGAAGCTTGGTGTTTCATACCCTCTGCATTCTGACTTTGCTGAGAAAAAGGATTTAAAAAGCCATAAAGATATGTACATTTTTTATGCCCCTATCCTTATGAGGGCTTAATTACTCCTTGAAAGAGAAATAGGTTCAATAGATACCTTCTCTGCTGATGAATTTCCTGAGCAACAAAAAGCTGAAAATTGGAGGGTATTTGGTGAAATATTTTTATAATTCTTATCTGGATAAATATTTTCAATTTCTATCACCTACTAAACCAAATGGGCACGGTGTGACTACTAATGTTAGTAAGTCCTAGCACAGCATGAACAGTCCCCTCCCAGCCCATGGACCTGCTAGCTATAGGACAAAGACTCTCTCCCATGAAGCAGGAGATGTGACTTCAAGTCAGTTTAGGGAGAACATGAACCTCTAGCCGAGTCTCCTGATGGCACGTGAATGTTGTAACACAGGACTATATGGAAAGTCAGCTACAACCTCAATTCTCCTTTGACCTTGACCCCCACTCATTCCTTAAGCAGAGGACCTCAATAGCAGGAATGGCTATGAATCATATATAAAGTAGATTCTATCACTGTGGCAAAGGTAAAATGCTTAATTCTTGGCAAAGGATGATGTGCGACGTGTCTTGTTGGCTTGCCTAGGTTATTATCTGGTCAGAGTGCTGGCATTTGTCTCTCTCCATATGATGTATCGACAGTCTCTACCTCATTCATATGTTGTGAGCTCCCAAGAGATGTCAGGAGCACAAAAAATGTACACTGCGCTGCCAGGGAATATAAACATTGCATGACACATTGCAGTATGTTACAGATTATCAGAAACAGGATAGCTGTGTTAGTGGGGTGCTCCACACAGGCTAATTTGCCCAACTCCTCAGTATTTGGATTGATTGTGGTAGCCAAGCTGCAATGTGCAGTACAGATGTATCCTGATCACAAGGTTGCAGTATTCTGTGAATTTAGCCCAAAAGCGTGTAATTTCCATTGAACTGAAATACATGCTGGCAACATCTCCGATAGTCAAGTCACATTTTAAGCCTTTAAATATGTTTGTGGGCATGCATTATTTTAGTATTACTCTGGTAAACTTAATGTTGCTAACTCAAAATTGAATAATCCAGGTCATTCAGGAAACCAAGGTTTTTCATATCTCCCTCTACTTTATCACTTATCTTTTTTTACTGATACCAGCCATCAGCACAAGGCATGGCCATGGCCCAACATATTTAATAACTGCACCAAAAGACTGCTCTCTTTAAGAAGCAGTAAAGGAAAAATCAGATTTTGGCATAATTTTTTTGCCATGCCCATCAGAAAAAGGTGTTGAATAAAATATTACACTTTTTTTCACTTTTTTCTTTTTTCAAAGAAAAAAAAGATTTTTTTCTTTTGCAAAAAAAAGAAAAAAACTTTTCCCACTTTTCTGTGGAACAGAAAGGAAGAACAGAAACAAAGATTTGTATTTCAGGTTTATATTTCAACAACAGTTCATCATAATTTGTTCATACAGAAATCTTCAACTGAAAGATGAAACTTTCCATCCCAATCTTAAAAAAAGACTATTGGGTGCTGAAAATCAAACTGAATGCCTTAAGATACGACACAGAGAAGATCAGTGGTTTAGCGAGTTTAATGACATATTTGGAAAACTTTTAAATATCTTTCTTATAGATGACAATTCAAATTTTAGTAAACAGATGCCTGTTTAGATGTAACAAGATAAAGCACCAAAGATATCACAAGATGTCTTACATTTAATAGTGAGATATGTGGAAATAAGACATTATTTCTTTTTATCGTATCAGTTAAAATGCTAAGAAACATTCTCTGATAATTTTAAGTATTTGATTAAAGCTGAACACTTGCACTAATTTTTGGGCTCAGTTGGAATGACTAAAAGCTTTACACTCCCTCCTAGCCTCAAAAATCACTTCATTTTATGATCTTTTTTATCCAGAAACCATGTTTGTTATTTCTTTGCATAAAATCCCTAGCTTTAAATAAACTCTAGTTTCAAAGTAGAAATAATTATTAAATAAATAACAATTCAGTGCTTCAGACATTATGTACTACATAATGGGTAATGGCTATTCATTATTTAGGGCTCCTGATTTTTTTTCCGTATTCAGTCTGTTGTCAAAAGTGATTGCCTGTTCTTAAAAACATAATCTTTACTTTGCATCATTCTTGCTACTGCTTCTTGTATTTCTTTCCATACTTCTGAAAACAGGCTTTTATTATGACTGCTTCTTTCATATGAAACATGAAAGTGTTATGCAGGCATAGTCCCCAGATAAAGAGCCTACAATCTGGAAAGACAGTTAAGAAATACAAGATTAGAGAAGACATCTAAACTAAAGTAGTTTTACACTGAATACATGTAGTCACATGTTAAATTGTTGGGGAGGGGGTCAATTAAACTTAGACCAAGCACAAATCTTGATTATCCTTGGGTCTTCATCATGCTTTGTAAGTGAGCACATGTTGACAGGTATGACAACTCCGTGCTGACACTATGCAACATAACGCATACTGAAGAAAAAATACTTGAACTATGTACAGGTTACTGTATTAACTATGATAATTCGGGAGATGAACATAGGTATTCAGGAGGTACATCTGTCAGTCTGGAGGAGAAGATACATTTACAGCTGAGATGATAAAATGTTAAAAAGACAACACTGGAGAATGCTAAAAAAAGTTATTTTAACTTCCAAAAGTTGACTGGTTTACCTTGCCGTGAGGTGTACTGAACAGATCATACCAGCACCAAGAAGATATTGCAGAAGTGCACAGTTCTGAGAAAGAGTGGGGCCATGAAAATTTGTGTGAAGAGAGACTGAAGAGTTCGGAGTTGTTTACTTTAGAAAAGAGGCAGATAAGATGAGACATGATAAAAACATGAAATGGAATTAATGTAATATAGTCTCAGTCTCATAACACAAAAACAAATGCATCTCTGGAAAATGTCAGCTTTTTTTGCAAATTTAAACCTCAGAAAGCTATCAGCTGAAAGAAAGAAGTATTGGGGGTTGGCAGCAAAGGTTTTGGTTTGGGGGTTTTGGAAAAAGATCAGGTTTTCCATGGAAAACAGATACTTGAGTATGAAAATGTTTCTTAGAAAATTCAATTTTCTGCTAAAAACAAATTTGATAGAAAACATTTGATCATCCCTAATTTGATTACATAAAGTCCTAAGAGGGTATGATGTAGGTAGTTGACACATCTGCTAATCAAGCCTAGCATCTTCATACAAGGTATGAAGTATTTCGCCAGGGCTCAGGAAAAATCATGCTGCCAGCATTTTCTCTGACAAGATGCCTCCTTTTTTAGACTGATTTTTCTCTGAATTTCAGCTGACTTGGTTCTGTTGACCTGCAAGGAACACTACAAAATCGCATCTTCTTTTAACAATTATTGAGTGAAAATTTTCAATCAACTCTAATTTTATGAATAAGTGCTTTGCTGTTGGTTCTGGCTTCTGTCAAAAAGAGAACTGCAAAAGGTCTACTGTTTTTTCTTAAAGGAACAAAAAATTTTGCAATTGCTAAATTCCAACATAGAAAACAAAGGTATGCAGCCATATCCATGATTGTTTCTAGTTTAGAAGATGTAAAAAATGCCTACAGCAAAGTATGGGTGCTCTCATATTTACGTACACAAATTAAATGATAATGAATTTGCTTTAATGTAATTTGTAATGCTAAGTTTGCAGTCAGCCAAAACAGCAATCTGTTCTTCTGCAAGATAAAGCACGTCAGTTTTCACATGATCCTTTAAAAAAAAAAAAATATGAAAATGCATATTTAGATAGCAAAACATGTACTTTGCGCTATAGCCACTGCATAATCTTTTTCACCCAGAAACAAATACTCCATCATTTTTTGCAGAATCTTGGCAGGGAGGGGGGTGTCTGCTACTAGTGTTTCCTTGCTTTCTTGGGCATTGTGAAAAATATCTTACAGAACAGCTTTGAATCCAGATGGTTTTTTTTCCCTGATGTGTTGATATACTAGGCTGGATTTTCATCTCACATCTGCTGAATGTAAATCTGGAATATTTCTACAGAAGTCAAAGAAGAAACTGAGTATAATTTTTGTATAGAAATGTTCCAAGAGTCCAGCTGAAATTTTTAATATCTATTAAGAGTTAAAATAGTTGTTTAAATGCCTTGACTGTATATGACTGGGGAAACCAGAGCACATCAGACTTACTCCACCTTTTAGAGCAGTTTCTAGTTTCATTATCTGATGGGCCAACATTTCCATGGAGAACAGGATATTCCTGTGGGTGGAAGGTGGGACAAAAGGAAGAAGAAAGAGGAGTGAAGATCTGGTCAGCATTATGAATGCCTCTCTTATTCTTCATTATTGCAACATTCAACAAAGCGCGCAGTTTCTCAACTCGTTGTTAGGCACAGTTTTACTGTCTTAATAATACTGCTGTCTGAACCAGAATGAAAGAAAGTAAATGTCTGCTTCCTCTTTCTTTTATCATCCTGAGGAGTTTCAATAACAACAAAAATAGCGATTTAGCAGCATTCATGGGCCTAGGAATATTCAGAGTGGCTGGGCAAGATTATTTGTGAATCAAGGTTAGCAAACTCATACCAGGTACAGTTTTCCCAGATTTCAAGGAACAATTCTGCTGTTGGCATTTTCTCCTTTTTTTGAATTACTTTTCTTTTAGCTGTATCTACTTATCTTCAGCGCTTGAAGTTAATGAGCTAGTCCAGATGAAAATCAACAAATCTAAAATTATCACTCTCATGTCTCCTTGTAGTCCACATCCAGATGAGGTCTGCTTCGTGACACTCCTTCAGATGCAGTGTGATGAGAAACTTTTTGAAATTTGCTTTGTAAACCCGATACATCCTAGGATTCAGCAAATGGCCTTACTGTAGAACCTAATTTTAGTTTATCATTTTTTGAAGCTCTAGTGAAAATGGCAGTTCAGTGCTAATAAATATTTAAGGCAGCTTTAGCAATATAAATAAAAAAGCATCTATATTTTTAATTGCTGTCCAATCAATTCGAAATAGCTGGCCATTTCTGTCTATGCATTGTATTGTTTTGTTATTCCTTGTCTTTCTTCATTCCCTTTAAGAATTGGTGTTGATGCATAAGGGATGCAGTTGGTCTAGTGAAATGAAAATGCAGTTCTGCCTCCAGTAGATAATAGATTATCTACTGTGCTATTTTTCAAATAAAGAGATTCTTTACAGACTTACAGACCAAAGTGATGGCATGCTTGGTTTTCAAAGCACAAGGTATATCCTGACTTAAAGAAAGAAAGATGGAAATGGGATAAAACAGTAAAGAAACTAAAGTATTTATAAAATCAAGTAAAAATCACACTTTTTTAACATATGGCATTTATCAATAACAAAACAAAGCATTTATTGTAGTCTGATAACAATATTATGTAAGTTATATTTTATGATTTATAGCATTTTTTTTTATGTGAGTTACCACTGTGTTTCCATGTACAGTTCTACAAAAACTATTACTGTATTTTCTGTCTTGAATTTTTTAGTCATAGCTCTATTGCTCTATGGTTTTAATTAGGGAAGTCATATGTTTTACATTACTTGGATTGTAAGAATAATAGTTGCTTCCATATTCCCATTAAGCTCTAAAAGATTATCTAATTTATTTACAGGGTTATTTCATTCTATGTCCCTATAAAGAAGTAGAGCTGTTTATCTGTTTCTTGTTTAAAAGGACTCTTTTTCCCATAGAAGGAAAACAAGAAGACATTTCAAGCTAGATATTTAAGATAGTTCTAATTATCTCTGCTTGTCACAGTGAGAAACATTACTGTTAAAATTTAATAATGTCCTAAACTATAAATGTTCCCTACCAAATACACAGTGATGTTTTCCTCTTTAAAACAAACAAATTATAACTGCAAAGATTGTTTTAAAATTATTCTGCCTATCCTGCAGCCATAATCTTTGCTAGTGTAATTTGGCAGAGGTTCACTGAATTAAAGGAAGCTAAGCACATTCCCTCCAACTGATGATTTGCTCCTATCTGCACATAAAAGAAAGTCCCTTTTAATTCGTAAAAATTCTCACAACACAATGTAATCCTAAAAGTTTAAATTGCTGTTTCAGCATCAGGAAGTTAACAGCCCATGTCTGGAAGATAATTTGATCCCACCAATGGCTGTGATATATGACAAGACATGGAGGTCTATTGCAGCCTTCTGTCAAGTTGGCAGTAATGAAAAATGGTTCCATCTAGAAACTCCAGTTCATCTGTTGTTCTTGAACATTACAAATATTGAACTGTTGCTACAAATTGATGACCTTTACAAGTACGGATGGCAAAGGAGCATGGCTGGTTGAGTTGGGGTGCAAACAAGATGCATCTAAGAAGAATGCAAAAAAGACCTTGTTGGTCATCTTTCCATGACCTGTGTGATAAGTGGAGTGCCCCAGTGACTGTCATGTTACAGGTGGACCTGTATTGTGCCAGTGCCCTGCAATGTGGACATCAATGAGAGCTCTAGCTAAGAAGATCTACATGGTGGAGACTTGTCCAATAAACCTACTTTGAATAAAATTATTATGAATGATCATATGCTAGGAAAGACTCAGCTAAGACCATGAGGCCATGTCCCATGGCAGTTTATATGCTTAAAGCCAAATTTTCTTACCCCTCAAAACAAGGTCGTTGGATCCAAATTTCCCGCTGGAATGGTCCCTAGCCTGTGTTAGGGGTCAAAGTTAAGGGTTTTTTTGAGAGGGTGTTACCAGGCCCAGGGCCAGGCCAGAAGTATGACAGTTGTTACTTGCCAGCAACTAAACAGCGTAAGTAATCCCACACCTGTGCTTAGGTCCACACATTGACCATCTTTATTTTACTAATGGAGAGGATTCCTGTGCAGCCAGTGTAGAAAGAATACCTGTTTGAAGAGAAAATATAAAGCTTTTACAGTGCTTCTATATTATTACGGTCTTGGCTGTTAGGATAGAAAATGCTGCCATCAAAGAGGGGATGCTGCACTGTGTCCTCACAACCTCAGCTGTTCAAAGAGTTGATCATACTGATTAGCACTCAGCACCATATGGCCCCATGGCCAATGAAACCAACTCTATTCACTCTGCCTCCAAAACTTTTGCAGGGACAATCTCTACATCCAATATTTTCAGTATTACAACATCTCTTGGCAACTTATCATGTAGTATTATATGGATTCCTGCAGAACTGAAAACCTCAGCATATGATTTGCTAACGGCTACAGATTAATCAGGATTGTGTTACAGGAATGGAGGTAGAAAAAGACATAGATTTCAGACCCTCAAAGAAAAAAGTTGCATAAAACATATAAAAGTCAATTATTTCTTCATCAACAGAACATTTCACAAGTATTTTGGCTAAAGGGTTCTGCAAGGGCTGATTTAGATTTATTCGTGGCCTGAGAAAAGAAGATAACCTTTGATCTTTTTGAGTTTTCTTGCTGAACAAACTCTTTCTGAACATCCTTTTCTGCCTCTTGCAACTATTAGAACAAAGAAGCAGCAGTTATTTCTTTGCAAAACCAGAGGAATAGTATTCAAGAACACTTTTGAAAGACTAGAACTTTACCAAAAAGAGAATTTCAATAAAATCAAACCCTTTCTAGTATAAATGATAAAACGAGTATTCCTCTAATGGGAAGTCAGAGTTTTTAGAATGGACTTTGGCCAATCAGATTTCTAATGAAAATAAGAAGTTGATCATCATACTTAGGAATCTTAATGTCTTAGAATAAATTAGCATTTGTGGATCCTAGCAATGGGAACTTCATGTCCTTTTGAAAACTGATCTTGTAGATTTGTGTTATTTCCACGTTTACTGGGGTCTTAACAAAGACATCTCTTATAGTACAAAGATCTCAACTGTTCTAGACAGTTCTTCACTTCATCACATGAAATTTCAGAGGTAGGATTGAAATGATATAGACAAATAGTAAGTAATAAGGAAAATCATATTGGAAATACTGGAACCGATGTTAACACAACTATTGTCAGAATGGAATTTCAGTGCAAGAGTCAAAAAAAACCCCCAGTGGCCTCAATAACTTTTAAATGAAAGGCAGTGAAGCCCAAATGTGCCTCCAAATGACAAAGACAGGTACCTCCATCCAAAATGAAAAACTTTAGAGCTCTGGCCTGGCTGATACCACTCTCTGAGACGCATTGGTTTTGCTAGTAATGTCATACAGTCCAGATACAGTCAACCTAAAATGAGTACGATTCACACAGATGCTGAACGAGTTGACTGATGTGATTGTAGGTCTGTTCTGAATCACCAATGAAATTCATGATGCAAAGGAAAGTTCTAATAACTGGGAAAAGGCTAATGTTGCTCTCATCTTAAGAAAGACCAGAGAGACCTGGAAAGGTTTTAGGACAAGCCCCTAGTAATTCAAGGTCAACAAGGATGACAAAATTGTTAGGCCAGTCAGTTTGCATACAGCTTGACTACCTTCTGTGATGAAATGACCATAGATCAAAGCAGAGGGGAAACACTGGATGTATCATACCTTGACTTCAATATGGCCTTTGACACCACCTCCCATAGCATTCTCATTTGGAAGTTGAGGAATTACTGGCTGGGTGGTTACACTGCCTGTGGTGTTGAAAACTGACTGGAACTATTGGGCTCAGAAGATTTGACATCCCATTTGTGGCTGGTCAGGAGTGCTGTATTCCAGAAGCTGATGCTTGAGCAGATATTGTTCAACATCTTCATCATTGGCATGTGGAATCAAAATGCACCCTCAGCAATAGTGTGGAAATTATTAAATTAAGGGGACAGAATAACATGACAAACAACAAAACTTCAATCCAGAGTGTATTGAGAACTTGAGGAGCAGACCAACAAAAACTTCACGAAGTTTAGGATAGAAAAATACAAGGTTTTGGGACTGACCCTGACTTGGGAGCCAATGTTCTGTCCCAGCCTCAGCCTGTCCCTGTCCCCAGAGATGTGCCTGATGCTCAGGGCTGGAGCTGTCCCCATGCCCACTGGCTGCCCTGCTCCTGGCTGGGAGCGGGACAGTCCCAGGCTCCCAGACTCTGCTCTGCCACCACTGCAGAACCCCGACAGAACCCAGCTCCAAGGGAGTCGCTGGCCCACACAGCACCCTGACAGTTTTGCATCCAAGATGGGGTAAGCCCACACGTCAGTCCTAGGGTGCAAACTATGGGGTGGCAGCTGGAAACCAGCAGTGCCTGAGCTGCCATGGCTGCCCGCACAGGACACCAGAGCTGGTTTCTCTACTACTGCTATATTTGTCACAGAGCTTTTAATAATGCTCCTCTTGAACTGATGTATCAAATCTGAGTGAAATGAGTGTGAAACTCCGTGAATTTGTTTAAAAAAAGGCTTCAGGAAAATTATCTAGGAGGCTACTATGGAAAGTCAAGTCATTCTTATTACTTTTGTATTTACCCACAGCAACACCTATTTGTCATCTTTCATTAGTCACCGTTTGTCATAATTTGATCATCTAGGGCATGACTTCCCTTTGTCCCTTTGGAGTTTTATACCCTCTTACATGCTTTTTTTCTGATGATGCCCCAAAGCCTAATAGTGTTTTTAAGATGAGACATAGGCTTGGCTGTCTACACTTGAATCTATTACTTAATAGATTATTGGTGTGTCTGTAAGGTTATACATAGGAAATAAAATTCACAAGTCTCTTAATTTTCAGCTACATGTATATCTATATCTGTATCTATATCGATATATAAGGAATTATATATATATATATATATATATAAGGAATTGCTGAAATTACCATGATGGCCAGTGAAATGGAATAATTTTCTACCCAACACACCTGTGTGCCACAGGCAAGTCACTCAGACACAGAAAAAAGCTGATGGGCAGAACTCCCCATGTTCTGCTGTCAAAAAAGAGCACAGCTTTCTGATGCACAGTGGAGGGTGATTGAGGAGGATAAGTCACAGCCCAGCACCTGAGGCAGTAAGAACAGTCCTGGCACCAGCTGCTTGTCTGCACACTGCCAGCAGAGCAGTGTGAGCACAGATTAGGTTTGGTACATGAAGTGCAGCAGACTGAGCGTGGACATGGTGCTGACTGCAGGTCAGTGTCACAGCAGTCAGGGTGGGCCACCTTACAGTCCCTGGTGCTGGGAACACTGAGGTCAGTATTAGCAAATGGGCAGGAAGAGATTAATTTTCTGCTTTTATTACTGTAATGGAAAAGTATTTGCCTACCTGCAAGAGGTGAAAGACACTTGCTTTTTACCATGTATTACAGGCAATTAGAGGTTTCTTTCATGATTTATGAGTAGCAGGTGTTATTAAATGGGAACACTACAAGAAAAGCTAGAGAATTCTTAAAATGCCCCTTTTCTCATTTTGCTTTCATTTTAGTGACTGGTTCTTAAAAGCTAACCACAGCATATGTAGAGGCTTTTCTGTTCTGGGACATGATGAGAAGAAAGTGATGTTGAAAGGAACAATTAAAGTCATTTACTTTCACAAAATTATGCGAGGGGTTTCATTTTTGGCAACCGACACAAATAATTCTGTTACTTTTTATGTATTTTGTCTCAGGATTAACCCTTCTCTGATTTTTCACATGCTTCTAAGAGATCTTTACATACCATTAAGGAGGAGGGGGCCAAGCCTACTTTGGGTTGTGAAACAAATAATTTTCAGTATTTGGAGAAGGGATTGCCAGAGTCAGGACATTGAAAATAAAAAAGATAAAACTTTTATCATTCTGCTTATTAAAGACTGCAGACTGGCTAGATTATTAATTGCCAGGTGCTACTCATCTCTAGTCTTGGTTCTACTCTTATCAAATCTGAGAGCAGGAGATACATGCAGCTTACAAACCTAAAATAGCTCAAAAGTGTTGGTAAAGATATACTTGCTCTGAAGGTACATAAAGTGCTCTTTGTCAATTTTACTCCACAGTGTTAACTGACATACTGCATGTGGTGCTTGACAGTCCTGTTAAAACTTAGTTTGAAAGTAACTAAAAGACTGAGAATTCAGCTGCTTGTTATGTGGGCCACTTCAGCTTTCATAACATAAAAAGAAGAGGCTTCCAGAGGTGCCAGATCAGACCTCTTCATGACAGAGGAAAAGCTGATAAATGCATAGCTCCCATTTTAATTTCATATTCCTTTACTCTCTTTACTGGTGACAGGTCTGGAATGCTAAGGGCTGGAAGAACAAATAAGTTTGGACCAGAGCTGTGGAAATAAAGATGTTCACAGGGTAATCTCTGACCTGCCAATGCAATAGGGGAGGGGAAAAACACAAAGAGCCTGTATTATTTCATATTGCATGGACCAAGACATGGTATACTTTCATTCCTGCTTTTAAGGGAATTGTTGGAAGCTGTTTCTTTAAAATAAGCTTGAGTTTTGCCATTGTCATTAATGCAAATAAGTTTAGGCCCTTTGGATATATTTTGATCTTTCACAGTAATGACTAAATACAGCTTTTGTACTGAAATTTCGAAATCTTGATGTCATTGATATCAAGGGAGAAATTTCACTGATAATGGTGGGGCCATGCTCATCCAGCTCACTCTGGTCTCTTGCTGATCTCTTCTCCTGGATATCCAGTGGCAGGACTCATGGGAAAGGTTCAAAGCTGCACTAGGGGAGGTTCAAACTTGACGTTAGAAAACAATTTCTTTACTGAGAGTGTGGTCAAACACTGGAACAGGCTTCCTAGAGAGGTGGTCGATGCCCCAAGCCTGTCAGTGTTTAAGAGGCATTTGGACAATGCCCTTAACAACATGCTTTAACTTTTAGTCAGCCCTGAATTGGTCAGGCAGTTGGACTAGATGGTCATTGTATTTCATTTCCAACTGGTCTGTTCTAGTCTATAATAAAGTAAACAGCCAAAAAGTTCCCTTGGATTACATCGGTCTGGATTATTCACTGTACCACATTATGTTTTGTTACCAATCTCCTCTTACCCTTAGATACACTGTTGAATGCAGCACAGCCTGGGAATGAATGACCTGGCACGTACATCATAGGTACATGATTTATTATTAAAAGCAACAGTACGCTGTCCTGAGCAGCAAGCTTACTCAAAACCACCAGCTGAGCTATCTTACACTAAAGATGAAAGTCAATGAAAGTCAGTCCAAATTTCTGATTTTTTTTTTTTTTTTTGAGAGGTGTTTGTTTGTTTGTTTGTTTGCTTGTTTGAGCTGCATTATTTCAGGTAAGCTGTACCAGATTGTGCGTGGTGTAACCTGATATGATATAATGCAGTATTCCTGAATAAGGGGGAAGCAGAATGTTTTTTTCAGCTGTCAGACATATTTTTGGATAGTAAATTTTATAATCAGTGTTTGTGCAAGAACTAATAGAGAACAGAAGACAACTACTTATAGACTGTGAAATGTTACCAATTTCAGAAGGAGCGGCTGTGGATATTTCTATTGTACTGTGTTCCGTAACACACACATTTTGAAAGTACCAGTACCATCTACAGCTGCCAAAAATAAGATGGATCAAAATAAAATATTTTCATGTTCAAAAAAAACCCAACAGTGTAAAGCAATATTAGCAGATCACTATATGAATAGCTAGGTAAAGTAATGACAGAAGGAGGTGAAAAGAAGTAGTCATCATCACCTGCAAGAACTGAAATAGGGTGGGAGTCAAAGACGACATGATTATTTTGTGTGGTCACAGAGGTTACCCTTACACTGAGTTCAGGGAATATCTTGTGGCTATCTGGATATATTTCCTATAGCAAGGTCCACTAAACTGTAAAACTCCTGAGGAAAGAGGGGGATGCCCCTTAATACTCAGGTCATTTAAAACTAGATTGTGAACTGCAGGGGACATTTTAGACTGGCAGGGGAGAGTAACGTGACCTAATACTCAGTTTTCCTTCTCTAGTTACTCTCACTCTGTGATTGCACGTTTCAGGGGACTCGAAACAAGATACCAGTATCTCGCATCAAGGGCACTGGAGAATTGTGTGTGGCTTGTTTGCCATTGCCCTAAGAGTAAGGTGTTATTTCAGTAGAGGTGTATAATACTGTAACCAGCTGTAAATTCAGGTTAAATCACCGCAAAAATCCTGTTAAAAGGTTAGCAGAGGGAAAAGGCACATGCACATACGCAGCTCAGGATCCATTTCTAAATATTAGATAAAGTCTGGAGAATGGGATGGGGATGGGGAATTCTGAAACTGATTACAAGTTATGGCCTGCTTCCTGTTTGCATTGAAGTCAAAGGCAAAACTCCCATTGATCCCATGGGAACACATGCTATACTTTCCCACTCCATAGCTCTAATATTTCAATGGATTTAAACATTTTTGCTTAAAAAAAAAAAATCACACTTATGCTGACAGATTAGACACCAAATTTCTTAAAGCTTGATGTAATTTGAAGTAACCCAGATGTGAAACCTCTACAAATGAGATTTATAAAGGAAACAAAATTTTAGTCTTAATGTTGACAACTCTTGTGATACCACTAATATCAATAAAGGGAAGAAAAGTTATTTTTTGCAGCTCTGTAGGGACAAAACCATTCAACTACTCCCATCTGAAAAATTACTCCCACTAGGACTTCAAAAGATAGTGGTCACAACCTTGCATACATGAGGATTCATTAGTGCTTCTCAGTAGTTCTCTCTAAGCTATTTTTATGCAAAGCTGCGTGTTCAGAGGTCACACTGTATATCATGTACAGCATATTGGGGAGCTTTCAGAAGAGTAGGTATAGTGGAAGAATTATGTCATGTCATATTAAGTGACTCTATAATTGTATGTAAGGAAAGCCATGTGAACCTCTATAAAGCAGACTTAGAAAGACCAAAGCCATTTGTGTTTTCAAGCAACTCTCATCCAAGGCTCAGTTTTTCTTTCAAATTTCATCTAATAAAATTCCTGGGCCAAAATAAACCTCTCTCTGAAGAAGAAGAGCTGAATACAGCTTTCTTGCACTAAAGAAAACCACTGAACCACTGAACTAACTAAAGGCCAAAGTCAGTCTTGACCTGTCATCCTTGGGATGAGATTCTTATCCTGTGCTCCTATTTAAAGGGCCAAGATAAAGTCTTTATCACTGGTTTTCATATGCTATTTCTTACTCTTCCATGGTTATCCAAAATTTCCAGTTTGACATACCTGATTGTTTTCACACATTTGACTTGTTGATAGTGAAATACTGATGAAATTAAGGAGCGGTGTGTCCCTCTTCTCTTTTAGACAAGAAAAAAAGAGGGGCCTACCCTGACAAAGTTGTCTCCATGTTAACCTTGTGGGTTATTTCAGTTAAAGGCTTTGTATGAAACTTATCAGAAGAGGCTGCTGAGAAGACACCAAGCCAGTGGTAGTGAAGTCCAGTCCTTTCAGAGACTTTGAGTACACAGTGAGGTGTGGAGGGGCCCCTTGGCTTGCTGTTCCCACCTCTCAGAAGTGGTCTTTCTTTCCTCATGTCTTTCCTTGACTCAGAAGGTCATTGGGTCAAGGTAAATCATAGAATCATAAAGTCATTTAGGTTGGAAATAACAACAAAGACAAGCATTGCTCTTGGGACAAGTACGCTCATTGGGTTATTCTTTTCTATCTTGCTCCTCGTTTCCTCCTGTGATGTCAATAGCCCTCTTGTCTCAGAAAATCCAGCTTTCTCTAACCTCTGAGGTACAGATAATCTTCCTTAGTGACACACCCCACCTGGAGAACTGGAGAGGGAGGTGCTGATCTCTTCTTCCAGGTGTCCAGTGACAGGATGGGAAAGGTTCAAAACTGCACTAGGGGACATTCAAACTTCACATTAGAAAACATTTCTTTATGAAGAGTCTGGTCAAACACTGGAACAAGCTTCCTAGGGAGGTGGTCGATGCCTCAAGCCTGCCAATGTTTAAGAGGCATTTGGAGGATGCCCATAACAACATGCTTTAACTTTTGGTCAGCCCTGAATTGGTCAGGCAGTTGGACTAGATGACCATTGTAGGTCCCTTTCAGCTGAAATAATCTACTCCTATTCTATTCTATTCTATTCTATTCTATTCTATTCTATTCTAAGCTGTGCTGTGCTGTGCTGCGCTACGCTGTTCTATATAGTTAAATGGTTACAGATCCTACATAAAGAACAAAGATCCAAATTTAGGTAAAAATATAGGGCATCGTTCAAAAACAAACCTTTCTTCATAGGCATAGCTTTGCCTGCACGAACCAGGCTCTGTCAATTAATTATTTATGTGTACATTAATGCTATAATATTATAATTAGGATGTGTTATGTGTACAAGATAAACATAGACAAGTAACAGGAAATAATCAGTTGGAGGCCTCTCTAAAATCTCTGCTCATAAAGTAAGTCTGACATTTTTAAAACTCTGCAGGAGTTAGATAATAAGCTCCCACTGCATTGTAATGGTATTTGAACAGCTAATTCCTTTAGATCTCTTAGAAAATGGCAGATAGCCATAGTAATAGAGGAGGAGGAAGAGACAGTGTTTAAAGCTGAACAAATGTTTTGGAAGAAGTGAAATTTTGTTGAAGCAGACTTCTTCCAGAAATGTATTTGTTTCAACATTTTTGTAGATCTAAGGGTTTCTGAGTATTCCAACCAGCAAACAGGAGAAAGATCAGGATTAACCTTCACATTTCATTGGCTTAGATGTTGGTATGTCAGACACAGGTTCTTAGTCCAGCTCAGACAGTAAAATATCTATCCCAGATCACAAGAGAGAGAAACAAACACACACAGTGAAGTCAAAAGAACCCTTTCATATAAACTATTTCTTGTTTTGACTCAAACCCAAATACTTAATCCTTTTTATTTTATTTTGTAAATTTTTCAGTAAGTTTGTAATTTGTTCCAAAATAGAATCAAGATTTCATACCTTGAAATTTACTGAAAAAGTGTGTGTCCTCCAGACATACGCAGTATATATCTACTATTTCTATGACTGTGATGTTATTCATGTCACACTTTCCTTATCCCATGTAAAATACTATTGTTTTGATTTTACTAGACATGTATTTTTCCAGTCTAGGAGAAGAATGGAAATGTGAAATGGTCATGATGGCAGCATTTAACTAATTTCTACAGGGATATGGTAGGCAGGATTCCACATATTTAAAGGTACACCAAGACTTGCAAGCCCTTAAATGGCCATTGTTTCCCATCATTATCTTCTTTCGTGAAAGCTTGTTTTCTTCACACAGACTGTCTCTGAAGTGCTGAACTGATTTTAGCTGTCTGCTTTGGCACCATTTGCTTGCAGGGATTCATTCATTGTCCCAGCAGTCAGTGTTAATACACTTAGCCGTGGCAGCTCTAAGTGGCAGTAACTGGGTAACTATCTCAGCCAGTTCCTACCCCAGACCTCATTTTGACAAATGTGTTCAAACAGAAGTTTTTCCAATATGTTCTATTCTCTTTTCCCTCCTATTCTTCAGGGTTTTTGTATTAAACTATTAAGTACTTTCATGAGTGAAAATAATGAGGTCTTCTGTTTTCAAAATGGGTAGTTCTGCCAAATGCATCTCAATCTATTAAAAGCTTAAAGGACTATTTTCAGTTTCTGTTTTTCTGGTAGAACCAGAACTTGATTCAGATACTGCAAAGTATGTGTGAACAAACACTCCTGAGTCATAGTGTACTTCTCAGATGCTCTTCTCCCTTACTTCACTTTCTTGTCTTCGGGTTTTTCTAAACCTTTGGAAAGAGCCATAATGAAAAACATCACACTTTCGGCATACTGACACCATGCAATCAATCATGTTGCAAATATCCTGAAACATAGAGACAAAGTCAGTTCTAAAAACAGAAGCCATATAGATGCCTCAGCCTGTCACTGCATCATAACTCAGAGATCATTAACTTTGGCTATAGTGCTCTGAAGATAAATGTAGCAACTCTGCACAGGCTGGGTGTAGCAAAAGTAACTGCTAGCTCAGGGATCTTGCCTCTGCTGCACCACTAGGCATAGCCACTGATTCCTTCCCTTCTCCCTCACACATCCAGTATATCTTCTTTTAATATAGTATTACTGAATATGAATATATATACAACACTCATATAACTTTATAAGATGCATCGATGGCTGATATATTTTCTATGTCGTTTTGAAAGGCAAACAATAAACAAACAGCTGAACTAGCAATAACTCCATTTTCAAGTGATATTGCAAACAAAGTAGGTTCCAAAAATCCTGAGAAAAGTAACCGTACTGATTTCCAACAGGAAAGGACGGCAATTTTTATCAACTGATACACTGAAATGGAGTACAATAATGTAACAGTTTCTCAGAGGAAAAAATTATAAAAGAAAATGTGTGACAAATAATCAGCTATGAAGGAAAAAATCCTTTGACTGATAAACTGATTTTCAGATATTAAAAGATGACAAGAGGATATGAAAGTAGTGTGCTAAAATTAAATTTTAATAAAGCATTTGATATTCTATGTCACAAAATCTAGCTTGACATATTTACCCAAGCCAATCTGAATTATAAAAGATATAAATGTAGATTTAGAACTGGGTAAAGGAACAAATAAAGGATCATAATAAAGGAGAAATATCACATTGGAAGAGACAGTGAGTGAGAATGGCAATTGGTCTTACTGAGTAACTCCATCTGGAAGTTGTAGTACAGAGAGAATAAATGAAATTCTGAAACAGCACTGAACTGGAAGAGGTGGAAAGTGAATGGCTAGGGGAAGAAGATTCTTTGTTTGAATAACTGTAAATCTCAGGGGAAAAAAATAACTTCATGTACAGAGGAAGGAAGAAATCTAGGAAAAATAGTGCAGTGTATAAGCAATTTTGACAGCAAGATAGACATAATCCTACAAACTTCTGAAGCTGAATGAATGAATGAACAAGCATTCTTCGGCTTTTACCTGTGCAGGAGGTACCAAAGATGAGATGGGCCTTCTGGAGGCAGCTGGGCTGCAGTAAATCTTCCAGAAATTTATGGCAACTAAGGTTGCTGAAAAGAAAAATAAACATAGCCCATGTATAAGTTAAAATAATAGGCCTAAATGTATTTATCTTGGAGAAGGAGCAAGCAGAGATGAGGCCTGGTAACAGTCCACATAAAATTGACAGGTAAGGGCATGAACAGTGAAAAAGGGAACTGCTTAGGGAGTCTTAAGATAAAATTAATTTAGGTTGGGATTTAGGTTGAGTATCCCAAAGCTTTCTCACAGGGAGGCATACTAGTCTACAAAGGAGTCAAAGATATATTAAACTGAAGGCTTTAAATATGACTGAATGAACACTAAGACCAAGACTTCAGAAAATGCATCCTGTAAGTCAGGCCTCTGCATGTATGTTTAGCTGATAAAAAACATGTATACATTTTTGTGTCTGTTAAAGGCTGCTTTTTGACTTCAGTCCAACCCTGGAAACCTCACTGCGTTTTCTCACCTAAAGCTGCTTCTTCCCTCCCCTCTCCCCACATCGTTATCCATGAGAAAAGGACACTAGTATATCCAGGCCAGAAAATACTGTTACTGTCCTCTGGTCTCAACTCTCAAAAAGATGTAACTGGCACCTCAGAATGTGTGTCTGGACAAAGTGCTCCATACGAGATCTTCTTGACTCAAACCCATGCAACTGCAGCCTTCAGGAATTCTCCTGTTCCCTAGGTTGTTTTTAATGTTGGGGGTTTCATCATATTCATGGCAGATTTTTTTATGCTTATAAAAAAAACTTACCAGTTTATTCATCTGCATGTTTGACATATAATGTCAACTGAATGGTTTTGTGAATTTTAAGCAAGTTCATGAAAGTTTGACCTAAGTCTTTTATTGGATTGATGTTAGAAGAAGACTTTAAAAGCTTAGCAAAGGCTGGTGTTTGTTCTCTCCATTAAATGACTTTAGCACCCATTTACCAGATTATTTTATATCATTTAGTATCATTAGTGATGTTTGCTCTTTCTTAAACAACAAAGATCAGCCACTATCTTGTCACAAAAAGTTCATGCTTACAAAAGCTTCCAAGGTGACATTTTAGCATCTTCTATAAAAGTACTGAATATTGATTTTTAAAAGATTGACACTATTAATTTTGCTAAAAAATATTTTTATTTTTAAATTAATACATTTCAGATATGCCTTACTTAAAAATTTTTGTTTTCTGACTTATTATAGGCAAGTATAATCAATCACCTAAACCAGCACAGTTGCAAATGGCTGTGGTTTGCAACGAGATCTTGGAAATGTTTACATTTTCTAAAATAATATTTATTTTTAATATCCTGAGCAACACGTATTTCAAGTGGCAGAAATAAAGTGCCTGGAATATATATATAGTAGAAAGAGTTGAATTTCAGGCAAAGGTGGCTGGAACAGATGGATTAAAATAGTAAGGTAGAATTAAGTGCTGAGAGCTGCAGTAATGTGATGCTGTAGAGTTTTCCTTCTGTAGACAGGTCCTGTAAAATCTGCAAAGCCTGTGCTCTGGGCTGGACAACCTTCTGTTCAGGCCCATGCTCTCAAACCCTGGTCCTAACCCCAGGTAAAGGTGCTGTCTTGTCTGCTTGGCATACTGGTTTCCACCAGTGCGCATGCGCACGCAATGGAGCCACTGTCAGGATTAAGATGAAATCAAAAAGCAATCAAAATGACTGATGGATAAGTGGAGAAAGCATTAAATCATATTCAGCTTCATTTGTCTCACCAGTGACAAGGAAAACACATCCAAGAACCTAAAAAGGAAAAATTAATGAACAGTCATTTGCAACCTACAAAAGAGCAATGTTGCATTCTTTTATTTTCAGTCAACTGTCTCATTTTGGGGAGGAGTGAAAGAAGGATCCTTCAGCCATACTTCGTCTGCTGCTTATTTTATTCTCCTTCGTGCTGAGCTTGAACAGGCACAGCCTGACTGCTGGAGGGATTGTCTGTCCCAGTTGAGTAGCCTCTGCTTTTCTAATGCACCTCCTGGAGATCCTTTGTACTACTGACTGGACAAGCTCTAATCCACCTTGAGTATGGTTTGTATCCTGCAAGTGGCCTCTGTTATTTCAGCTATCTTTTCCTGAAACAAGAGCTCCGTGGCTTCTTGACGTTCACATTAAATGAAGGGCAGCTATTTTGCCACCACATTCAGCCTTTTGTGCAGCAGTATTATACAGCCACCATGCAGATGGCTTCCGGAATTCTGATAAAATGTATGCAGCCACAGTCAGAAACTTCCTTTTCATACCTAATACTAATAAAGACGGTACATATTCAAAACCTCTCCAATTCTAAGACTCCAGTTCTCCCCTGTACAGAGAAATCACTCTGAAAATACCTTATAGTGGGAATAGCATTTGCTTCACAGCTGAATAAATCCAGAAGTATTTGATAAGTGCTGGTATAGCGTAAGCCATGGAATATCCCAACACAGAGGATTCACGTTGCACAGCCTCCTGTCAGCAAAATGTACTCTACTAGAGGCATAATTATAAACAGAAGTGTAAGTATGCCTCTGTCCATGGGCAATGGAAAATAAAGATCTCCTCTCATAAAAAGCCATGTGTACTGCAAACTACACAAAGCTTTTTAAGTACTGAAGACATTAAATGTCACCACTATCATGGTGTACATGTTAGCCTGATAAAAAGCATACATTTGCCTGCAGCCCAGTGAAGTGGACAATGTTCTGAATTTTTCAGGTACCTCTGTGATGCTGACGAGGATCACAGCCAGTGTCTCCCACAGCAGTTCCCACTGAGCACGAAAATGAGGAAGAAGAGCTGAGCAGAGCGCACCTAGCACAGAACCCTGGGAGGCTGAGGGGTTTGTTTACCATTTCAAGAGGCCAAGTGCCCAATGGACCTGCGGTCTCTGAGCCACCTCTCAGTAATTCATTGTAAGTTTGGCTATCCTTCAACAACTCTGATACGAAGAATTTATCCCTAGAAACATCCACTTTCAATCTTAGACAGAAATTAAGAGTTGGTGCCTCAGTTTGTCCTCTTTAGGCAGTCTTACAGTTATGACCTCCTCTGAGTCTTGGGCTTCAATGAAGCAGTCTTTCACAGATGCATCTTTTGACCAAATGTCTGAATAGACAGTGTTTTCCATAGGAAAAGGACACTTGAGTCAAGTACAGTAATAAAAGGAGTAAAAATAATCAACTAACAGTGCCAAAAGAACCACCAGTAGAAAACAACACCTTAACCTTCCAGAAACAAATGTTCATTTTGATATGCTTGGTTTGCTGAAAACAATATATTGGAATAGTAAAATTCTAGCTAAATTGGCAAAAAATTCCACATCCATTTTTCCTGTGAGTAGAAGAAAAAGCAGCCCAGTGTCACCTATGTTGTAATAGAATTAATGCCTAGTTTAACGTACATCCATAATAAGAAGCAGATTTTCACATATTCTTTCCCAGTGTCTGTGGCTTTCATGTAGCTCCACTGTTTCACGTTTCCACAAAACTGATAAAACTACATGCTCTTTTCTTACTTACAGGAAATAAGTCTCGTCATTGTCAATCTCAGGTTTTGCCTGCGTGACCCTGCCTTAAAAAGATCAAGCTTCAGCTTGGGGATAAGACACCATACCTGTCTTTTCAAACCTTGTTTTATTGCTGATAAGACTGCTAGGATGCCACATGACAGCCAAAGGTTAATAATCCACTTCCTTACCTTTTGTGTCTCTATTGCGGACAAGTCTTCCTGATTGTCTTTTAAAACTAGAAGTGAGCAAGCATATACAAAAGAGGAATTCCTAAGGAAAAATGTGTTGTACATGGATTAATGTGGTGTGAAATCACATTATGCGCAGAAACTTTCACTCCCTGCTGGCCCTAAGAGATTTCGATTTACAGAGATTTTATAAGGAGAAAAAGTGTTATTTGCAAGCACCTTAGCACACAGGATTTGAGAAATTGGAAAATGGTAGCTTTTTGACTAATTGCCTTTCACATGAACAAAATCCAACCAGCATTTGAGTTATAGATACTTTTTACATTCCTACATCAGTTATGGACTTGAAGGACTCAGGTCTGAAATGCTGAGTTGTACTCCCTTAGGGCATGAACTGAAGCATGAGATTCATGTTGAAAGAGAACTAGATATTTTTTTCCTGTGTATCTGGAGGACAGCATAAAGCACTTGTTGACTCAGAGGCAAGCTTTGAGTTTTGCACACATTCATCTAATTGCTTTCATCTCATATCACATGAGAAATAAATTGAAACAAGTTTGTCTTAAAATATCTTCTACTTGTTGTTTACACCTAAATATTTTTAAAATTCCCATTTAACATTTTGTTACTATGGTCCATTACTCTGGATTCATAAACTCCACAATGATCAAATAACTGGAGAGAGAGCTCAGGCACCCATCTTCTGCAGCAATAAATTAATGTAGTTCCTTAAGATGTGCTTTCGGAAGCGACATGAAGACCTTCAGCCTGCAATAAGGGAGGAAATACTTTTCTCATCCTGCAGATGTCTGAGGTTTCATAAAAGCTTTTTACTCTCCATGGGAAAAACCTAAGAAACTTGCAATAGCACTAGGGAAAAAAACAAAAAGCTGCTAATACCAGTATTCTCAGCATTTGCCTTTGCATATATGGTGGCTTCAGACACAGGCTCTGAATCATGATGGTTTGGTGCAGGGCTTGCTCTGGGGCAACCTCACAGGCTGCCCTGTGGAGGAAAACTCTGACCTCATCTTCAGCACTCTTTGTCAGAGCTTACATAGTTCTCAGAAATTCTGCTGGTATTTGCACATCCACATCTCAGAGGAAAAAGGACTTCATTAAAAATTCAGTTGTACTCCCACTCCCTCTTTGGAAAGTAATCAATATCAAGTGCTATAATCACAGCGCTAATCAGAGCACCAGTCTAGGGACTGGGTAGAACGGTCAGCAAGACAGTTCAGATACAGCCCAGACCTCTATGGGGCTCAGTGCATGCATGAGAAAGAGGGAGTGCATGAGTTTGTGTACATCTTTGGGCCCTTCAAAGTGAAAATAAAGCCCAGCTGCCTATTCTGGCTTATATCCACAGCTGCCAGCATTTAAGAAATGTTTTGCAGAGTATTTTTTCAGTTTTACCACACTGAAATAAGATGAGAAATTTTTCGATCTGGATGACTTATTTCATTAAAAAGGACAGCTAACAAGCAGACAAATAAAGTGCATATGTGTGTATATGTGCTGAGCCTGTATAAGCGTGTGCGCAAGACAAACAAAATGAGTACTTGGCCACTTTATGTTTCAATTAGCAGGTGGAGCAGCCAGATCCTCACAGCTGGGCAGCAGGTAGTCATCTGCACTCAAAGCAACTGCATAGAGAAACTGCCTTTTTTTTGTTTGTTTTCTTTTACTTTTTGCCTTGTAAGAACTACTGTAGGGACAAAAACTTCTGTAAATGTAAGATATGATTTTTTCTAGGTAGCTGAAGTTTTGTGTAGGAGATATTGCTCTCAAAGAAGAATTTGAGTTCTGTAATTGTTTCAACATACCTTTACGTGTACTTTCTCCATTAGGCAGATGATAAAAGAAGTTACTATAGTGTCCCAGGCTCACCAATCGTATGTAAAATGTGATCATAACATTAAGCTCATCTTACGTTCAACATGTTCATCCATTTAAGATATTTTCTCAGCCCTTTAAGGCAGGTTAAATGACATCAGCATACTTTTTCAGATGTCACTTAGGAATAATAGAAACTAAATAAGATCAGGCAAAGAGACTGTTCTTCCTACCTTCCCTCTTGTTGCTGAAATTCTATCCCATGTTCCTTAATCTTCATAATCTTTTCTTTTCCAGCTTATATTAACATACTCACAACTTTAAAAATAGTGTAATATGATGATAACATTCCTAGAAAAGTTTTCATGCTTTACGAACTTCTGGTTTCCTATAGTATAGATTGTTGTTTTAAACTTTGATTTTTAAACTAGGATAAGAGTACAGTACACAAAATCTGAATATATCCTCTTGAAACAAAGCTATTAAAAACTAAGTGGAGTTGTTCATACAATTACATTTGCATAAAAGCAATTAACATGTTTTCAGTGTTTGAAGTAAAAACAGCAGCTAAAGGTTTTAGCTAATTACCAATCTTTCATACAAACAGTCTGAATTACTTTTAACTTCAAAACTTGGAGAAACTCTCTTGAGAGTAGGCTTTTTGAAATGCAGATGATTCAATTCTGATTCTAGCTGAAAACCAGAATTTCCTGTTGCTCATACAAGGGAGCCTTCCAAAGGCATTTCAAGCTCAAAGCAGAGCAGAAAAGATGTGATCTGAAAGTTAAGATAATGTTTGACCTATGTGGTTAAGAGTCTAGTTTGAGCAAAGCCATTTTGCATAGCTTTGGATGCAGACGATGACTGCTGCTTTGAGCAGAGCTGACGCTAATATGACTCAGTCTGCCTCCCGGAAGGGTGCTGGATCTTGAGCTCTCAGTATGTTTATGAACTAGGAGAAGGAATTTTTATTGTTGCAGATTCACTCTCTTTCTGGTGCGATTTTCTTTTCTGTCAAACTGTGTATTCTGTTGTTTTGATATGAAAATAAATCATGTCATTTCCCGATGCAATCAGGGACATGCATCCTTGCTTGCAGAAGGAATGACACTGCAGTTGAGGGAATTGTCTCTCCTGATCCAGGGGTTTGACTTCAGCAAAGAAAGCTGCAAATTGAAAAATTTGTACCGATTATGTCCAAGGCCATCCGAAAATTGTTGCAGAATATTCACTAGTATCTGAAGGATCAAATATTATCCACACCACAACTCCCTGACTTTCATACTACAGTCAGGAGAGCAAATGGAGGATGTAATAGATCTTACCTGACCAGGAAGCCTGACCTGGTACAAGTGGACTCTGTTTAGTGTTAACCTGGGCTGATTGACCTTACAGATCCTAATTCAGGATTAACCGAAAGCAAAAAAATTTTTTTCCAGTTGACCTAATGAAGTCTTTTAAGTTTCAACCAAAAGTAATATATTTTTTGCATTTTTTTAATGCAAAGCCAAATGTTCTGCAGACAGATAACAATTTCACTGACTCAGTAAATACAACTGAGTATTTTCCAATGAGCTCTAGTCCATATATTTGTGTGTACATGAAATACGTAACTTTTTCAAGATGGGATTTTTTTTCTTTCCATTTTCAACAGCCAAATCATTATATTTTTTTTAGCACTTGCCATCTGCTCTTAATTAACAAAAGCAAACAGTGATTGATAGATGGATACTGTGTCTGGTACCAGTCACAAGCTGTCAGCTTACAGGTGTGGTGAAAACTAAGAATCGAGAAAACAGATTCCCCAACTGGGAGAAAGTTCTTTATAACCTAGTTTATGTGACTTTAGACCTCCACTGGACCTGTAGGTTTCTTTTCATTTTTGAAGCTGAAAACAGGATTCTACTTCTCACTTTACATAAGTAAACAATCTACTTAGAAAGGCAGGAAAAAAAAAAAAAGAAAAATTAACCCCCTAAACTGAGATTAACAGTATTATAGAATGCTGACAGAGAGCTATGGAAAAGAGTATGGATGAAACACAGAACAATGATCTACAATGGAATGAATCAAGGAATTTTACTGAAAAAGTAGCCAGAATAGCAAAGCACCATAAGTTTGAGCATTTTCTCAAGGATGTGAAAAGCTGTTAACTGGTAGGTACCTGTCAGTACAGAAGAATGCATGTAGTCTTAAAAATTGTGCTACGGTAATACAAAGAAAAATGAAACCTAATTGGCTAACTAGCATAGAAATTCAAAAAACTATTACAATATTCTGCATTTTATGCAGAAGAGAGGGAAGTACCATAGCACTATAATCACAGTGCATATCATAGAACTGTATCTATAAAAAAAGCTTATATTCGCTATGCACTTTCTAGGGGAACAGTAGAGAAAAAAAAGCATCAATGCCCTTCAGCCACAAAGTGGCTGTGGGTTTTGAACTGGACTCTTGTCTTCATGTCACTTGTCACCCATCTAATCAATTATTCTCCACAGAGAGGTGCAACTCTTCAATTTGTTTCTGCACTGCTAATAAAATATTTACTACAAAGGCACTGAATTACAGCATTTTCAAGAAAAAGATAAGGAATTTAGAGGCAATCCTCTCTGTAAATACCATCAGGTAAGCTTTCCTTTATAGATGGACAAAAAATTAAGCTTTTCATTATAAGCTTCAAGGCTGTGAAACATGTTTTTGCTTTGCATTTGTATGAAAACAAAATCTTGCAGATACTTTTGCAGTGACTTAGTATGTAAATAGGTATTTAAAAACTTATCTTTCCAGAAAAAAAGTTAGACATAAAGAACTACCCCTGTTGAAACTTCTTTAATTCTTCCATGTGTTTTGGATTCAATAACATAGCATTTTTTAATGAAAGAAAGTTTTCCTAAAGATTTTCTAACTCATCCTTTCCAAGACTTTCACATCAGCAATTAAGCTAAAATAAAGAGGCACAGCTTCATCTCCATACTGTAGTTTCATTTTTTTGTTCGCTGGAACCAGCCATAGTATTTTACTGTAAAACATTTCTGCTTTGCTGAATGCTCTTTGTCATGGCATGCCGGCAGAGGGTAAAGGGCTATTTTAAGGGCAAGATAAGAAATCTTATTATGTAAATTACATAAAAATGTACCTTTGAGAAATTTGACTACCTCCATGATTTTCCTCTGTAAGGAATAAATTCTGACCTGTTCCATCAATATAACTTTAGTATAAATGCAACCTAAATAAATTCAAGGAAATACATGTAACCCAGATGTTCTATTAAAAAGTGTTTTGTAATGACAATAAAAAATAATTACATTTCATCTTTTACATATTTATATTTAAAAATCTACATCCTTAATCCATAGTTTGTCAATGAACTATTTTGATTGGCTTTAGGTGTTAAAATCTCAAAAGCATTTCTAAATTTTTTAAAAAATATTGCCCTCTCAGGAGAATTCTGAAAATCTTCCAAATGACATCACCTTCAAGATTTTCAAAAATTCCGTGAATCCTGCCCCAGCTCTGCAGAACTTCAGTGTATATGTCTAACTTCAGAGAGCAAGGGACAAAGTGGGTGTAAAAATCCATTTCTTTTTCCAGCTAGCACTCTCTCTCTACCATTTTTTGTCTCCTGATATCTTTAGACCACCATGATTATGTCAAAATGATTCCTGCTGTACGCTAAGCAAGTGAAAAACAGCCCTGAAGTCAGTGGGACTAGATATGTCAGTAAAATTCACCATGTGCCATGTGTAAAATATCAGTGTCCCAGGGAGTAATGTAAAAAGCTGAAGCAAAAATTTCTGAACATATGCAATAGCTGTAGGTGGTGAAATAAAGTGCTCCTGAATTATGCAAACATGTCTTGAGAAACCTGGGGAGTAGTGGCAATAATTCAAGGCATCTGTTACAGCTGTTCACCTCTGACTAATGCCACTTTTTTGTAGCCTTCCTCAAGATCTGGATCCATTTTCTGCTGGCAGGCCAACCCCTTTTCCTTGCCATCAGCACAAATATCCTCACCACTGTGCTGGGGATGGCAGTTCCTTCTGTGGCAAGTGTGCCCTCCATTTAGTATGGGGGACCAATTGCAAAAACGCAAGGGAATAGCATCACACTTATGGCAGGAGTTTGATGAAGCCTGGACAGTTCTGACTCATCGATGATATACACTATTCACAGTGACCTCTGCCTAGCATGACTTTTGAGTACCCTGTACTTTTTGCATCACAATAGTTCTTGCAGGATGGAGGCCTGTGAGGATTTAGGACTAAATTGACTGCTGAAACTGCAAGGGAGGTAGTTTTAGCCAGCTACAACTGGCTTTCTTTTTTCACCTCTGTCAAAGGCATCAGGCACTGATACAACAGGATTCCTGCATTTTCAAGAAATCAGGTACACTGTGACAATTCCCATTATAAATCTCAGAGATGTTTCCCTTCCGATATCCAACACCACAAGGAAGCAGGGATGAACACGTGCTCTGACTAATCCAATTCTTTTGTTTCTCACACTTCTCTATTACATAGCAGTAGCAGTAAGAGCAGCAAAACCGCTGTTATATACATGTTCTAACTATAAAGACCTTGGTATAACGAAATCAAATCATGATGATAAAATGACAAAGTAAACAGGTAGGTTAAAATAATCTGTTCTTTAGTAAGTTTGAGTTTATTAAAAAATTTATTATATTCACTACAGTGCAGAAAAGTCTTTTCTGTGGACATTCATCTTGATGTATTTCAACAACAGCATATTCCCTAAATTTGCCAGTTACAAGGAAGAGCTATGCAGTTTCATTTAAATCCCAAGACACTTTAATACAATTCATATGATGCCTGTGAAGCATCATTACAACTTGCCAGTTCAGAGCAAATCCCTCTCTTTGAACACCTTGTTGTGATGAGAGCTGCCTGCCAAGAAGGCTCTCAACAGATGGATTGAAGCTCTGAAGAATGTCTTTCTTGACTTAGAGATGTCTTTGACACCACTTTCACAGTAAGACTTGTAAATCCTTCTGTAATTTTGGGGAGGGATAAGAGATGTGTCTGCAAATGCACCTGATCAAAATACAAGCCATTCCAGAGGTATTTCCTAATCTGCCCTCCACATTTCTCAAAAGATAAAGAAAGTGCATGTCACTAATGCCTACTTTCTGCCTTAAAGGGTCAGCCACATTGCCCTGAAGCATGAAACATAGAAAAGAAGTATCTGTATAAATGAGAGGATATATCGGGCGTTGCACAGATACATGTGAAAGCAAATTAACAGCTAAGCATTTGTAATGACTGATTTTGTTTATCTACGATATAGCAGCAAATCTTAGTCCCTTCCTGCCCTGTGGGCTCACAGTTTTTTTAAAAATGTATTTTAACTGTAGGGTAAAGACTTCATAGGACTGTGGTACAAATTTTATCAATAGAAATTTTTTTGAAACCTTTGAGCACTTTAGCCAAATCTCTGTGCAGAAGATAAGATTGCAGGAGTACAACAATAATTGCTCATGTAACAGAAGTTTTTTCCTGAACTCTTAAGTGACCCGAGACTGGTTCTGGACAAACCTTAAATGGCTTATCTAAACAATAAGATCCCCCTTGGGCCTGCAATTGAGCTGGCAATCTTGAAAATCATCCATCTCACAATATTTCTAGTACTTCCTGCTCCATGACTGATACACTGCAACAAGGGCCTTCTTTGCAGCACAAGTTATTTATTTCTACATCATTCTACCTGCAAATGAAAGGGCAATACATAGAAAACTGGAAAAAAAAAAACCCAAAAACTTTTGCAAGGATGTTATATTTGAAGAAATTAGTTTTAAATTGTTGTTTTTCACTAGCAAAGCTGATGGGAAAATATAACAAAATGTGCTTTCCTTAAAATACATTGTTTTGTCAAAGCTGAAATATCTTGTTAATTTGCATCGCTTTTGATAGTATTTGATAGAAATGTTTCTGAAGTCCAGAGTACATTGTTTTTTCTAACCAGAATTAAAAAGATAATAAAAACTATTTTTTTTAATGAAAAAGCACATATTCTGACTAAATTCATATCTTTTTCACAAACAATTGGAAGCGTTTTGTAATTCAGGTGTTGAAACATAGACAAAATCAAGAATATAAACACCGCTGGAGACAGAGAACTTTTGTCTTCTAATCCATTCAGTTCATGAAGCCTCATTAATATTTTGCATTTTGCTAAGAATGAATTTAAAAAAATGTCAGAAATCTGGTAATGGTGTAGATCTGAACAGAATAAACCTTTGTGCAAGCCAACTAGAAATGCTGGGTTTCCACTCTGAAAGGAGTTGAAATAATTAAGTAAATCTCCACCTAACATGCCTTGTGGTAACCATTCCTAATACCGTAACAGAGAGGGATGTAAAAGGTGAAATGATACAGTGAGCAGGGTTTTAGCTCGTTGCTTTTTGGCAATTATAACTACGCTTCATTCTCTTAAGAGTAATCAAAATTTAAAAAATGAATAAACTGGCGCGTTAGAATTAATTCCTTTTGTTCCCTTCAATACGCTTAAGAAACTAAAATTTCATTGTACTGCCATCATTCTAAAAATAGAGTAGTTCTGTAGCACCTACATGTGGCTGAGGAAGATGTCACCACAATAAATATTACAGAGATGAACAGAGAAAAAAGTTTGATTCCACAGACTGGGCATATGTTATGCAAATTTTACCTCATTCAATTCTGGTTTTAATGTGCCAAAATATTAAAGGCATCAGAAAAGAGTTAGTTAAATATTTCCTTAAATGACTTCTCCTTTGTTCAAGTGGTAGATACTAAGAAATTAATGAGAAAATTTTCAGTAGCATAAGGCAACTGAGTGATTGTGTCCTACAACCACAATGAAAGTGTGTAATTTTTGATAATGTAAAAGTAAATCAGATTCTGGTGTCTGAGGACAAAATTACAGTTTATAAGGGAAAAGCTTGAGTAGGACATTATATTTGATCATCTTGAGACTAATTTTATGAAATTTGCTGATATATAAGAAATTCATTAGAATGCCGAAAAATATTTTTTCTTGGTATTTCGAAGTAGAATTTTGCTTTTGTTGCTTGTCTATTCTTGTAAAAATAAAATATTTTGATACTTAGAACCACTAAAGCTGTATAAAATACTTCGGGCCACAAATCTGTAAAGACTTGGGTCAAGATGTAATTTAGCACCCAGGAAGTTGTCCTGTTTATTCAGTACGACTATGCAAAAATGCATAAACTTAGTTATGTGTTTAAACCTTTCCAAACTGGTGTCTGAGAGAGAGCATTTTACACCAAAAGGAATCTTCCTGTACAAAACCATATAATCATCAACTTAATGAAAACATTACATGTCTGGCACAAATGCAACAAAAAATTGCCAAGAGAATTTATTTTCTTGTCTTCCAGAATGTAAAGCCCATATGGATAAGGCAGATTTCTGACAGCCTCAAAAATGAACTCGATTCACTTGGGTTCTGTCAAGTACCAAAAATTATATTCCAGTGTCTCTTGTGCAGGATATTCACAAGTGAAATGCAAACAGTGTCTCAAAGGTTCATGCAGACAAAGCATTCATGTTTGGAAGGCTCATCTGGATGCTGGCGACCCAAAAATGTGCTTAAAACTCTGACGAGAGCAAGATGGTTTTTCTTTTGAGTTTTCTAATGCTTGCTCACTTTTCAGATAACCTCACAATATTCAATCTTCTTACCAATAGTAAGGCATATAGATAAGGCTGTATATTCAGGGAGAAAAAGAATGAAAAAACACCTGTGTAATTGATTTTTAAGATTGTGCTACTTGTTCCTGAAAAATAAAAGCAATTCCAATTTTAAGCAAAAATTCAAATCTATAAGCAGATTCACTCATTCCTAACTCAGATGAAAAATAATGGTATTTCTTCCACAAGTGTTAAAAACGCAGACAGAATAACAACAAAATAGCAATACTAAATGATCTTTATAACAGAAATGATCTGGAATCAAAATATGTCTCTAAGCACTATTTTTGTCTTGACAAATCTTGCTTATAACTGATATTCTTAGTTAAGATTGGCAATTCTTGGTCTTAACTATAACAATCTTATATTTATCATTCATTTGAATAAAGTGACTTTTGCTTTCTATTAGGAGTCATATATTATTTAGAAACTAAAAAAAGTTATTACTGTTTTCCAATATTAACGTGTTCTTCAATGGCTATATTTATGGATCAGTTAAAAATATTAAATAAAATGCTCATCAAAATAAAATATTTCCAAGTTTTGAACACTATTTCAAAGGCAGCTTGGTCTACATATACTTCTTGTTGTGGGGAGGGATGCAGTCAAAACCTAGGTAATGTTAAATGTGTCAGCAATGTAACTGTTGTATCGTATTTATACTTAAACATAAAATCTATTAAATTCAATGCTTGAACTATGTCAAAAAGCTATATGCTGCAAATAATCAGGAAAATATTTCAATTCGTAAGGTCGAATTTCTACTTCAATAACACTTTTTCACTTTCCATCTTATTTTCCATTCTGCATACTAATCCGGTTTACTGAAAAATAATTGCATGACACACAAGGGGACAATGCAAATCAATAGTGTATTACTAAATTAATTTGTCTTACATCAGGATTTATCTCACCAGCTCTAAAAGACAAAATCTAAAAACCATTGAGATTTCAGACCACTTAATAGTTTGTAGAAACAATGCACAACATACAAAAGAAATGAGACGAGATCAAGCTGCTACCATGTTACTTCTAAAGTGACATTTTCAAGAACTCGGCATCTATACAGGTATGCTATTGTCCCAGCAGAAATACAGTATGTTTCTAATGTAGGAACATAGAGCCCCTAAAGGGGGTAAATTCCTCAGAAGCACAGTGTAAAGAAATAAAGATAGGTATAATTAGCTGGATCTGCCTTAAGAACTAAAGTACTATTTCATATCACAAAGTTGTAGCATCATCAGACAATACATATGGTGGTTGTCTTTCAAGGAGCCCTTGTATATCAAAGTCAGAGAGTGCTGTGAAGCTGATGACAGTGCGTTTTTATCCCAAAGGACAAGAATGAGCAAGATATGCAGAAAAAGCAAAGAATATTCCACTTGTCAAAACCCAGTGTTTTCTCTGTGGATGTGTTTGATTCAAAGCACTAAAATTTGAAAATCCTAAATATGTTTTCTCTAGTGTATCTTCTCTTTAGGTGATTGTGTTGATTAATACAGAGAGAATTTAAGTACTTTTTGAAACTTTTGCCTCCTTATGTTTTTCTTCAATCAGGCAACAATACTATAAATAAAACAATGTTTGATTATTATGTCCTTATTTATAGTTTATTCAGACAGCAAAGAGAGAAAAAATATCTTTAAATTACAGATGCAAATATTAACAGGATAAGTATCCTACTCGAAACTGTTTGACAGAGCTTTGAACTGACTGTCATGGAAAACCTCAGATACTACACTGAGATGTAAACACTATAGAACATATCTACTGGGGGGGGGGGGGGGGGGGGGGGGCGGAAACAGGGACACAGAGATAGAACAAAACCAGAAAAAAGATTCACAACCTTCTCTTGCCCCATGCCATAGTAATATAGACCTGATTAACATGTAGGCCTAATGCACAGGCTTGACATCAGGTTCAGTGTAACTTCTGGTTATTAATTCATGTTTTGGAAATGGAGTTTAAATGGCCTCCTAGATTATATATGATGCGTTCTGCATTTCTGAGGGCTGGACCTCTGAGGAGGAAAATCAAGTCCCACAGGACATCTGAAAAATTTTAACAACTGTCAAGTAAGAAAAGCAGAAGACACTTAAGATGAGGCAGATTGTATTTCTATTTAATTATCAATGAATTTTCAGTACAATTACTTTTATTACAGCTAATGCCAGTAACATTTTCTTTGCTATGATAAACAAGAGGGAGAAAAAGTCATTGTTTTTAAATTATTTGTTCATTGCCCACTTCTATCTGTCCACATGAATATGTTTCATGAATTTACAGGAATATTTTTAAGAAGTTAGAAGAAACTCAATTTTCTGGGTCATTGATTCCTGTTTGTAGTTACAGGCAATCACAATTTGTAACCTCCAGAATATTTATTCTAGGTCTATCTTGAAAGCAGTTATATTTCTTGCCTCCACTGTTCCTGTGGAGGAGTCGTTACAAGACCTTGTTTCTCCGTTGAAGAACATTTTTCTCCTTTCTATTCCAAACTTATCCATAAACTAAGTTTCATTTGTTCCAGCATTGCCCTTTTGTTTAAATAGCATATTGGATTTGTGGATTTAAATTATATTCCCTCTCAACCTATCACCTTGGATCACAGAGACGTTTTCTCCATTCTTCATCATACCAATAATGCCAGTTTTGTGACATGAACAATTTTCACTAGGAAACTTCTACCCGCTGTGTTTAGGTCAATAACTGAAAAATTTAACATGATTAATCCCAAGCTAGTCCTTCAAGAGCTCAACTAAAGTCCACTTTCAGCATGATACTTTGGCAAGCCAGAACACAGTGCAGTGATTTTATACTATTTCTCATTTTTCTTTGTTTAATTAATAATTTAAAATTCCTTATTAAAGTCCATTGTCTGCAGTTTTACATGAGAAATTATTGATTAAATTGGAACAGATTACTGTAAAATTCATACTCTTCAAATCACTTTTCTAGAAAAAAATAGGAAGAATATACCAAGAAACAAAGACTAATTAGGGGTTATATTCAGCTATGACCAGAAGCAAAAGTGCTAGAAGACTTGAAAGTAACCATCCTCTTGCAAGACTTGCAGCTCAACTGTGTAGGCTCCAGAGGATCAGATAAACATCTGAACTTTTAGACATTTGTCCATAGCTTACCCAAATTTGAAGTCTTTTGGGGTCACCTATCATTATGAATTTCCGTATTTTTATGTTTGCCAGACCCTTTTAACCCTAAATTTTCAGAGGTTCATAGAATTTAATTGCTCAGCTTCCCCCCAAATCCAGAGGTTGGGTGATTAAATTCCACTTAACTCAAAAAAGTTAGAGTTCACTATTACTTAATGTATAACCCTGTCTAAAAAATGTCATTAACATACACAATCCATACAACTGTGGAAACTCTAGTATCCCCATAAGGTGAAGCTGCTCTAGTCTTGCTATGTGTAAGGATGTGTCATTTTTTTTCCTTGTTTATGAATGCATATTAAAACTAAAACAGACCAAAAACAAACCAACCCCCCTCACAACCAAATAACCCCTTCAGTGTGTTAAAAGTCATGACCATTCAAAATACAAGTTCTGTCAAATATCAGAATCTGCCAAATTCTTTTATTTTCCTCAGCATAATGTGCTCTTTAAGAACACGACATTTAAAAATATCTATACTCATACATATTGTTGTGTTGTATTGTTTTACTGTCCTTAGAGACTAATAACCATGTTTCTACCAGTTATGTAATTTATGAGTATTTTTCTTGTTTTGAACAAATTTTTGTTCATTTTTTCAAATTTAAAGCCATCTGTGTCTATACATACTCAGAAAATAGGTAAATGAGGCACCCACTAAAAACATTTTTGTATCTCACTGCCTGAAATTAGGAATATAAAATCCTAATAGAGGGTTTAACTGACTTCATTTTCAGTACCCAGTTTCTACCATCTTGCTTACCACTAATGAACAAATAAAACATAAAACTTCACAACACAGAATATCATTATTGAAATATTGTATCTGTCTTTCACATTGAGAGATGAGATGACCACTTTGCTGGCCTCTTCCACGGATCTTTCAGAAAAGAGCAAAAGGAATACAGAACCGCTTCATCGATATTTTGAATACCTATTTATGGAACTATCACCGTTGTGTGAACATCTATTTCTATTTTCTATATCTTTGCCTTACACTAGAAATACTTGTGCAAGCAGGGATGGCACGTAACAATGAAGTTTTCATTGTCTCAATAATTGACACTGATATAAATTTCTCAGAATAATATAGGCTTCTTTTAGATATCTCTGTTAGCAGGCTCAATTTATTCAGCCTTAAGGAGTGTTGTCATTTGTCAAAAGGAAGGTATAAGAGTACTGAAACATGAAGAATAGGGAATCAGTACGGAAGACCACTGTGGTCACAATCCTGCAGAGGTCTGCACTTGTGAGCTCTGTGTGCTAGGATTAGTGCCTTCAAAATCAGTGTGATAGATAAATGCAACACCTCACAGAGTGTGTGTTTGAGCATGGCTGTAAGTTATTGCAGGCTTGTCTCAATGAAATGGAAACATTGTGAAAGTTTCAGGTTTCTATAGAGGTAACTTCAGAAACCGAAAACAAACCAAACCTTGAGGAAATAAGTCTGAAGCACTTTTTCAGTAATTTGGAGGTGCCTGCTTTTAAATGCAGAATTCAGTGGAAAGTGATTAGTTAAAAAAAATTCTCCCACATGCTTTTTCATTAAAAAACATAAATAAATAAATTACAGAAAGTTCTATAGAGTCTGGCTTTTGGATACATGAAGAATTTCAGATGTCGAATGAAAGTTAAAATTGTTTTGTCTAGACGTGCTGAGGTCAGGATTCCAAGAGTCCTAAATGACTCCTCAAAATATCTTTGTTTTTTTGCAAATGACTTTCCTGCTCATGTGATTCAACATGTAAAATGGGAAGAAATTAACCACTAACATCCACCAAACTGATACAAAAGGCACTTTTATACTCTACATCTCCATAGTACTTACCATAAAGTTATTTCAGACTGAAGCACATGCTTTCAAGTGTTATGTTTGAAAGTTGAAACAGATTTAATAGTCATTCTAGCTCTATTCCCACCACAATTTCAGTATGACAGTGACAATATTGTGTTTTTCCTCTATGAGAATGATGTGTTACTTTCACATCAAAATTTAGTTGCCTTTTAAACTTACAGCGAATGACAAAATGTTAGTTTCACATTAAGCACAGCATTTATCTTAATCTGATGGTGAAACAACATTGGTTTGATATTGCAATGTGGTATTTCTCCTAATATGACTATTTTTCGTTTTATAGTACCTTTGTTTGCCAAAGCATTATTCCTATTGGCAAATCAAAATCACAAAATAGCCCTTAGCTTTTCATTTTGTTTGAATTCCCCAAACTCCATTAAAAGGCAGTATTGACATCCTTAACACTTTAAAACAAAACGTTGTGTCATGGCAACAAAAAGCACTACATTTGTTTTGTGTTTGAAATTCACTATGGTCATTTCTGCAATGGTATCTAGTTAAGTTTTTGGCCCTCTGCTGTTGAATACCCTTTCTAGGTTTCAGCTGTTTTGCTGTAGTCAACCACAATCTCTGTACTGAGGTTAGCAAGGCATAACAATTAGATTGGTTCTAAATGGATGTTTAAATTGGATAATGTGCAAAATCTCTATCTGTGTGAGACAGCAGAATGATAAATGAGCATGCTTTAGAGTGGGAAGCCCTCTAGTTTATATACCTCCTCAAATCTTTCTGAAGACTGAGAGAAAATCATAGACATTCCTGTAGTTGTAGTATTAATAGTCATCAATTTTTGACAAAAAGGTTAATGAAATAAACATTCAGACGGAATGACACATCAAATAGTTCCAACATAGTTAAAGCATTAATCAATCTCTTCAGAGCTGAATTTTGAAAGGAAGGAAAATAATTCTCTAAGACACTGATATAGGTGGGAATTAAAATTATGTGATTGATAAATCTTTTTTTTTTAATTGTTAAAAATTTCACCAAGGTAGAACAGGACTGTGAATGTAATTAAGACTTTGATCCCCCAAGGCCTTATCTATTTCTGTTGAAGTGATGGAAATTTTTCCACTGAAATAAATAGGAGCCACACACTTTGTGCTGGGGGTGGTAGAAGGGCAGTGTCAGAAAGAAAATAACCTTTGCTGTACTTGTAGTACTTTCGTAATATATTGCAGTTGTGGTTGTACTGAGATCATTATCAATTCCAAAAAAATGAACAAAAGAATCTGTAAAGACAATGTTTAGCTGCAGTGCAGAAAACACAAGGCCAGCTCCCAGTGCCTTTCCACACTTTGAGTCATACTTAACCACTCCAAGAGGAACCCCACTGATTTCAGTGAGATTGTTTCTACGGAGGAACTGCAGCGGCTGAAATGCATTGAATCTGCTCATAATGTGTGAATGGTCTATATCACCGTGCTTCTATAATCTCTATATAAACACACTGTAAATAGTTTATACATGCTAAGGTGAAATGACCATGGTGCGGTATGCAGGTCCAATTTGCAGTACTTGCTGTTTTGGTGAAGAGTGGTGGGATTGTCCTCCAACAAACACTGGGAGTTGAAAGAAAGGTCAACAATAGTTATAAAACAAAGTTCTACCATATGGTATGTTATCGTTTTCATATGCTGTGAAGCATGGACAGGCAACAGAGTGAGCTCCAGAGCAAACCTGAACCTTCTAAAACTGAGCTGAGCCCAAATCATGTCAGTCATTAAAAGCTGAGCCAACCATTATAAAATTCATTTTATTCTTTAGCTTGTATTTTTCAGAGAGGAATTGTAGCAAACCATGTGAAGAGAATGTTCTTATCACATTATTGGTTCAAATAAAATTTTACAACGTATCTAGTCCTATATAAAAAACCCCTGCTGTATTGGCAATACTAAAGATACTCAAAACACTACCTTCTACTTCTCTAAATCAAGTTTAAGCTTCACATCATGACCTGTATAATCCTACACAACTCCATTCCAAGTGACACTTCCCCCGTGGATAACAGAATCACAGAAAGGTTGAGGTTGGAAGGGATCTTTGGAGGTCATCTGATCCAACAGTCCTGCTTGAGCAGGGACACCGAGACACAGTTGCCCAGGATCATGTCCAGATGGGTTCTGAATATGTACAAAGAAAGAGACTCCACATCCTCCCTGAGCAGCCTGTACCGGTGCTCAGCCACCCTCACAGTAAGTATTTGCTGATATTCAGATGGAGCCTCCTGTGCTTCAGTTTGTGTTCATTGCCTCATGGCATTTCACTGGGCACCACTGAAAAGAACCTGGCTCTGTCCTCTTTGCACCCTCCCTTCAGGTATTTACACGCATCAATAGGATCATCCATGAGCCTTCTCTTCTCCAGGTACAGCAATCCCAGCTCTCTCTGCCTTTCCTCACAGGACAGAATCTCCAGGCCCTTAATCATCCTTATGACACTTCACTGTGCTCTCTCCAGTGGCTCCATGTTTTTCTCTTGTACTGGTGACCCCAGAACTGGACACGCTGCTCCAGATGTGGCCTCAGCAGTACTGAAGGTAAGTATCACCTGTCAACCTGCTGGTTTCTAATGCAGCCTAGGACATCATTAGCCCTCTCTGCTTTAATGGCACACTGCTGGCCTGTGTTCAACTTATTGTCCACCAGGCCCCTCAGGTCCTTTTCTGCCAAGCTGCTTTCCAGCCAGTTAACCTCCAAAGATGTAGTTGCTAAAAATTAATTTTTTTTTCCCACTTGAGGAATCCAGAAATGCAAACAAGTTTGTTAGTCGTCACATAAAAATTCTGAACGGATCATGCACATGAGCCTCTAGTTTTACACCATGGTAGCTGAGAGCTCTATGGGCAAATGACAGGCTTTGGAAGATGCCTAATTAATTGCTTGTTCAATGTACAGGTACATTTGAAGGCTATCTCAAGGAGTTATTTTAGCAATTCATCTTGAAATCCTCAGGGCAGCCTAATAATGTTAGGCAGAAGTCATTAATGTTTGTATTTTTGGATGGAAAAGAAACATCTCTTTTCGCCAGCCTGCCAAGGTTGCACAGGGCAGCTACGAGGGACAGCCAGATTTAGCCAGGGACAATTCAGCCCTGAGGAAGTGAAAGTAGCGAGGGCAAGCCATCCAGCCTGACCGCAGGGCAATAGTTGGGAATTAAAGAAAATTTTACTCCTCACAAGAGCTCCTTTGTGCAGTTCAGCTTAGTCCAGTTTGGGAAGGAGCTTGTTTAGGCTTGTCCACATGGAGACTTCACATTATTCTGCAACAGCTTTCCTTGGCAACAGCTCAGATCAATTCAAACAGCTTGTATTGATATGACAGACAATGCAAGCACTGTCAAAAGTGAGGGAGAAAGGGATCCTTATAGGGACCTGTCTGAAATAGCAACAGTCTGTTGCTTTCTAAAGAGTTTTCTTTTACTCACTTCAGTGGCCATAAGCTTACCACAAAAGAAATTCCTTCCTTGTGTCTCAGAAAGGTCAAAACAGATGAGCAGATGACTGAAGATGAAGTAAGAAGAGATCTGATTCTAGTGTCCTCACCCAACTGAACTGAAAAAGACTTATATTGCTTTTCAGACTACTCCTTTCTCTGATTCCAGTTGTGATTAGAAGCCGAAGAGCCAGAGGAACAAAGACAGACTATTTCTGGCTTAACCAAAAGTCCCAGGAGATTACCTGTAGTTGCAAGATTAGCCACATGATTTCTCAAAATGGAACAGGCCAAACAAGCTTCCAACAAACATTCAAAAATTTGGAAGTTTATCTAAATAATTTTCCATAATATTTTAAAGTCTTCCCTATCTCAAATCCATGACAGAATTTTAAATTCATACCAGAAATGGAGAACAATTAACTAAAGTAATATTATTTCTTTCCCCAGTGATAATGTATCCAGGGATCACTGCTAGCTAATTAAAAATTGCCTGTGCTAATATTAGTATTTTTATATTTCTGCTAAAATCTCCATAATTTAGCAGACAGCTTCCCTGTAAAAATCCTGGGTTTAATATTGAAATTAACTCTGAGAAGTTGTGCTAACTTGAAAATTGCCAGATAAAGGTAAAGTGAAAATAAATTTGCAAATAAAGTCAAAATAATAAAAATTATGTTAGCTTTCATTACCACAAATGAAAACAGATCTTGGATTTTTGTGCTTTACCCAGAAATTCATCGTTACTCTGCCTTCTATGGTGCAGAACTATAGGAAGATGTAAAGACAGAAGGAGGTTTTTCATACTATGGAGGAAGACCTCCGGTGGTATTAAATGTGAAGTTATACATGGTGCAACAGCATCAGTCCTAGGACCTGAGAGTTAGTCTCATATTTTTGGCATTTTTTCCCCTCTTCCTGGTCACTGATAGCTATGAAAACCTTTTCCTAATGCAAATATTCTCTCACTAGGCCCTTGCTGCATGAATCAGTCTAGTTTTCCTTTGGGAGCTCATTCCACAGCCCTACTCCTTTGCTCAAATATTCTGCAGCTTTCAAACTGTCCCTTGCGTTTTGCAGTTGAATTATACAAGCAGAGTATAAATGTATTGTTGGGTTGCATATGAGTTTCCAATCCTGCTTTAATAGGGTCTTAGTCTGCTGCAAGTTTTGAGAAATAAAGGCCACCAAAACTCAGGGCAACACTGGATCTGGAGTCAGTGGAGACTGCTGAGAAGAGAGACTATTTGGTTTTATGCAGACAAGTCTGCACCGCTTCCATACTCACCACCTGAGTGTAGTGATTTATGAGACCTTTTCTTCCACAGTCCCACCCCAGACACAGGAACAACTTTCAGCTGCAAAGCTCAGTTTCCTCTGACAATGCAGTATTACTCCTCTGACAGTAATTCATCTGCCCTACAGCCCTACAGCAGAGATGCATCAGCCTTTCTCAAATGCAAAAATATACTAAGGCCAGCCATCAGCTACACAATAATGAACAGACCAAGCACCTTTAAGTATGAAACATCAGGTTTATCACTGTAACAAACTTATTTGTGAGCCAAAATGAAAATTATCTTTACTTAGCAACTTCCAAACATCCCCAGATACAAATCCCTGTATGTTCAGAATTTTACTATAAATAAAACTTAATCCAAGTTACATCTGCATAAATATTCTCAAAAAACAGAAATTGAAAAAAATATCCTTACTGTGAACTAAAAAATACTTAAAATAATATCTCTTCTTAAAACTATTTCCTAAAAGAAAGCATTGTAACACTGAATTTAAGATAACAAATTTCATAGACAGACTGACTTTTTTTCAAAATTTCCAGCTAGCAGTTCCCAGTATTCTGTCTTCCTTCATAGACTGTAAGCAACTTTTTCAAGCAGAACACTAAATCTTCTTTAAAATTCAATTCAGAAAAAATAAACAATAAAAACATTCAAAGAAGAATCAAGCAGAAGTTTCTAAAAAGACAAGATTAACATAGAATATGTCATCAGCATCACACAACTGGACAGACATTTAGGAAGTTTGTGACATAACAGCATAGACGAATTATGGATGATGATAAATATTTAAAAAATATTAACAGTAAGTGAACTCAACAAGCATGAAGTCAGCGACATTTGAAGTGAGATGACTAATGATGTCATTGTATATGGAGTTGAAAACTTTGGAAAATCATATTCTCAGTTAAACAGTTTGTTTTACAACTTCTGAATGTCTTCTGTGTTGGAGAAAGTTACCTCTTTTCTTTAAAAAATTGAAGGACTTGTGGGCTTCCTCTTGTGATATAGCTATGAAAATTCAGCTTTTGAAGTGACTCAGATAAATTTATCATATTATATGAATTTCATTGTTTTAAGTAAAATTGAAAGCCAGATTCATATTCAAAAACACAAATGAAGAAATGATGAAAAATATGAACCTAGAAAGAGCATACCTATTTGAAATACCAGTTGAAAGCAAAAATAATTTTCATGAATGCAATGCCAATCAGTAGCAAGAATTTATTTTTTGCACTTAAACTTCTAAATAAGATAGAAATATAAAAAAAAAACCACTTTCCTGCATTTCAGTGTGCTATCTACAGAAATGGGCACTGGTTTGAGTTTTTAAAATTTCAGTTGCATGCTTTTCAATATGTTCCTGCATATGACACATCATCAATATCCCTTTTTATCACATATTTGTATTGTAAATTACTGTTAAAAAGAGAAGACATTAAAAATTATCTGTTTCCACCTCATGACTTGGACAAACTCACAAATACCTATACCATTTTACTTAGGTATTTTCATGACCTGATCTTGCAAACCTCCAATAAAAGATCCCACAGTGTTTCATCCCAAATCTCCTTTGTAAGAATTGAATATCTATTTCTGTTTGTCCATTTCATGTGACCAAGTAAACCAAATTGATCACTGTTAATTTTACAACTTTTTTTCTGCTGGAAGCCTCTTATGTCCCCCCCTCCCTCAATCTTTTTGTTTCCTAGATTAAACAAACTCAACTCTTCCTGTTGATATGTACCTTCCTAGAAGTATGGCACCCAGCTGGGCACAGCCGTCCAGGTGAAACCTTACATTTCCTGAAAAAAAACTTACCAGTTATTTCCTGGATGAAAGACACATCCTGAAATTCATCCTGGAATGAGACATGTTCAATTCTTTTTGCAGCCTCATAAACATATGCTATGTTGAGTTTGTCATCCATTTCAATAGACCAGTTTCTGACATAAGAAATAACTTGTTACCTGTCACACTTTTTCTTCACAAACATTTCACACTTTTAAAACTGTATTTTACTTTGTTCATTTTAGACTGCGTCTTCAACTCTTAACAACCATTTTGAAAGGCCATAAGGAATTACATTATGTTTAGGTCTTGTCATTAGTTTGACTTTAATGTTATCCTTCCATAAAAAAGATTAATTGGCCCATGAAAAGCCATTACTGTCTCCTACAATAAATAATGTGGTTTATTTCTACCCAGGGGAGTTTAAAAAAATCTATGTTCTCTCTCTTCTTCAAAGTAATAATTGACAACATAATTGAGGTAATAAAGTCACCAAATCCCAGCCACCTTACCTACACTGTTAGCTCAAATGACTTCAAAAAATTTAATGGTCTGAGCAATTTGAATGGAATGTGGCCCTGATGGTATATTGGTCATTTTTAAACCTGTTAGGTAGAAATATGTTTTTGTGTAAAGACTGAACTCCAGTTGTCAGTTCACTTATGACCAAAGCATAGAACCTCAGGAAACTGTTCTGTATGCTACCATCATCTGTCCTATCCTAGAAAAAGTTCAACAGACTAAGAAATTAGAAATTTAACAGTGAACTGAGAAATAAGATAAATTATTTTCATAGATTGGATTCAAGCTCTTTTCTTGCAGTAATAGGATGAACATTAAAAGAACTTCTTGCATGTAAGCACTAAGTGATGTCTCAGGTTTCTTCAAAAGACTATTTCATGGCTATAGGTTGCTTTTTTTTATTTTTTATTCTGGAGAAAACACCCTCCAAAACCCCCCAAAACTCCAGAAGAGTTTTCTTTTCTTGATCAAGAAGGGTTTTGAACTTCTCAGCGCTGCATTCCTGGGATAGCTGTCCTAGGGTACTCACTTATTTAGCTGGCTCCTTTAAAGGATATTTTGCATAACTTGGAGGAAGGAGTACATTGTCAAATCATTAACTTTGATTGTTTTCTTTGTCTGGTCTCTTGATCAAATTCCTTAATTGTGTTACACAATCCTGTTGTGCCTTAAATGCTACACATATGGAATGCAGCATAAAGGGTTTATTGGATTGATAGCCCTTATTTCTTTAAAATACTGGAGTATTTAAAAGTACTGTAGGAAATCGCATTTTTCATTTGAACTGGTGTTAAGGAACTCAGAGTCGGCAGGGATGAGGGGATTTGTTGTTACAAAAATGTTATGTGTAGTAATTAAAATACCCTATTTGTTTCACTGAGAGTGACTGACAGCAGTATAGCATCACTCTGATTATTTACAGACCCACCATTTCAGAACAATTCACGTAAGTAAAAAGATTTGGCAGTCTTGTATCCCTGGGAAACCTACATGAGTAGATTTGGATCACAGTTTTATTAAAACAGTGAGAAATATTTTAGAGGTATTTTTCTTCTTGCCCTCTCAATGGGGTCTGCAGATATGCTAGGGGACCTGGGGAAATTCCTTATCTGATCATGGTATTAGTAATAGATAAAGTTCAGGTTTGCTTTTAACATACAATAACATGAGACAAAGTCAATATTGTTATTCAGATATGCTTCAGTTCTCCAAATAGAATGAAAGTAATTCACTATGCTTGTTTATATTTTGGCAATCAGTATCAGTTATTGTGCTAGGTGGTATATGAAGACATGCCAGTGTGTCTGCAGTCTCATTTAGGGCAAGATAGAATAGATGTGTAAAATACAAAAGAGGTGGTAAAATTACAAGTATTGTACCAAATAATCAAATTAATCTACTGTGTCAATTTTGTTCACTTTCTTTTGGCTATCAGCTGCATGTTCATCATTAAGATGCATCTAGCAGATGGATTTGTATTCAGAAACATTTGACCCAGCATCTGTGTCAAAGCAAGCTCTTAGTTTTATTTCTGTTTGTCATCTGTAGCAATAATTATTTACTGTTTTCTAATCAGTAATACACAACATAGGTATTTCAACGTCATATCAGATATATTTCCAGCAGTGACTGTGTCAGATGTTTCACATTACTATTAAAAAAACCAAGTGAGTAAACACAAATAAGTTTAGTAGTAGAAACAGCCATAATCACTGAGGCTTGATGTTTATTACTTATTCTGAAACTTTTGTTTCAAATCCATTAAATCCTCCTAATACAAATCTCTGATTTTCTTTCTCTGGTCTTTCTCTTTCTGTGGGAAAGGGTGGGGGTGCTAGGATGATCTTATGTAAAAAAGCTTTGCAATGCCCTATGTAGAAACGTATTACTTTCTATGTATTTTAGATTTCTTACACTCAGGTTTCTTTAAATGTCTCACGCTTTTAAGAATTAGAAGAACAGAAGCTACAAACATGTAGCTTTCATTCTGTAGATTCTTTTATCTAGTGTCATGACAGGCTGTCTGCTATGATAAACAAAATAGCCTTCGAATTTCTTGTGATATAAACATTTTTTATAGCCATACGTTTGGTAATTTCATCATATGATTGTGGTTCACTTTGCATTCTGCATTATTCTACTTTGCTTTTAAGACCGGGTGGCCAATTTCACATAAAGTATTCCAGACAAACATATCAATGAATTGTGTAATGGTAATAATATTTTTAAATAAAATTTCCCGGTTCTTGCAAATCCTAGTGACTTAGGTTATCCTTCACCTGATTCCTATCTAACTCTCTTGAACATAGGTCCTCACTAGCATCTCTGCACTGATAGCCAGATCCCTAAACTAAGATGATGCTATTAAGTTTTTACTCTAGTTCTAAAGTACTTCAGTTTTTCCCTGTACTATTGTTTTATATTTATTAGCACTGAAATCCAACTGCAATAGCACTGACTTAATTTACTTTATCTCGTCACATTATGTCTATCTCTGAAATTTTTCAGTCCTCTGGGTGACTTAACAAAATCCTTTTCATCTACAGTTGTATTTCTGTCTACCAAATATTTTCTACTTTCATTAATCCCAGCATCTGCTTACCTTTCCCATAAAATCATTGACAGTAATGCAGCAGTTAATGAACTTCTAAAAGACTTTGATACTTCCTCCTTTAGGAAGAAAATGCTTTTTGAAATAGGATTTGTTTTGTGGGATAGGAGGAAAGAGAAAATGATAGTAAGAAGTCTGGAAGTAAATTATTTTGTGAGGTTACATATATTGGAGAAGGTGCCTAGAAAAGGAAAGCTGTTAATCATTTCCTAAGGACAGATAAACTTGACACCCACTTCATATCTTCAGAGCCTCATTTTAGCATTGGCTTCTTTGGTAAATAACTCTTGTCCCTAACTTTAACTTAACTCGGTATTTTTCTGGGTGGTTGTAGAATTTGCCAAGCCAAATGCTGTTCCATCTGGTAATTGCCTTCAATACCTTCAAGATAAGAAAGAAGTCCTTAAACTGGAAGAGAAAGTCACTTACCATGACGGACTTCTGCACAAACTTCTTTTTTTTTTTTTTTTTTTCCACTGGCCAGAACCAGGAGGAAGGTAGAAAGGTACATTTTGTACCAGCTGGAACCTGCTCATGACAGTCACATTCAGTTTCTAAACATACTTTTAAAGTAGTCTTTATGGGAGTCAGGGAAAACTGCAGACTGCTTCAGTAAAATTCTCATCAGAGGGAAGAGAATTAGTTTCCCCAGCCAGCTGGAGAGGAAAAAAGGCATTTCTGGAAAGTGATGTTACCTGCTCATCCAGTGTCGGCAAGGAGTCAAACAGAGCCCTAAGGCTTTGCACAGTTTTGATGAACGACAGCTGTATTTCTTCAAAGGAAGGTGGAAGCAATTTTTTTGACCCGACATTCAAAGGATTTCCCTTTTCTGCTCAGTCTTTCTACAGTCTTCCCTGGGTTCAGTCTGACCAGTGGGGAACGCCTTTTGGCATTCTGACAGTCCAAAAGCAGGGAAGTCCTGAAGTCCATCAGCTGACATTACCTTGTAATTTCCTTCCCTTTACTGACTGCTGGTAAAGGCAGCCAGCAATGTCGGTCATAATGCGTTTCTCAGTTACATGCAATAATATAAACTGGCCAGCTGGTGCCCAGTCTTCTTCACAGAACTTTTGACACATGCCACTATCAGAAGCAACAGCTTATATGGAGCAAATGGAGGACATAGAGATTTAAGCTTTTCAAAATAGCTTTTAAAATAGGAAGACAAGATGGGCAGAATTGAGACTGCCCTCTAATCTATTGCTGTATGTGTAGGGCTGAAGCTTTTCCTTAGGGAAGAAAAGCTTCTATGTGAAACAGAAAGACAACAAAGAAGAAGTTCACAGCACCGTTTTTACAGTGTCAACCTTCAAAGATTATTCTAAGAAATGAAATCAGTATAAAGAAACTCCCACCTGATATATTTTTTTTATTGGCAGTCTCTCTTAGGAAAGCATGCCAAAATCAAGTAATTCCATTCCAGTCTTTAGAAGATGTCACCTGTGTTAGGCATCTCTTGAGTGGTTGATTAAAACAGAACAGAGATATTTTTATGTAATGTTCATGGTAAATATGTCTGCCACAATTCCAGATTAAGTCAGAATAAATCTAATGAAAAATAACCTACTTGTCCATATGGTCTTCATCAGAGTAATACTCTACACTGCACAACATTAACATAAAATTGTTTTCTGACAAACTAAATAGAAGAGATGGTCTCGTGAAATGTTCTGACAGCAGAAAAACTGAGGGGTTTACAGATCCTTTGAGGCAAAAATGTATGAAGACAAAAAAGAGAATGGCCATTCAGGCAATCTATGTCTTGTTACAGTAGGAATTTCAATTCAGTCATCTCTGCTGACTGAAAATATGTCACGAGGGGACTTGAGATCTCTTAGGCTACACTTACATAGTTAAATACCTCCAGCCTATGAAATTTCTTTCCAGATTTGAGGGCAAGTAGCACAGACCACCCACATCCACATATCCTAGCACTGGGCCCTATGTTTCCTCTCAGTCCTGTGCTGTTTCCGAGTAGCATATGATGTTCTGTTTTATGTGGTGTTTTTTATTCCAAGTGTCTACAAGCAATGTTGAAGCCTGCTAGAGTCGGGGTGGGGTGGGTGGGGGGGATGGTCATATCATGATATTGCAAGAGTACCTTACATGCCAAGGGGTATACTGGGAAAGTATATGAGTGCACTTCAGACAGAAAAGCTTGTTGGAATAAACAAGAAAATATGGGTAAAGGCTCAACATCTGCTGCACTCTTGACCATGCTGCCCACTGAGGATGGTCCTGGGTGCATGCTATCCACAAAACCATGCCTATGCTTTGTCTCAGAGAAAACTAGTCACCATTAGTGACTGGACAGTACCTAAAAGCATGATAAAAATGAAGGAATATAGATGGCTGGCAGTCCATCTGTCTCATTGTTACATATTTAGGAACATAAATACAGATTTTGTGAGAATTAAAGGGCTTAGGAGGAATACTGAGGCACCATCTGAGCATATAGGAATGAGATTAGGAAAGCCAAAGCCCACATGGAATTGAATTTGGCAAGAGATGTCAAAGGCAGCCAAAAGGGCTACTAAAAATGTGTAGGTGACAAAAGGAAGACTAGGGAAAATGTGTATGAACTGTTCAAGAAGTCAGGGGACCTGATGACACAAGACATGGAAAACACTGAGGTACTGAATGCTGCCTTCACCTCAGTCTTTACTAGTAAAACCAGTCTTTAGGAATCCCAGGTCAAAGAAAAATGGGAGGAAGCCTGAAGGAAGGAAGATGTATCCATAGTGGAAAAGGATCAGGACAGGAAATAATTAAGCAAACTGGATATATGTAAGTCAATGGCCCCTGATGGGATGCACCCACAAGTAATGAGAGAGCTGACATATGTCATTGTGAGAACACTCAATAATCTTCAGTCATGATTAGAAGTGCCCAAGGACTGGAGGAAACCAAATGTCACTCTCATCATCAAGAAGGGCAAGAAGAAGGACCCAGGAAAATACAGGCTCATGGAGAAGAATGGGCTGGAATGGCAGAGAGTGAGGTGGTCTGAACACTGGCCAAACGGACAGGCCTAGAAGATGGTGATCAGTGGTACAAAGTCTAGTTGGAGGGCCATAACTAGCGGTGTACCCCAGGGGTCAGTACTGGATCCAGTCCTGTTTAACACCTTTATTAATGATCAGGACGATGGACAGAGTGTACCCTCAGTAGGTTTGTGTAGATGAATTGTAGAGGAATGAAGCTGGGTTAATTAACATTGATAATATACAGCTGTGGGCTGGCTTCAGGGGCGGTGGGCTGGCTGGCGTGGATAATGTGCAGCTGTGGCTGGTTTCTACTAAGTAGTTAAATAGCTCTAAGGGGTATGGAAGAGGAGTTCTGGATGAAGGGAGATCTGGAAGAAGTGGGGAGAGGAGAGTGAGTGCCCTGGATGTAGGAGAGACAAGAAGAGGCCCTGGGAGAAGAAGGGGGCCCATGTGAGGAGAGGCTGGCTGGAAGAGGAGCCCAGAGAAGGAGCAATCTGGATGCAGCAGAGGCAAGGAGCAGGGTGGACTGGTCTGAAGAGTATGAAGAAACAGCATGATTAGTAGATGAGCTTTTGAAACCTTGTGGGGGATTGGTGGCTGTGCTGGGGCAAGGTGTGCTAACTACTTATTGAAATTAACCTGGTATGGAATGGTAAAAACCTTGTTGCAGCTGGCTAGTTTTGAGAGTGCTGCAACAGGTTTGCTGATGACACAGGACTAGAAAGAATAGCTGATATGCCAGAGGGCTCTGCTGCCATCTAGATTGACCTCAACAGGCTGGGGACATGGACTGAAAATAACTTTATGAAGTTCAACAAGGGCCTCAAGGATGATTAGGAGACTAGAGCATCTCTGCTTTGATGAAAGGCAGAGACAGCCAGGACTGCTCTGCCTGGAGAAGGCTCAAGGGGGGTCTTTTCAATGTAGCTGAAGGAAGATTGCAGAGAAGAGAGAGCCAGGCTCTTTTCAGTGGTGCCCAGTGAAAGGCCATGAGACAATGAACACAAACTGAAGCACAGGAGGCTCCCTCTGAACATCAGCAAACACTTTTTTTTTTTACTGGGACAGTGGTTGAGCACCAGTGTGGGTTGCTCAGGGAGGTTGTGGAGTCTTTCTCCTTGGAGATGTTCAAAACCCATCTGGATGTGATCCTGGGCAGCTGTGTCTAGGTGTCCCTGCTCAAGCAGGACTGTTGGACCAGATGACCTCCAAAGATCCCTTCCAACCTCAACCTTTCTGTGATTCTGTTATCCACGGGGGAAGTGTCACTTGGAATGGAGTTGTGTAGGATTATACAGGTCATGATGTGAAGCTTAAACTTGATTTAGAGAAGTAGAAGGTAGTGTTTTGAGTATCTTTAGTATTGCCAAAACAGCAGGGTTTTTTTATATAGGACTAGATACGTTGTAAAATTTTATTTGAACCAATAATGTGATAAGAACATTCTCTTCACATGGCTTGCTACAATTCCTCTCTGAAAAACACAATCTAGAAAATAAAATGAATTTTATAATGAAATTATACATTAAATTTATAATTCAACCATTCTGTGATTTGAGATTAGGTCCCCCATTTGTAGTCCAGGTCTGCCACCTTAGTATCAGTCCTGAAAACAAGATAAACTAACAAAGATCACAAAGTAATGGTTGCGTTCACTTATAGGAAAAAAAACACCTCAGCTTAACTAGTAAGCTAAAATTTGCTTAGTTTGTTTATCATATTGTGTAGTACTCTATGGAAGTAGACCATAAGGTAGTAGTTCAACATTGGCACGAAAAGCTGTGGATGATGGCTGTAAGACTTGTATCTGAAGTAAACAAGCGGTGTCTGCTAGCTGTCTCCGGCTGAAGGGAGGCAGATCTCCAACCATAGAAGGTTGAAGACATTATTTAGATGGGTCTCAATATTTTGGCCCAGTGCCCAGTACAAGGGAGTCCCCAGCATGGTAGGAGTCAGCATCACAGTACTAGTGTAACACATTATAAATTATACTTACTAGTGTTTTTTCTAGTCATGTATAGACACATGACATTTTAAAAAGCATCTTTATTTATAGGGACCTAGCCTGTCTCATTCACTAATTTTTTATGAAATCATATTACTTTCATCTTGTCATAGCTGATTTCCACTTCGTTATATATGACTGCCTGGAGAACCGGCTGACTATTGGGAAGAAATTATGTATTTCCCTGAAGTGTCACAACACTTAAGGTTTTAATGCAGATATTTTTTTGTGATTGCATTGCTCTCTCAATCTCTCATTAAAAGTAACGAAGGAGTAAAACTGCTTTTTATATGTGATCATACTCTCCAATTAAGTTACTCTCTTCCCCTCTCCAAATTTTTAGAGGTTGACGTTTTTTCCTAAAAATGTCGTGTTTCGGGAGACTTTTTCTAGTCACATCTTAGAAAACTATCTTGCTTTGAAGAATTGGTGCACGAAGAAATTGGGAATATGAGGCTTTTGGTCAAATTGTTTAGGTTTTTTTTTTTTGTAGCCACATTGATAATTGTTAGTCTGTCATTTGCCAACTGTCTTACATTAAAACACTAATTTTTCTAGGAGCTGGGAACTACAGTAGCTATATTTAGGCATGGTTAATGCTAAGTCTTAACAGAAAGTGAACTGGAACTGAAGTTTTTGTTAATATTTATTTGACAATTGCAATATCAGTTGACACCAACCCAAAGTGATTTCCAGATTTAAATAGTGTACTCCTGACTTAAAGAGCTGAACTCTGAAAGTCAGAGCTGTAGCTGATCTGCATCTGAAAGAAAACAGTTGAACTCACCAGAGCTTGAAAGCAATGTATTGAGGCTTGTCATTAAATTTCAATTGAAAATTGGTTATTTTACATTGCATATCAGAAACCTTTGTTCAGTGAGCACCACAGAGCTATTATGATTTCTGTAAGCTAAAACTTTAAGCCTCACAAAGATTCTTCTCATTTTTTACAGAGTAATGACAGTATAGCTTCACTCTAGGGAAAATAAGAGCCAGGTTTAAACAGGAATGCTTTTTTCAAAAAATCGGCCTTACTGTGCTGTGGCCTAGCCAATGGTGTTGACTTCAGTCTTAACAATGGTCCGCAGTAACAAGCTGTAAACAGAGAAGCACATTAAATTATAGCATGAGCACATAGAATTTACGAGTGATCTTTACACTCAAGTGAGTGGAGAAGCAAGTTTGTGCATTACAGAGATCAGGCAGCTACCTCCCTAGGAGAGCTGGTTAGGGAATGCAGTGCTCTCCCATGGAAAAATACTGAATCATTAGAAGAATGACATAAAATGTAGGAATGCATCTATTTCAATATCTTCCCATTGGAAATGAGACAATGTTTTCTGACAGTTTATAGGCCTTCTCTGCAATTACCCCAGCTCCTGAACCAGCTGGGCTGCCTGACTTGGAGGAATCTTGAGCCATCTCCTTGGGAAACTGGGTGCCACAATAATCTCAGCTCCCCAGCACAGCTGGCCTTCACAGTTCATAGCCCTTAATATACTTCACACTGCTCTAGGAATGAGTTCCTCTGGGTTTCAGCAGTTCCTAAATCACAGCTCCCATGCATTTTATTTTTTAAATTTTAAAATGTACCTTAAACTTTCTAAAGAGAAGTTTTGAACAATGTCTTAAATGTTTCATTTTAATTTCTTCTTCAAAGTATCTCCTCTGTTGTAATAAAGCAATTTGACACCTTGAATCAATGTGTAAAACCATTCCATTATGACACATATTTGGAAAAAGAAAGTAAGGTGCCTCACTCAATACAAGTTCGATAGCAGCTGTTTTATTGCTGCTTCAAAATGCAACCAAGCTGCCATCCAGATATTAAAAACAGACGTTCATCTGAACTGTACTGAGGGCTCATCTTATTTTCTAGTTCAAAGGTTCAGAGTTTTCTGTGAAATCTCTAAATAAAAGGCAGTCTGAGGAGAAAAATAACATAAGCTGTGTGTCAGAGGCAGTTGTTCTTTACAATAAGATTCAAAAAAGTTGAAAAGAATGTAAATTTTAAAATAAAAACTCGTATAAAATCACAATGTGCATACACAGAAATTGTAACAAAATCAGAATAAAATAATTTTAACATATTAAAATATTTCAAAATCTTTAAAAATTCCATTGTTACAGTGATTCTACACTTAATTTATGATCATTTTAAACTAAGTATTGAAGTTAGTTTGAAACTGAGTTCATAATGGATTCTTTTTTCCACAAAGACCTTAGTAAATTTTAGTTTTAATTTCAAATTCAAGTAGAAGCTAATGTCAAACCCTCTAGTAATGGATTTTCCTGTCTTTGTCCAATTCTCTTTGCGAGCACCAAGAGATTTTTTTAGGCTGCACTGTGAGAACTTAGTATTTTCTTTGGCAGTCTGTGAAACATAACCAAGTAGATATTGTCTTTGTAGATATCAATTTAGATGCCTACTATTTCGGTCTACAGTGTATTTCAAACATATGTCTGCTAGAGATGCCAGTTCAATATATATCATTCCTTTGGGATTTATTGCTATTATTTGCAAAGTACCTTTAAAAGAAGCACATGAGAAGCAGGCTGAATGAGAGTGAAATGAACCAACTCTGGAAAACTGGATATGTGAGCTGAAACAGAAAACTCACTGTAAAATATAAGAATGTTTTATAAACTAAAGGCCTTTGCAGGAACACTGTCCCTGTTAATTAAATCTTTTGGAAACTTCTCATGAAGTTAATTGTGAAGGGTTTTTTTCCTGTACGAGCATTAAGCATCTGTCATGAAATTTACGTACTGCTGTACAGGTGCAGCTCTACCCAGAAAGTGCAAATGGCCAAGGTTTGACATCCCACCCGTCCTCAGGAATGCTTCCTGTCCTCATTAGAAGAAAAACAAGTCCCATTCTTCTGCATAAGTGGAAATTTAATTCTGTTTCTTTAAAATCTAGATAGCTGGAGTTGCAGTTATGGGTTTGAAGTGCATAATGGGGTTTTTAATCTAGTATTTTTATGATGTGATTGATGGAAATGAAATGGGAAAAAAAACTGATTAGCATTGGGTTTGTTTTAAGAATAAAAAATGCCTGTATTTCATTTGAAACTAATTTTTTAAAAGAAGAACCTTGTATTATTGGGAAATTGAATTTATACAAATTTCAGGTTTGTTAACATTTATGTTATTATTCCAATATATTAATAAAAACGTAATAATAATGGAAAATCTTCAATGGAAACAAGTATGAAAGTGACATTTTTAAAAAATTAGTCTTTCATTTGAAAACACTTAACCAGGTTTTGTTTTTAGCACATATTTTGGAGAACAGTGTATCTGTTTTCCACCTTCAGACCTCATGAGCCAGAGTTAAAATACAGTACAAGTGTTGTGTTGGAAAAATAATTTTGGCTTAAATAGCATGCTCTATCATTTTTTTTTTAACTGTAACCAAAATGCTTGGATGCATAATTTGCCTTAGGGTGTAAGAAGTTTGGGGAAACATATTCTTAGACCCCCATATGAGAAGACTGCATGCTCAGCTGTAGCAGGAGTGAACTCTGCTCGTTCTAAGACTATGGACACTACAATAAGGATCATGGCTTTGAAGGTAAGGCTGGTGAGCTGCACCATCTCCTGACACATTTTTTCCCTTTCTGCCAATAAAGTTGGAGTACTGTAAGTTCATCCTTTATTCCCTGTACTCATAAAGATGCACATTTATCATTTCTTTACCCAGTCACAGTCCTGAGAAGAACCATTTTAACCTGATGTTCTGAGATACTCTTCGAATGAAACCTTCCATGCCTCATCTGCCTCTCTGGTGCCATAAACCCTGCTGCAAATTGTGCTGATTCTAAGTGCAGCCGTCTAGAAACAATATCCTGTTTTCCAGAGTCCCTTAGAAAGTCTGAGGAAGAGTGATGACTCCTTTACAGAGCAGTGACACTCTTTTTCCGCTGGAGTACTTATTTCCACCTCAGAAGACATTTTTCATGCTCTAAAATGTTCCTTGCCATAATTTCCTGGAAGCCAGCCACATCTAACAGGTTAAAACCTTTAAAGATTGTCCAGTCTGCAAGATTTTTTTAAAGAGCAGGAATAGTTCAAGTATGTTGTGGGTCCAAATGCAGCATTTGAAACACTAGAGATATCTAAAAATAGTGCCTAACAGCAGTGGAGAAATGTTCCTGTGCCTCCTTAATCTCCAGATTCACTGTGGGATAGAAGCTGCCTATATAGATACCAGACACTGGTGATTTGTGTGCATGCAACGACTGCATAGGTATTACAACAGATCTTCGTGGGAAGAAAATCCAGATTGTGGAATACTTTGAACAAGCCAGTAAAAGCATAGCTATTGGACTGCAGCAAATCCTGATCCACAGGGAGAAAGATCACACGACCTGATTACAAATCAGGCAGTGCAAAATTATGAAAATATCCTTGCTGCTTCTCTTTGTATCTTTGTAGAAGCTTTTCATACCAGGTCTAAGTTATTATTTACAGCAACACAGAGACGCCACTGCCATAATAGAAACAGGCTTTGTGGAGGTGGCATCCTGTGCTATGTCATCCTCTATGCCTACGCCTTATTTTTCTTCTCCTCTGCTATGCACAAAGCACCACTTGACCACTGCTATCAGTGCTCCTTTTTTTCCTCCTGAATTTACTGCCCCACAAGCCTTACCCATTCCTTCCAGTTGCTCTCCAGTAGCAGGGTTCAACGCTGTTTCTATATTGCAGCCTTTTTGGGAGGTTTTTAGTCTGCCACACTTACCAAACCACAAAAATATGGTCATACAAATATCTCTGACTCCAGCGTGGGTTAAAAGAGGTTCCACTGCTCCAGTCAGAAAGCAACAGAGAGAAGCAGGCTCCTAACTTTGATGTAGCAGTTATGTAGGTCCCCTCCACTGAAATACTTGCCACCTCATTATTAAATTTATCTAAATATCAATCTATTTAGAAAAGCTTACACTCCTGAGACCTCTCAAGACATGACTTTCATTAGCTGTTGCTTATAACTTAATTTGATGGAAAGCAATGAGCCAGATTTTCACTAAACCATCTGTGAGATAGTAACGATGAGATATCATGACATATGGCCATTTGGTGAATATATTTCCAATATTTAGAGCTATGTAATGAGAAAGAATCCCTTGACACAAAAAAATCTTCTTTCAAGGAGGTCCTGGGAAAGACTGCAGACACAGACAGATTCACAGATGGAGTGTCACAGTGTATCGTATATTTATTTCAGTAAGACAGTTAAACTTTAAGAAATAAAACACAACAACCATTTGATGTAACATTTGTTAAATGCCAGCAATCTCATTGCTCTCTATCTTAAAACAGGTTAATTGTGTCTACGCATTTCACCCAACCACTACCTATATCTATTACAGAAGAGAAGTAGACAGAAACAATAGACACAGCTAATTGCAGGTATGGCTTGTGCTACATATCTCCCTCACTTCATGCCAGGTTCCAAGTCCTATTCATTCATACCTTTAAGAGTACATGTACAAACACAAGCTGAAAATAAACAACATGCATCTCACACAAAGAAGAAACCCATATTTTTATTCTTGTTCAAATATCACTAACACAGTAGCACTAAAATACATAGATCATTATGTTCTAATAGATAAGCACGTCAGCATTTAGCTCTTAAATCTTCATCTCCAGCTTTAAACATTTCAAAAGAAAAAAATTCTTTATTTCATGTTTGTCAGATAATTCTAAGTATCTGTAAGAAGTATCAATAAATCCTTCAGAAGCTGTGCAGTAATGCATAATTCATCTTTCTTTGTAAATCAAAATAAAATTAATCAGCCTCCTATTTTAGAGGAGACTCCCCCATATATTTTCATATGGCCTTTAATATCAACCAAAACCTATTTCTTATCCTACTGAGTATTGCTGAGGCAGCTGCAGAGAGACAGTGAAAAGCTGTTTGTAGAAACAGCAGATTATTTTTCTTTCTCTGGGTAAGTTAACATCTTAATTCTTTTAGCCCTCGAAGTTATTTTTGGCGGAATCAATAGAACCAACCGTTGTGACAAAGTCTGATCCCACAACCCTCTATTGTTGTAAAGGATAGCCCCAGTTTTCATTTTCTGTAAAGAAAGATTTTAAAAAAATGTTCCCCTGAAAAGCCTCATCCCCACTCCGCTATTCCCATTCCTAACCAGATGCTGAATTTTCTACACACCTCAAAGCCATTCTTTGCATGAGTAACCAGGAAATTTTGATCACCGTAAAATAATGAAAATGGGGCACTGATTTCTTATCACCCACGGATTAATCACATGCATGTGTTTCTCCAGCTCACAGCTGCACTTCTGGGGTCTGGGGAGAAGCATACCTGTAAGCTCCTTGAAAATGAGGAAAAAGCCACTGGAGGGGTCATACATAATCACAGTAAATCAGAATTAGAGTATGCGCAGTTTGCTACCAAAACATCACTCATCAGAAGTAAATTGCTATATTTTGGGTGACAGCCAGAGCCTGTAATTTTTTGGAATAATAATTGTGAAGTTCACAGCAACATTCCTTGCATCTGGCAAAACCTGCTCAGGCCAGCCCTCCTGAGATGCTCACAGAAAGGCACACAGCCATGTCTACCTCCGTCTGCTTGCAACACTCATCAGATTACAAAGTGCATCTCTGGGAGTACATATGTGACTCCACGTATGGACACTCATGTGTGGTGATGAAGTGGAAGTGTTTAAATCAAGGTTTCTAAAATAGGCATATCAGTGTGTTTTTTCAAGACAAGCTTAGTTAGTAGCGATGGATATCGTTAATGCTGCCAAAATCCAGCTGGGACAGGTTCTCAGAAAGTACAGAGGGAAGATAGATTATGTTTTCTTCTACTGAAATTGAGTCCCACCTACATTGCTACAAATCTCAGATCTCTGAAATTTCAAAATGTAACAAGACTGTTGATTTTAAGGTGGAATATGTTTTCAAAGGGTGAAGAGAACTGAAAAGCACCATACAGTCTCTCTTCTTAACTGATGAGCCCTCTAGTGCTGAGGACCAGACACATAAATAGAAATATTACTGAAATTACATAAAATCTTGAAGGTGTTAATTAGTTTTATTAAACATTTGTGAAGAACATTTTCTATCAGGAGGTGTTTATTGGAATAGAAATAATGGGTAGCACTAGAATATAAACCAAAATAAAGCGATAAGAACAGTATCCTTCTTTCCAATGGAATAATACAAACATATTGCTGTATTTAATGCTGACTGCATTTGTTATGCAAGTTGAAAGAAGTTTGCTCAGGAAAAGTGGAGCCTGTAGTTTACAGGGGTGGTACTGACATAAGGAACCATTAGATCACACATTTAAAACAGTGGCAAAATCTCTCAGGTAAGTTTTGACCTCTCCTGTTACCTTGTAAAAATGTTTCAGCACATAAACTTAATAAATGATTGAATCTGTTCCTTTTTTTTTTTTTTTTCTTACTTTCTTTTTCCCTTTAAGAATAAGGCAATTTGTGCTTCATACGACAAGAATGAAGTATAGTACCATCACTGACAAGAGTGTTTAACCAAGCCATCCTAATGCAATAACTACAAGAGTAAAAGCAGAGATAGAAAATGGCAATACAGGAGAAGCGCACAGTAAGAAAAGATATATTTCTATACGTCTGTAATATCCATCTCTTGGAACAGAGATATAGATATTCAAGTATTTATCACATGTGAAATGAAGATAAAACATAAACTTGATTGCTTTCTCGAGCAATCAACTTAATGCTTTTGTTTGTGTTGTCCATAGCTTCAGCTTTAACAGTATAAACTATATAGCTAAAAGATGAATAGGAGTAAAAATGATACAATTTTGCCTTAACCAGTAGAATACCTCTCTAAACCAGTGAATTACCTAATTTTGAAGGAGAGTAATCCTGAAAGGATTACAGTTACATCTAAGAGGATCCCAAATGCTTGAAATCTTAGCACCGGACAAAGTGCAGAAACCTAAGTGATGGAAACAAAGATGTTTTACTGTTAAACACTCTTCCTGTAATGAATCACACACAGGTCTTACTCTGCCTCGGAAAAATATTTGTCCTTCAATGACTACTTGAAGTAAATAAAATAATCTCATAGCAGCGCTAATACGTGTCAATGCAAACAGTGTATATTTATTGGATATACCTTCTGTGTTACGCTTCTGCAAAGTGATTAACCTGAAATACTGTTAATACTGTAGTGGTGGCATAACAGCCATCAAGAAAGCCATCTATTGCATTAGTCTTCCCCACCACTGTATGAAAAGCTAAGGTTTTAGACCACAGAAACGTACCATTTGGATGAAGCTGACTCTATCCCGTCCATAATCCACTTTTGACAAAAAACAGCATCAGATATTTTCAGTGAAATAGATGTGAACCACAGCAACAAGCACACTCTGCCTGTCATATGGTGTCTACTAGCTCAGCTAAAAATAAATCGTGCTATGCTGTAAGGCTTTTCCTTGTCTGAAATGAATAGGTAGAATTACATAAACAGTAATAACCTTATAACGTTATACTTATAATGCTCATTTTCCCTCTTGAGAGTTGCAAAACACCTTATGAACATAAGAAAGAATATAAAACCTCAGCCTAACTTGGTAATGAAAGGTGCAGGAAAAGCACAAGGAGGTTTAGTGACTAGCCAAACATCCCATATCAACACTGCGATGGTGCCAAGAACAGAACTCCAAGCTCCTAGTTTTAAATCTTCAGGTTTAATAATTAACTACTTCCTGAGAAGTCTTCCTTACACATACCTTTAACTATAGCACATCTCTGTTGGATATAAAGTCAATATAAATCATTCCAATTTAAGCAGTTTGTGGTCTTTCTAATGTGATTATATTAATGTCATTGAATGATACCTTCATGAAAAGCAAAACTACCACAACATACTGAATCAATATCATGCTGAATTCTTTTAAGATGTATGTTAGAGGGTGATTTTTCAACTGTTATGCATATGAAACCATGTGTTTAAATAGGTTGTACTGGTAGTTTGTTTGTCCTTGGTTGAATCAAATGACAGTCTGTTACACATGCACTCACACTCTCTCTCACATACACACACTCTCACACACACACACGCACACTCACTCACTTACTTATTCTATTTCTTTCAATGAAAATAAGTTGATCAAGTATACTTCACCCCACAGATGCACAAAAAAACTGGCTGAAGAACCATGTCACTACTGGAATTCCCTTTGCAGAATCACACACAGTGAGTTACCACCCTGACAATGCATAATTTTTTATAAAGCCATAACAACAGATCATTACACATAATGTTTTCTGTTTGAGTTTAAGGTTTTAGCACTGGTATTCCTGAAGACGTGTTTCTGTAAAGACTCAAATGCTTTACTTAACCTGGATCCAAAATACAAAAAATTATATCATTTGTACCAATTCTGGAAAAGCAGCAATTTTTATCTAAGTTTTAGAAATTAAACAAATAAATAGTTAGAATAATATATTTCTTTAATCAAAACATTTTCTTGTAAATTTCCCAAAAGACTGCAGTCGGCTAGGGAGAAAGCCAGATTCTTTATTGAAACTTGCATCCTCTCAAAGGCAATCTCTCTTAAATTGTCAAAAATGATCTATTTACATATGTATCAGCAGGTGGTTTTCTTAAGGGCTTTTTTTGCATGCCTAAGAATCCAGAATAACAAAGTATGCAATACAGAGTGTAAAACATCAAATGACACTATTATACATCAGTCTAGAATATTGAATATCATGATACTATCTCAGAAGTGCCTATTTTACTGCTGTTAAATAGAACAGAGAAAGAATTTAAATTTCCCCCATGCACACTATTGTTTTCATAGTCTCTGTAGGTTTTGGGATCAATCACCAGTCTGCCCAACTATCATAAGCTGCAGAAAGCAATTTTTTCTTCGGTTGGTCCAAGTAGTTGTTAGAAAACTAGTTTATTTCTGTGGCTATTCAGTTCCCTCTCAGCCAAAAAGCAAAGGAGCAAAGGAAAGTCCTTGTTCTGCCCACAGAGTTACCATAAAACAATCAATTATTTTGTTTTCTCCAGAAACATAAACCTGAAATTGTCTTACAGCTATTTGACCACACTTGAACTAGTTTTTAACTTGTAATGCAAGGATTTCTTAGTTAATGCTGCCAAGATTCAGTTGGGACACTTTCTTAGAAAGTACAGAGGGAAGACAGATTATGTTTTCTTCTACTGAAATTGAGTCCCACCTTAATTGCACAGACTCATTGCTGGGATGCATTTGTTTAGCAAATTAATGATGATTTTTTTTCCTTGTGCATCATGTTTCTTTAGTGTGCATCTGCATTAACGACTAAATGTAATGTTTCAAAGTGACGAGTATTTTACGTGTTAATGCTCTCTCCTAATGTTTCCAGAGTAGTTTATATTTTGCTGCCAGTCAGAAATGAAGGAGAAAAAATGTTTTCAATTCATCCTGAGGTAGGCTTCTAAGAATAATTTCTGGCTTTTATATTCATTCAAACAATTATTTTTAAAAATAAGCTAAAAAAAACCCACAAAAAACCAAAGCCAAACCACCAAAATTAGAATAAAACCTTAACCCATTATTGATTATTGTAACCCAATATTTTCCATATATATGTAAGCCAGGGGGTTGCTCCTGACATTAATTATTGGGGTAAACTATCCCAGTTACATTATTCAGAGGAACTGCCCATCACAGTCAGTAATTGCATCCTGACAGCTCCGTGACAAGACTTTCGTAATGTGAAGTTTGAGGGACTGTAATAGCTTCTGGCCCTGTAAAACAAGGTGTCAGGGAAGCTGTGCAGCTATTTCAACCCATCACTGGTTGTTTCAACTGAAACAGGTACAAATTAGAATTTTTTGCTGAAATTAGTGGATTTGTCACCTCAGTGTCCCTCTTCCCATGACAGCTATTCATGAAGTCAGAGAAACCACTCACATTTAAGTGACACTTACACTAAGAAGCCTTGCAAAACAGAAATGAAACTATGTTTGGACTTGAAAGGACTCCAACTGACATCTCAGCAGCAGTGCACAATTCATCCTAACACTGACTTTACTGAACCTGTCTTACATCTCTGTAAAGAAAAAAAATGTACATTTCAGATGCAGCACCTTGTATAGCTCAAAATTCATTTTATAATGTAATTGAAAAAAGCAAGGAAATATAGAAGTCAGAGCTGAATTAATTCTGTCTCTGGGAAAGAATTTCTACCCAGAAGCATTACTTTCTATACAATTATTTGATAGGTAATGACAAACGACCTAATGATTAGAGATGTTGTCAACACCATAGATTTGCTAGCAATAGAAAGCATCTGGAGCCCTACGTGGAAATAAATGCCACAAAACAAGATTTTAAAATGCAATGTGCCAGCCATGCTTACCTCATTGCATAAATTCTTGTTGCACTTCTGAAATAATCTGACATTTATGTTTTAAAAGATAGGGAAGTGATACAACTCAAGAGCTACCATCCTAAAAAAACGACCGTACAACAGAGTGTGAGAACTTTAACAAGCAATGATAAGTCACTTATAGAAGGTTCTCTAAATAAGATCACTCACAAGTGTATTGAAAAAAGTGGTAATAATACATGAAAGACAGGAATGTACTTTGTAATTTCAGAACAACTTTATATGTCAGACTGCCAGATAAATATTTACAACACACTCCAACTTAGCTGAACTTATATGACTTCAATCAGGGGAAACTGCTTCCAGACACGAAGGTCATGAAATATGTTATCAACTTTCCAGAGCCTGCCTTCAAAATCACATTGAAAGTGGAGAGCCACATGGCTGTCTAGTGTTATGCAGACTTAGAAACACCGATAGGAAGTTTATGAAATCCTCTCCAGAGGGGAAAAAAAAGTAAAATTGCACTGCTATCATATTGTTTAATAAAAACTAGGCAAGGTTGTTCTTTACATATGATTCTTATGACCATGCCTGGGAACACCGACCTGTGACACAGGAGGCCATGTAGATTGCTCAGTCTTTGAATGTGAGTGGTAAGAATCACTCTGACAAGTGAGAACAAATGCATAGAAAGCCTGTGCAGCAGGCCTCTAGCCAGATCTGCAGTGTTAAGTTGTCTTCTTTTAAAAGAAATGTTACTAGTGCTTACACAAGAGTGGAAAGGGAAAACGTACCCATTAGAAAAGACTGTGAATGAAGCCAGAGAGCAGCTGAGGTTGTCACTTACAGCTGCAGTCACAACCGGCAGCAAATAATTATTTGAGATATAAAATCTTTCAGACATTAAAGAAGAAAATCTGAAGAATGGACAGTGTTTCTAAGAAATGTCACATTCCATTTGGCATAAAAATTATTCTCTTACGAATAGATAAAGTTACTCATTATATGAAATTATTACACAAAGGACCTTTTACCCTGCTAAACTGAAGATAGAAGCAAACTATTCCAGGTATGACAGAACCTTGCAATTTAGGCATTAGATCATGTACAATAAATTCTTCAAATTGTAGTTAAAAGGAGTGTTTTGATGTCAATTTCTATTTTGAAGCATCACTAGCAATGTTGAGAATTCAAAAAATTCACAGTCAGGAGTCCTTCATCTAATGAAAACAGTTGGTTTCTTTTTATTTGTTTTCTGTTTTCTGAACTTCAGGCACATCAGAAATACTATTCCCTACATTTTCCATATCATGAGAAAAGCTAGAAATTACTCTTGCTTCATTTGTTTGGACACATTTTTGTTGCTGTTGTTAAAGAAAAGCTTAAATAGAACATGCAATACTAATTTTCTAGCCTTTCTTCATCATGAGTTTATGCTCATTTGGAAAATGCAGAAAGGAAATGATTAATCTCTTAATCATTTTTTCTTGCAACACTGGTGAATTTATTACTTCTTTCATACACAGTATTAGCTATTGCTACTCCTGCTGTACACTACACAATACTGTTAGATACTTCTATTACTACTGGATAGCAAAGTTGCTACTGAAAGACTGTAAAACATAGCTAAAAAGTAGCAATACCCACTATTTTCTTGGCCGATTCTCACAGGAAATCAGAAGCACCATTAACACACTGTATGTTTAGATGCATACACAACCCAACGAGTTTAGGTATATCACTGCTCATCACGTACTACAACAATAATGTGTAGGGCTACTACTGACACAGTGAATATGACAGTTCTCAGCACATATGACAACGCATGCAGTATACATGATGGGAAAAAGCAAGAAAAGGCAGACTCATAGACTATTACCTCACTTTGGTGAACTTTCTGTCTATAAATGCTTTTAAAGAAGGATAGTATATGCTGTTCACAGCAGCCTTGTGAAACCTTTATTAATATCCAGGCCATTGATTCAAGAAATACAGGTTAAGATGACTGCAATTTAGAACCCTAGCTGAGACTTATACTGATTTCTGGAATATTGGTAGTGATGCATAGCAAGAGAAGAAGCAGATAGATGACAGAGAGAAGGGATAAATGGATTCTTTTTTCGAGGTGAAGCAGAAAGAGTTTTCCATGTGTATTAGATTCCTGAATTGCAGCCTCAGCCTAATGAGAGGATGGGCAAGTTGTGCTAATTAGCCCACTCATTTAAGCTCTTTTCTTGACATTCCTGCTTGACTCTCATGTATATTAAATTGATTGATTTAACTTACAACATTCCAGAGAAAAGGACTTGCCAGAGGTGTACTTCTAATTCATGGGGAAAGAGTAGAGTTATCTTCCTTTTTCCAAAAGCAGTCCTGGGAACACCAAATAAAGTCATGTGTAGCTTAAATCTCCCCAATATTTCAGTGATTTTCCCGACTATTGAAATAGAAGCCCATTCACAAAAGTTGAATGCATTTGCCACATCATTAACCAGTCCTGGAATCAGTTCAGTTTGAGTTTGTTATAGTCATGTCTACACTGGTTTTATGCATAACAGCCACACAGATTTGACTACTTTTTGACATTTGAATTTCTTTGTCCTGTAACCTGTTTTATTTTAACACAAACTGTCAGAAGAACAAGATACTGTGAAACCCTTTTGCTGTCTTACTGGCGAGATAATCGATGTTACAGGCCTGTTGCTCTTATCTTCGGGGAGCGTTTAACAGCATGATGGGAGTTCCATTTTGATTTGTGACTGTTTCTTCTGGGTGGCCCAAACAGCCCAGTGAAGGTGTGAACAAACAGACAGCTGCTGCTTTCATAAACCAAAGAGTTTGTTTTGAATCTTAGGTTTTATTTTTGAGGCAAGTAGAATCTTGGGATTGCTGCAAATAAAATCGTGGGATCAAGCTGGTGCCTGCGCATCTGACACTATTTCTTTAAAGGAGGATTTGCTCATCCAAACCTGCCTGGGACTAGCTCATCCAAGGAATAATACCAAAAAGGATGCACTACAAGATGCACTTCCTCTTGTAGCCTGAACAGCAGAATGTTTGCAGGATCATGGGGATATTCTGATGGCACCTCTCAATTAAAAAAAAATAATAATTTTCAAATGTTTGGCATCTCTCAAACCTCTTTTTAAAAAGGTTTGCTTTTCAAGCATGGCATCGGTCACTGTTGCTTGTAATGGCATGATGTGAACAACGCAATTAAAAGAATACCAGTTCACACAAGAGATCTTAGGTTTCTGAAATGTTTCAGGCACAATGTTATATTTAAATCAGTTCAAGTACATTGAAGAAGGGGGCAAGAAAACTCTTAGAAAGCTCCTCTGGATCTAGGAAGGTATCATCTCTACTGATTGTTTCAAATAATATGTGCAACACTGACCTTATTTACTGTTTTCTACTAAAAAGAGAAACATATTAACAGATTGTGCCTTGTTTTGGTTGTTAGGGCCTTTGTTCAATTAAGTGTATTTCAGCTGATGGGTTGAAGCTGTAAGATAGTTTGGGAAGTTGATGACCTGCAGGAATATGTAGAGTATGCATGGTGCTGAAAGGCAAGAGAGTGAAGTTTGACTCTATTAAGATGGATGTGGAGTGATTGATAACATGTGTGAGAACGTAGATAGGAGTCTTGAACACGGAAGCAGAGGAGACAGGGAGTGTATTTTTACTCATTTCTAAAACTTCTTTTCTAGAGCCAGAAGGGACAAAGTACAGATTATTTATACTCCACCTCAGTTTGCTGCAGTAAATATGATATTTTAAAAGTATATGGAACTACAACTAAACCTAGAACACTGGAAAGACTATAACTTGAAGAAATGTTGATCGAATTAACCACAAGGTCTTCTTATTTGGTAAATGAATTAAATGTTCCTATTGCGCGCAACCACAAAAAAAGTTATCGACGTCTGTTAAGGATATTACTTCGAAACACAAAAAATCATGAGTGCTCTTCTGCCTTTTTACAGAACTATCCCTCCATTTTCTCTGCAGCCAGATCTACCTTGAGAACTCAGGAAGAAAGCTGGCAGGACTTTGATGTAAGCACGCTTATAAAAAGAGACTGTCACCTTCTAAACTTGAAAGTCCTGCTTAGAAATAATTCTGCAACTACTCCTTAAGTGTGAGTTAAGCCATTTAAAAATGTTGGGTCTTAGTCTTCTGCCCATAAATAAGGCATGCTATACATGTTTATCCTAAACCCAGTGTTTTTAATTTATTGCAATCAGCAGACTCTCACTCACTAAAAGACAACTTTTTAAACTTTTTTTAACTTAAAGTAAACATTAAAAGTCATATAAGCAAAATATAATCTACACAATCCAACTCAGTCAAACATTTTCAAACTATTATAACAACCCATTTTTCTGAACCTAATCCTTCAATGTACATTTAAAAGACTTTATGTGAGTTGCTGCCCCTTTTCTTAATTATCTTTACTTTCTCAGTAAAATGTCTTCTCCTACGAGCATTTCCTAAATTCTCCATTATGTCTTGAAACAGCCATCTGGTAGCTAGGATGGCCTAAAGCAATGGTGACTAACATGTTTTGGCACACAGGTATGCTCCTCATTCCAGCTGCTTTTCCTATCCCTCTGCACCATGACAGCAAGCACATGAGCAGGCTGCACTTGTTGCAAGAGGTAAATAAGATGCATAAAAATCTTTCTGCATCTTACTAACATTTACAGAGCGGATGTTGATATTCAAAAGGCAAGAGAGGGCACTGATCTAAAGACAGTCATTCTTCCCTAAATATCATGATCTTCCACTCACTGTTGTCTCTAAACAAACCTGCTGGTTTTTATTACTATTAATATTTTCCTCCAAGTCATAAACTGTCAGTAAAATAAATAGATTAATAAATAGATTTCAGCAACTTTTTGCACTGCACACCATGAAAAAGAATCTCTGGAAAATGTTCTACAACCATTTGCCCCTGTTTTGTTCAGATTGTTCCTCAAGAAGTTTTCAAGGTCTCACCCAGTATTTTCTATTTTATACCTACTGCCCTCACTAAAAACATACTTTAATCTGCTTTCCACACATTAGAAATTTTTCTCTGAAAGATGGTAGATATTATCCCTATTAAATTTTATAAATTTATAAATTAATAAAAAATACATGAATATTTTTTTTTTTTTACTAAAAGCAAAGAAGATGAGAATCGACAGCTTTGTGAGCTACTTTTTCATGTCCAGCTTCAGACATACTATGAAAATAAAAAGAGCAGTGATCAGTTCATCTGAAAAATCAAACCTTTTAAATTTGATATTGAAACACCTGAGTTTTGGGGTCACTTGAGCATAAGCTCAACACTTCCAGGTGTTTTCCATATAATTTGTGAGTAGTTTAAATGTAGGTTAAGCAGTAAAGAGCTCCAGATTCTACCACCTGATTTATTGGCACACTTGAGGAAAACACTTCAGTTCTTTAAACTTCATTTTTTTTCATTGAACATTTAAAATGCTTATCTATCATGGTCCCTGTTTTGAGGTAAATGGCTTTGATATTGCAGAAAAGGGTGGCTTGTTATGCTCACACTTGGCACCTCACTGCTACTACTCTTCATCTCTCTGCTTATTGCAGAGTGTTCATGAACCTTTTCCTTTCCAGATTCCTTCAGCAGACTGAAGCAAGCAGTATGCATTTCATGATAGAGGCCAGCACACAAACATTATCCCATGATTGTTTCTAGCTCACTGTGGTTAGATTCATCATCTTTGGGATACATTTATTTTTGGTACTGTTTACTTTGTCCCCTTGATATCATCATTTAACAATGAAGTTATGCCATGTTTACATGTGCAAAATATTGCCTTGTTACACATGAACAGACCTTTAATTTGTTGTCTTCATCCTAACACATGCAAGCGGATTTATGAAAGCACTTCTTGTTTGGTCCTCATGAATTTTCCCCCAGCTGAACATTCTTTTTATGCTTTTTCATGTTTGGCTTCAGTCACATCATATTAAGTTAAAAAACTTTTGGCTCCATTTCATAACATTGAAGCAGAAAGGTTCATAATAAATTGATTTATGGTCTGTAAAAAGGCCTTACAGAAGGTATGGGCCCTGGCCCTCATTTCAGTGTGCATATATACGAGAATATATGCATGCATGTGCATGTGTGTGTATATGTATTTTGTATATATGTGTATATGATGTTAACCACAATGTGGCAAGTGTCCAGTGTCTGAAGGTTTCCAGCTGTGGTATGGTTTAGATCATTAGTCAAAATACAGTGATAGCATATGTATCAATAGCACAATCTGTAGAAAAACACCTCACAGTGGCTATCTCTTACCTCTGCTAATACATAGCTATTTCTTAGTAAAGCTTATGTGCAGGGCTACCTTTCCAAAAACGAGAGGGAAAGAGAAGACAGGGTGTGGGGTGAGAGAGAAGAGAGTACAAGGAAAACAGCACACTATTTCATCTAAGCAAATTGCTACAGACCTCTCTACTGATTTCAACTTACAGATTTCACTGGTCTTTTTAGAGGAGAAAACAATTGGCACAATTTTGTCAGGGTGAAATAAACAGAGTGTTATTTTAAGCAAGGAGTATATACATATTTTTAAAACCTCTTGGCATGATGAAGAGTGAGAAATATCAGGGAAATAGAAGCTTCTGGTTTTTGTAAAATTCTTCTAGTTCTTACAGAGATCCTCTTAGACCTCAAAGGTTTACAAGGGAAAAGAAACAATAATGAATTCTCTCATAACTGCTTATGCCTTGTAGACCTGAATTTTTTTGTAAATATGACCTGATTCGTAGTATAAGGTACTTTTTTCTCTTTTGTCTAGCAGCAGAAGGACTTACTTTGTAAAAAGTAAAAAATAAAATAAATAAATAAATACATACATACATACATACATACATAAGCTAAAAATGAGTAAAAATAGGACTCAGATATTTTACTTCTCCCCCATATGTAGTGTCCAAGTTTATTTGTAGATCCCTGGATGTTACTGTTTATCTGAAATTTATGCTGCTCTGTTGCTATAAAATTGTTGAAAAACTGGATGATAACTTTGTTTTTTACATCTTTTGGGTGGGATTTTAGAGCATTTATATTGCTTTTCTAATGCAAATTTCTTTCTACCTTTTACTTAAGCAAGTTCAGTCTTTATCCTTGCCTTTCTATACCTTTTCTTCTTCAGTTTTACCTCTCTTTTAGCAAGCAACTGTTCAGTTTTACATGGGAGAATGCAAAAGGTTCAGGGTTTTACAGTAGCTGCTCAATTCTTGCAACGTGGAGAGAGTGGCAAAATGTCTGTCCCAAATTCCATTTTTAATTATTTGAAGGAGGCATCTGATACACTCCAACCATTACCACAAATATACTTTAGCAACCGCTTTGGTATCCAAATCTAAATATTATACCGTGATGCTCAGAACTGAATATAGAAAGATAAACTATTCTTGGGATACTCAAAACACCTTAAGGCTCTAGGATTTTGAGCCCAAATTTCAGAATAAACTGTTCATTTAAGAGTGACATTGTGGTTTGGCCTTAAAGGTGAAACAGCATCTAATTTTTATCAAATCTTTTACCTTCCTGAATTAAACCTTTCCATGAGTTTATTTTTGACAGACATGAGTCTATAAACCCTGAAAATGTTTGTAATTATAGTGCCAGAGCTGTTTATATAGCAGATCTTCTGGTTTTGATGCAGGCAGTACTCTCAGTCTTGAAATGTAGACTCCATGAACGTGGAGTAGGCATAGTTTACTTGCACTGCCAAAGCCTGGGCTGAATTCACAAGCCTGGCAGCCAGCTGATTAGGAGTTCACTGTTCTCCTAAGAAAGCTGTGAGTGGCCATTAAAGTGGGAAACACTGTATGCAGGTTTAAAGTACTGGTTTTTTATACAGACATGCATACAGACAACTTACGCATGTCCCTGTCAGAGTATAACTGTCCGTGACTAATGGACAAGTGTATGTCTACTAGGTAACTTAAAAACATGTAGATCCACAGAAAAGATTTTGAAATACTGTTGTATTTAAAATAACAGTTGTTCCATTGTTCTGGCTCTTCACATCCCCTTTATAGATAATGAGTGATTTTTTCCTAAAAACTTTGTGTACATTAGTCTCAAAGAGCTATGACCAGGCCTGATGATGAGAATAACCGTACAAACCAATCTAAAACACTTGTAAAATTGGGTCTGTCAGAGATAGGTCTGCCGAGTATTAAATTTGAACAGGCTTATACTCTGGCAACGCAAGTGTTCTAATAACAGCCTTGGCACAACCATACACTCCCATCTTAATTTAACTTGTCAGGCTCATCATGAAGTGAACTGCATGCATTTTATTTTAATTTATTGTATAGCATGTAGAAAACAAGACCAATTCCACATGAGAAGCTAACAGAAGAATGGGGTAAAGCAACAGCTCAGTCACATCAATATTTGGACTGCAACTGCAGCTCACACATATCCCCACACACTGCTTGCAAGGACAGGCAATAAAAAGGATCCAACTTACGATGACAGAAAAAGCCAGGTACGATTCTGCTCAAAAAATTGCCTTTTCTCAGGGTTAAAGCTCAAGCAGGAGAAAAGGGGGATGAAATCCTATTAAAATATGAATATCCTATGGGCTTCCATGCGACTTCTCTAAGTTACGTCCATGGACTACATAGAGATCTAGGTTTTAATCACTACTCAATTTCTAACAGAAATGTCATGAAGACTTCACACTAACCTCTGGGAATTATTTAACAGCATCAAACAGGATTTGTGCCCTAACTTGGGCATGTGTATTATAGACATGGAAGTGTGGTGTATACAGTCTCCTATTACAGTACATGGAGGAAAATAAGTACTTCCAGCACATCACTTCATCTTGAGATAAGTGTACCGAAAACACATTTCCCCATCAACCTACTGTTTAAGGTCTTCATTCCTACAACCTCTCTAAGATTTACAGAAGTGCATGCAACAGCAGAGCACAAAGGTGCTGGAGGCAATGCTCACAAAGGGTTTTAGATAACTGCCCCTAATTAGGAACCTGATTTCTTTCTAAATTCAGATTGTGTTTGCCTAAGGTTAAGCTGCAGACCATAATCACCTTGTAATACCTGGCTTCGGAACTTTGCATGTGGTCACACAGGAAATTTTTGGCAGAACAGGGAAGGGACATGACTTTTGCAAGTTTAGACCTACACTAAAGCTACCGGGTCATCTGTCCTTTACGTTATCTCTCAGCTTTGTCTAGCTGGTGTTCCTTCCTTAATGTTGATTTGGCTAGTTTTCATGTCTCACTGGACTCACTGCTTATGAGAAATTGCCTTATATATTATCCTTAACAAAATCACTCCTACCACAAACAAGTTATTTGAAAAGCAATATAGATGTCCCCAAAGAGGATTAGCAGAGTCTCCTTCCAGCAGGCTGACAGGTTCTCCTTTGTTTCCTAGTCTTTTCTTCTCTGGCACCATAATCCTCCTTGATGAATTAGGACATTCTAGAAGAGTCAACACTCATTAACATGACAGGTTATCAATTCCACAGTTAAAAATCCTGAAACAGGAGGAATTCAGGTAAATTTCAAAGTGGGCCAAACTCATGAATTAAAAAAAAAAAAAAAGAAGACATAGTTTGTTCAATTTTAAAAACAATGCAACTGATAAATGAACTGACTGTTCCCAGACCTCACACTCATATCCTGTTATCTGCTCTGAGGAAAGAGCAGGGAATTGAGGACTAACTCATACCATGGCCTTCAGCTCTCTCCATGTTCCAAGTCTAATATAAATGGTCCATCACATGAGACAGCTCTGGTTTAGAAGCTGAATGGATGTGATAGTGAGACAAATACATCCATCTCCTGATCGGAGCTTGCTAGCTTCAAAATGCAGTGTGACACATAGCGCAGCTGCATTTCTGTTCAAACAACTGGCTTATGTCTGACTTGGCATGTGGGTAAAACTTTTCTGCATTTACCCATGCCCACCAGTAAACACCTTTCCATGGGCTAGTCACCCCTTTGTATTAGTCCAACTGGCTGGTGCTCCGCAGAACTGCAGGGATGAGGGTTCAAGTCTGACAGACCTGTTGTGCTTCCCAAAAAACAAGGGGAAGAGGAGGCTCAGCCATGCTTCCTGCTGCTCACACTGGAATTCGTGAAGTCAGTAGCCCATGATAGAGACAAAGGATCTATCAAACTATCTTTCACTCCTTTATGTGGCCAAGTAAAGATTCAGTTACTCAGAAATAAATAAGTACCAAGATGCAGGGACTCTGTGTCAAGAATAATGTGTACAGAGACTTCAGTTATGTTTACATAGCAAAGGTGCAACACATTTGAACTCAAAACATTCTGAAGCATAAGCAGCTATTTGGAGTCCAAGTATTGGTTTTGTGACTATTTGTTAATACATCTTCTGATTCTAGATATTCAGAGAAAGACAATTCCTGTTGTTCTAAAAGGTTTATCCATTCTGCACAAAATATGCCAAACAGTTGATTACTCTTTAAACCTGAATCGATACTTTCCCTGTTCTACAAGAATAACTAACTCTTTGAAATTAGTTATAATGACATTATGAAAGCACACAGTGTTTTATAATTAACTGCTTATATGTAACTACATGATTTGAAATGGTTTAATAGATTTAATTAAAGTACTTAAACATTCACATTGCTCCAATCAAGTGTTAGGAAATGAGCATGATACCTCCTTTTATGATTAATTAAAAAGAAAACATTTATTAATATAAATAGCTTTCGGCTGAAAACTATGTATTCATTAGTAAGTGTAAAAGGTGAATGCCTGCACATCTTATTCTTTAGGAAATGAGTGTAGTTTCCTTAGCAGATGTTCACAATGAAAGGAAAAGTTCCTGCCTGGCAAGAGTTTTGCAGAAACTCTTACTGACAGACTTAAACCCTCAGATTTCTCTCTTTGTTTAATTGGCTGCGTGTGGGTTAAAGATGAAGGGATGAGGCATGGCTGTTTATTTTCCTGCTTTCTGGCAGGTTGCTGCTTTACTATGTACAGGCAAATAATTTTTTAACCACAACAGTGGCACATAAGCTGTCTGCTATATTACAAGTTGGATTACCGTTCATTGAATATCATGAATAAAATTGCTGATTTTTATTTGCATTTCATCTGTCCATGGGAGAAGCAGCTGTGGTTCCACCTGGAGTTAGATGGCTGAAAAGAATAGATGGCACTCGACCAAAAAAAAGCTCATGGTAAAAAGCACAGGTAAAATGAGAGGTGGATGAGTTTGGAAACATCACTGGATGTTCTTTTGTGAAGATACATGCGTCCACAGAAGTAAGGCAAGAAGTCCCCAGTGAGCGTGGGAGGAAAATGTATCAGACACCGATGTACCTTGTATCATGGTCCTGAGAAAAGCTAATTGGGAGCTGCTTCCTGACCTTGTGAGGTTAGTAAAACACCTACTCCCAGTTCTTGAAATCATGCTGTGTCCATAATGGAAACAATGCCATGGAAGTTACAAAAAGCCCTCAGTATTTTCTCTTCCAGAATGGCTCAGTCAGCAGCATGATGCTGTGGGGCATGAGTTCAGACAGAACTCAAGATAGGTCTTTCAGTTGTCAATGACATGACCATTCCTATGCAACCTCTAGCTCAAAAAGTCTCCAGCTGTTGATTGCCTGAAAATATTCACCCTGTACCTTATCCTCCTTCTTATTCTATGTAAGCATCCACTACCAGGTAACTATTAAAATAGCAACATGGGGAAGATGAGCTTTAGATTTATTCTGGAAGTTCCTCAGTTTTATCTACCTATTCAGTTTAAAAAAAAAAAAAAAAAAAAAAAGAGGAAATGGCATCAACAGGAAATAGCATCACAGGAATCTCTGCAGTACATTGGAAGAAGCACAGTTTGGAGTTGGGTTAATGCCTTAATTTCGTATCACATGATGAATCATTCCACATAAAAATGATTACAAGGGTAACAGCGAAATCAGACTTTCTTTTATGAGAGGGAACTCATACAGATCAACCACAGTTTGGAGTGAAGACCAGTTTTCACCTATTAAACAATAAATAAGGGGATGTAGGTCTTCATAATTGCTTCTTTACTTTTATTTTGTTAAATTCCTTTGAATCACAGCCAATATCAAAATGAACTGTGAAACGTACACACACTGTATTTAAGCCTCTGTATTGCTGAGTAAACTCTACAATGAGAGTTTATGGCATTTCTACTTCTTAACTATAGTGTATTGCAATTCTATATTTTATTTGTCCATATATTTTTTATAGTATGTACCACAAAAACACTTAACAGGGTCAGATTATACCAGGTACTGTTATACAGATAAAACAAAATTCTCTGTTCCTAAACCTGCGGAGCTGATACTTGGCCATGTAGCACAACCTCAGTCACCAACTGATGAATAACTAGTTTCAGAAACTGGGTTATGACAGAGCAGCACTTGTGAAGAATTAACTGGAAAAAATGAGATAAATGCAAAGCTAAAAAATGACTGAACATTCAGAATTAAATGTGATTCACTGCATTTGTCTTTAGGTAGAACTATGCAGTGTGTGTGGTCTTGGCAGGCTTTGATGGGCTTACCAGAGGGTTGCTGTTAGATGAAGAGATTTCAAATATGCATTTAAAAAACTGTATGTCAAATGCAGAGAAATAAGTCTTTAAAACTTGATAATATAGTAAAATAATTTATATGGATGGACCAAGACATGTCTTTCATAATGTACGTGTATTTTTGCACTGCAGCACTAAATATAAACCAAGCATCATACAAGCTGTTATGCAAGCATCCCCATTCAGCTTTACCAGCAAATGTCTGCACTGACCCCACAACACCCCATGCCTAGGGCCTCTTTTAAATAGAGAATGCCAATTGTACTGAACTGTGGGAGCACTTACACTGTGGAGAACAGAGGCTAAAACAAGACCCACCAAACTTATTTTCACTTGAGATCAAAGCCAGAATGTGAGTTCAACTCTACAGACATCAAAGACCAGCACAGAAGCCCACTGTGCCACTTTGACCTGAAATTATGTCCTTACCATGTACAGTGGGAAGTTTACAGCTTTCATCTCAAAATGCAATACAAGAAATTTAGTTAGCTAAAAATAACAAATTGATGTGAATAATAATAATAGCAGTAATCATTATCATCATCATCATCACCATCATCTGGACTTGATCAGTAAGAACACTGATAATGAAGAGTTGTTTCTATTTTGCCAAGATTTCATGTTAAGTAGACTATGAAAATGATTGAGCAGAAAGACCTTATCCACAGTCAATAAAATCAATATAATTTTCTTTCTAATAAAATTTGGTTACAATTTTTATAAACCTATCTTACACTTTTGATTAAACTTACCTTAATATTTTACATAATTGAAGATTATAAGTCACTGCAGTTCTGTTTCCATACCCTTTGAAATCATCAGAAAGGCCACCCACTGCCTGAGGCAAGTGGGGAAGAGGAAGATGGTTCCATCGATGTGGGTAAGGTTGGCTCTTGTTCAGCATTCACATTTTCTTGCAAGTGGGCACATAGATGCCAATCAGTGTGAAGACTTCACTGGTGCCACCAAGGCAGGCAGATACTTGATTTGCAATATTTTGTTCTCCAGTAATGAAGCAGAAAAGAGATGATTTAGACAGCTGTACAGGTGATTTCTTAAGCTGGAGAAATGACTGTAGCATACCTGGAAGTGGATGATGCACATGCACAAATCAGGCACTTGCCCAACTTTGAACACGACTTTGACAATAAACAGCAAATTGTTGATGCCATGCTGCTATGCGGCAGTAAGAGAAAAGCATGGACACCACACAATTATAGCTAGTCTAATGGCATTTAAGGCACTTTTTTTGCTTTTTTTTTTTTTATTTTATTTGGGATAACATGTAAAAAAAATTTGGTGAAGGTGTGTAGACTTAACTAGAGAATCATCCTACTGACAATAGATGAGTTATTCCTAGGAGTTTAGAGCAAATGTCTCAGAAGTAATGAAGCCTGTAGAACCCCAAGGACTTGAAAAAGGAAAGGTTAAGCAATGCACTGATCTAATACATTTTTCAGTTCCAAACACATCCCATGAAATAAAACCAAAGATCCCAGGAGTGGACAGTGCGTATCATAAATAATCATTCATGCATGCAGAATTTATATGATACATTGGACTATTTTTGGTTGGCATACTGCTATACCATGAATACAAGTTATTGGTGGAGTTTCTGATGTGAATACTGTGGCCCTCCTCACCAGTGATCCTCCAGTAGGTAGTAAAGGTAGGCTGTTCCCTACATGTGGACTATGACCAAGTTATGAAAGGTATGCCTAGACTGGATGGCAGGCACACAAGGGTTGTGGACCCTTAAACATCCATATCAAGGATCTGGTCAGAGGAAATGCATCTTCTTTCTAATTAGCAACCTGAGCTTCCTGCTGTGGAAACAAGTGTGTATGG